>NC_140209.1:51428999-51776499 GCF_951802725.1 Rutilus rutilus
CCTGAATAAATGTATCACGGTTTCTACAAAAATATTAAGCAGCACAACTGTTTTCGACATTGATAATAATAAGAAATATTTCTTGAGCATCAAATCAGAATATTAGAATGATTTCTGAAGGATCATTTGACACTGAAGATTGGAGTAATGATGCTGAACATTCAGATTTGATCACAGGAATAAATTACAGTTACAGTTATTTCACAATATTACTGTTTTTACTATATTTTTGATCAAATAAATGCAGCCTTGGTGAGCGGTAGTGTATGTTGTGTTTTCATTCTATCAATCTGTACTGTGATGAGCTCAGCATCAAGAAATCACTACGACAACATTTCATCAACGACCAAACGATGTTTACCTGCTTATTTATGACCTGGTGTGCACTATAGATCTGAACTGAAACCATGCTGTGGAATTGGCAGAAGTTCATGCATGCACAGCCGGATGATAGAGCGCTTGAGAATGTAACGAAGAAATGAAAAATGGAAAACTGATGATTCACGAGATTTACGCATTTGGACACAACAGGATCACTGTACTTCTCAGAGCTCCCAAGAGAGTAAAATACACCATGGCTTCCACCATGCATCTATTTCTGTTGAATTATAAGTGCATACCACAAGAGGTGCGGCAAATTTAGGATGTTTCTAAACATTTTTGGCACACTTGTATTCCTGCATTTGTTCTGCCCATGCGAAACTGTCTGAATCACCAGCCAGTAATGTGACTGATTTCCCTTATCACGCCGATTACTGAAATACTCCATCCTTCCGGTAGCCTCCCTCATCCATCTCTCTCTTTATCCTCCTCAAACTCACCTTTTCTCCATCTCTCCATCCCCCACTTCCTCTCTGGCCTCTTTTCCTGTGTCCTGCATAAATGCTGCCAGATGAGACGGAGGAGACGAGGGTCAGTGGCCCCTGTCTGGACATGCTGTATGAACAGGGCTATTGTGTCCCCAAGACCTGCGTTGACACCCTGAGACAAACCAGCATCCATAACGCTCTGTCTCACTGTCACACACTCAAACACACACCACATTCACATTCACATTCGTTTATAAATGCGCTTGATTCTGATTGGTCATTCAGAATTCTGTGCTCAAATGTTGTTAAACAGGGGAGAAGATGCCCGCCTTCAGAACAATGGATTTACTTTTAAATTGTAACATATTTAGTTTATAAGTTTAGCATCAGCCAATGTGTTATTATTAATTATTATTAATTCAGTGTTGCATATCCATTTATTTATTTTGCGTATATAAGGGGGATAACAAAATAAATCCATAGGTCATTATGACACTCTCTGGGTTAACTGCAATCTTGAGTGATTGATGGTACATTATTATTATTATTTTACATACACTACCGTTCAAAGCTCTGGAGTCTGTAAGATTTTATGCTTTTGAAAGAAGTCTCTTCTGCTCACCAAGGCTGCATTCATTTGATAAAAAATACAGCAAAAGCAGTAATATTGTGAAGCAATTTAAAAGAACTTTTCTATTTAAATATATTTTAAAATGTGATTTATTCCTGTGATCAAAGCTGAATTTTCAGCATCATTACTCCAGTCTTCAGTGTCACATGATTCTTCAGAAATCGTTATAATATGACGATTTGATGCTCAAGAAACACTTCTGATTCATCAATGTTGAAAACAGTTTTGCTGCTTAATGTTTTTGTGGAAACCGTGATACATTTATTTTTAAGATTCTTTGATGAATAGAAAGTTCAAAAGAAACAGCAAATAGAACTTTTTGACAAGTTAAAAGTCTTTTCTCTCCCATTTGATCAATTTAATGGCACTTTTGCTGAATGAAAAAAAAAAAAAAAACCCATTGAATATTAAAAATGGAATTTAGTTCCCTTTTCCTCTCTCTTCCAGGCCGATCCTCTCCCGGCTGCTGTGGTTGAGTTGGTGAAGGGTGGATCTTTGTCTTCTATTCAGGACTTGCAGTTTCTACTGTTCTCTGAATCCATAGGTAAATCGCCTCTCTTTAAATTGCTCACATACTGGAAATCTCACAGAGACGCACGTCTCATGCATTACTCATGAGTCATTCTTCTTTGGCACACAGACAGACATTTAATGTGTGTGGATATAAAGTTCCTCTGTTTTCTCTTATCTTCTTTTTATATTATTTTCTAGGCCTAATTTATGGGTTTAGTGACTGAAGTGACCTGTGGCTGTCAAATCAAATTTCAACAAATTTTAAGTGTTTTTTGATAAAGTCTCAAAATACTGGAGGCAATTATTGTCCTTTAATAAAAATGTTAATTATGACTGGGCTACAACACCCCATCAAACACTTAATATAGAATGCATCTTGAATGCTTATTACAAAGCAACTTTTTGTCTTTGACTTTGACCTGTATGTTGTCCTCATTTAGATTTAAGACATTAAGTAGACACTCTTATGCAGAGTTACTTAAGTGCTTTAGCTTCATGTGACAAAATGTACTGTGCAAAGAGCCCTTCCAAAACCAGACAGTTTCTGGTCTCATTGACTTCCATAGTATATATTTTTTCCTACTATGGAAGTCAATGAGACCAGAAACTGTCTGGTTACTGAGAAACTCGGCTGAATGGATTCGAAAACGGTAAAACTCAACTGTTTAACTCTGGGGGAGTTGTAAAATGAGCCTATTTCCAAAAAAAGTGGAGTATCCCTTTAACCAATGTGTGGTGTGCCAGTTCTCTTGTTACTTTCATCCCTAGAAAATAGGAACAAGTTGCAGTTTCTTACAAGGGTCTGCCATCACCACTATTCTGCTACCTGATGATGTTTGAAAGTTGCTGTTATTTTGTTCTTCAGAGGTTGAGCCAGACAGTCATCATGAAAACGACACCAGCAACCGTCTGCCACGCAGTCTTCTGGGTTAGTTCTTTGTTCTTATTCTCTTTTCTTGCTTCTTGGTGTATTATCTGTCTTATTCTTTTTTTAAATTATTTGTCATGTATTTCTTTTCAGTGTTAAAATACTGTTTCTATCCTAGCTTAATATGCAGAAACTACTAAATATGCCATAATAATAACTACTATAATAAGCAAACAAGGGGAATAAAATCGGAACAAGAAAAGAGCCTTGAGGAACACCAAAAGTAATAGAAGCTGCACCCGAAGTGAATTCACAAATACTAACAGAAAAGCTTCTATTATTAAAATAAGATTGGAAAATAAGATAAGTTGAAATTGCTATGGGTGGCTTTTGCTATTGTATGGGGGGGGGGCTTGAGATCTTTGCGATGGTGGGACAGCAAGAGGCCCTTGACGCCGGGCCCGTGAGCAAGCACCTGAAAATCAAGTCTGATTGCTGTATTTTTTTCACGTAGTTCATTTGTGTCTGTGTGTTTCCGTGTTTGTCTGCAGATGCTCAGCCCGCTCAGCAAGCCATCTGTAAGGTCAGGACCGAGGTCATCGAGGTCACGCGCTCCATGTTGGACCGTAGCAATGCAAATTTCCTGTTGTGGCCTCCGTGCGTGGAGGTGCAGAGGTGCTCGGGATGCTGTAACACCAAGAGCCTGCAATGTGTTCCTGTACTTACACACACACGATACCTACAGGTACACACACACACACACACACACACACACACACACACACACACACACACACACACACACACACTCTTTTCAACTGCGTACTTACTAGGGGTGTAACAATACATTCATGTCACAATAGATGCTATCCACAATACATACTGTTGCATTTCTGTATTGTTATATAATGTTGACAATATATATTATTACACCCCAGTCACTGGGGTGGTACCCTTTCAAAATGTACTAATATGTACAATTTAGGTCCTACTACACTGTAAGTGCTACTGTATGTACCTTTAAGATACAAATATGCACCATTTAAGGGGTAAACATGGTACAAAGGTATACATTTTAAAAGGGTAATAACCCTGTGACAGCTTTTGTACCTTTTGTCTGTGACTGCATATGTACCACTTTCACTTTCCTCTCCTCTTCATCCTCAGGTGATGAAGATACAGTATGTGAACAAGCGGCCGCTCTACGATAAGGCCGTCGTCTCCGTCCTCGACCATGTAGAGTGCCGCTGTCAGCCGGCTCCTCGGCCTGCCCAGCGCCGGAAATCATCCGGCCAAAAACAGGATGCACGAGATCGTTTGGGGAAAACTCGACCCAAAGATGAGCTCCATCGCAGTGATGAACTCAAACATAACCAGAGGTTAAGCCTGGAGGACCTGCTCAGCCACAGTTGGCTGCCCAAAGAGAGGTTCTCTGAATCGGGAGCACCAGACACTTTCCATTTCGGCCGTGACGGCTGGGAACGGAACGAGACGCAGTATGGAGGGGGTAAAGGTAATCACCGTCACCCTGCGGATGGAAGGAGACACGGCAACACGAATGGCACATCAGCACAGGGAACAATGGCTCCACTGCCGAATCATACTGAGCAGGAAGAAACTGGTTCGTCACTGCACAACGCTACGCAATTTGAATCACAGAGTAATGCCAACCAAAGTACAACCAATCAGACATCTGAATATAATATGGGGCCATTGGAATTAACCAATCAGACTTTTAAGCACCAGTCAAACCTCACGCAAGAAATAGAACAATTGCGAACAACCAATCAGACAGACCAACTTGCTTTCAGTGCCACTGGAACAGCCAGTCAGAATCTGGGAGATGTAGAGGAGAATGTGAGAGGTGAGACTACAGACATAGAGGCGAAAGGGGTGGAGCGAGAGGAGAGACAAATGGACAGAAAGGCCAAGGAGGAGGAGGAGGAGGTGGAAGACTTGCTGCTACGGCACAAACTCCTAGATGAGCAGAAACACAAACATCACCTCAAAGTACAACAGACGAATATACAGCCGGACGAGAAACTACAGCAACTCCATCATAAACAGCAACACACTTATACAACCACACAGCGGACAGGTAAAATACACAAATGAACAGATAATGAGGTTTTTCCATTCATTCATGTTTTATCATTGTCTGGTAGAAATGATTGGAAGTTGTTGAAGTAGCACATTTTACTTAAAGAAAAAAGCTGGTGAGGTGCGTTTTATTGGCTGTTCATCACAATCTTTGGAGCAGAATTTTGTCCTCAAACCTCAAATCAATAAAAAGATCTGACTTGGCAGATGTTCCACGGAAACAATTTACAGGGTTGTGGTTTGTATGTGAGATGAAAACTGGATGGATGGATAGATAGATAGATCTACCTCTGTGTTTTTGTTGCTCATTTGATGTAAGTGGCGTTTAAGAACAAAGGATATTTGGTTCATGTTCAGTTTGATTCGTCAGCCAAAGTCTATATATCTCAGTTGACTTATATTCTACCAGACACCTACACATCAGGAACAGAAAGTAACACATGCACACGCCTACTTAAACTTGTTCAGTGCCGTATAGATTGCATATTATTGTGCAGAATAATAAGGCTAATGTGGTTGGATTCAATACAACACAACACAACAATACTGAACAACACTGCAAAATCAGAATAGAATATACCTAGATTGATTTTTTCTTTTGTTGCAAACAGGAACCACATCCCCTCCTCTGCAACATCTCCCTCCACACAAACCTAACAGGCCCCCTCCTCACCCCCCAAAAAGGAGGAGGAAACAACGTAATCGTATCAGCAAATCTGCCATGAGAGCTCTTCTCATGTAACACAAACATACACAGGTGAGCTGGTCAGATTTGCAAAATACTAAATGAAATAGCACGTTTAATACAAAGTAATAATGGTAACAGTATTTAATGCAGTATCTTGACTGTCTTTTTTTGTTCGCTCTCTCACAGATAGATGTTCAGATGGATGCAATTTCACCCAAATTAATTCTTATTTATGTGTGTCCCGGGACATTAAGAGTTGCGGCACTAATCACCTCTCACAACCTGATGTTCTCCTTCTCTGCTCAAAGTCATGAGGAAAGGGACAATCCTGACACAGAAGAGGCTCGCAGGATTGTTGTAGGTTCTTGACTTGCACCTGCTTGAACATTCAGCCTTCTAGCTCCAAAAAAGTGGGACTTGAGAACCATGTAAATCAGGAAGTTCAGAACATCAGAAGCTTGAAACATCTTTTGAACATTGGTCAGAGAAACTGAGTAATAGTATGATACTGGGTCAGTATGCAGTGGTAAACATCCTGTTCAACACAGAACTAGTAAAAGGTGGAAGAGAATGGCTTGAAAAGACTATATTTCCCATGATCACTTAAAAATCAGTAGTTGCACCTGTGCTACAATATCACCTTTCTTTTTTGAATCACCAAAAAAAAAAAAAGCGGTTGCCATTTTCTGCTATGCTGTGGAATCAGTGCTGAAAATGAGGCTTGGATTTCATGAAGCAGCTGATAAACGAATCGTAGGGTTTTTTTCCACTGGTCCAGTATTATCAATTTTTTTTTGTTTTTTTTAAAGCACACTATTTCCAGGGATGCACTCAAAGCATGTTATTGTATGCCATATTTCAAACTAAGTGCTTTTACCTAAAACATTCAGAGACAACTTTGTATTTTAATATATTACCAGTCAAGTTGTTTGCAGTATCATTTTTTATTATTTAAGCGATTCTTAACACTGGAAATTCACACACGATAAAGCAAGGGAATGCATTTCTGTCTCAATTAATTCATCATACCTCTAAGAGTGTAAAGGTGCTACATTATAACACAAAGCAGATTTTTATTCATTAATATTATTTATTCTTTTGTAAATTTGTTCTGTTCACAGCAGGCCCAGTGTTTCATCAAAGTCTTACAACACCAGAAACCCAAAATGTGGATTATTTTTCAGTATGTTCATGTACAGATGGTCTGTTTTGGATCTTTACTAAACCTTGCAGATTGTGCAGAATTTGCACTCTTTTTATATTAAGAATAAAATTTAAACACTAACCATTAAGGTGTAATACATGGTCTCATTAAGATTTTTACATTTGTTGTGTCATTTTAATACGATCTAATGTTCCAAGTTCTGAATTCAGTTAAGAAACAAATACAAAACTACTTAGGTCCTCACATGCACTTCATTTGTTGCGCACAGCCTTTAACTCATTTGGCAGACACTTTTATTCAAAGCGTCTTACAGTGAGTTTCCTGGGAATCTACACAATGAACTTGGTTGGGGTTGCTAGCGCCATGCATAGCAGTTGATACATAAACACTTGTTTTCAACAAAGTGCATTAATAATGGTGAGTTTTTCTTCTGTCGTCCTGATAAAAACTGGCTTAGTCCCACCCAATTTGCCCAGAAAACTTCACTTCTGTACTTACAGTATCTGCCAACAGCATTTACTTTTTTTTATTTTGGCTTGTTTATGATTGGATATGGCAAAGGGTTTTGATCCCATGTTTAGCACATTTTACACACTTACACTACCAATCAAAAATTTGGGGTCTCTAAGTTTTTATTATTATTATTATTCAGCAAGGACCCATCAAATTGATGAAAAGTGACAAAGACATTTATAATGTCTATTTCAAATAGATGTTCTTTTGAACTTTCTATTTATCAGAAAAGAACCATGCTTTCCACAAAATGCTTCAACATTGATAATAATAATAAATGTTTTTTGAGCAGCAAATCATCATATTAGAATGTTTATGAAGGGTCATGTGACACTGAAAACTGGAGTAACGATCCTAAATATTAAACTTTGCTATCACATAAATAAATCAACTTTTTTTAAAAATCATAAAACTGGCAGGCTATCTTTTGATTCATTGCATCATACCGAGTCGAATACCAATTTTCCCATATCGGCCTATATTTTCCCATTTTTGGTTTAGGACATTTTGGATTTTGTTGTAAAATACTGTATTTTACAAATGCATTTGCATATCATTACAAAACTTGGTGTGTCATCGGCACCATGCCCTGAATGTGCTGAAAAAGTTTTGGAACTGAATTTATAATGGAAATTCAAAGAATGCGAATAGCTTTTGGATTAATTTTGCATATTTTTATGAAACTGGTCTTGAAAGATTCCTTAAAGGGATACTCCACTTTTTTTGGAAATAGGCTCATTTTACAACTCCCCCAGGGTTAAACAGTTGAGTTTTACCGTTTTCGAATCCATTCAGCCGATCTCCGGGTCTGGCGGTACCACTTTTAGCATAGCTTAGCATAGATCATTGAATCGGACAAGACCATTAGCATCTCTCTCAAAAAAATGACCAAAGAGTGATATTTTTCCTATTTAAAACTTGACTCTTCTGTAGTTACATCATGTACTAAGACCGACGGAAAATGAAAAGTTGCCTGCTATACCCATGGTACGGCAGCAAAGTTTCTTGATTATTACACAGGAATGAGAGTATAGTTCCTAGCCATATCAGTCTAGAATATCGCAACTTTACATTTTACGGAGATCGGCTGAATGGATTCGAAAATGGTAAAACTCAACTGTTTAATTCTGGGGGAGTTGTAAAATGAGCCTATTTCCAAAAAAAGTGGAGTATCCCTTTAAGCTTGAGTCATCCCGAGAATAAGGATACCAATTATGCCATAGATGGTCGAATCTGCTGTCTGCCATTTTTTTTTTTTTTTACCAAAATTGGCTCCTATTAAAAACTTTTTGATAGACCAAACCATTTTCAAATAATGCATTACTCTGCAGTGCTTTGGCATACTGACACCAAACTTTTTATGTGACACCTATTGGTCAAAAGTGCTAATTATATCGTATCAATAGTGATTGTATTTGCTTTTTCAGCCATTTTGCATAAAATAACCCAAAACAATGTCTTTAATTACTCATTGTTGCAGTTGGTCTGATGCTCCCAGCCATGCTTGCATAACTCATCATGCCTTTTTTGTGCAGCTATGTCTTTAAATGCTAATATTTCACAATATTACTGTTTTACTGTATTTTTGACCAAATAAATGCAGCTTTGGAGAGCCTAAAGACTTCTTTCAAAAACATAAAAAAACCGACCCCAAACTTTGAACTGTATAGTGAACACAATAAACTATATCACGAAACTCAGGCCAGCCTGATGCAATCCCACGACCCTGTAAACATCCCAGAAGTCCATTTATTCCCTATCACCGCATGAAGTTCCACTGACAGTTGGAAGTCTTTGGTGTTCCTGAAATGGGAGGAAAGTTTATTGCGTTGTTACTCAAGGGAGTCGTGTTGTTTGTATTTGTTTTTGGGAAGGTGACAAATATGTTCCTGGACTAAAGCATCCTGATTAAAATTCCCCTCTTCGCTGAGCATAAAGTGGCCAAGAGGCTATTCCTCAAGGGCACTGACAGATCTACACTCTTCGGCTGAGTTTTCTGGAACCAAACGGTGGATCTCTGAAGGTCTGCTTTAAAAACAACAATACTGGATTTTTTCAGACCCCTGACCTCTAGCTATAATAAATAATCATTAATGTTTGTAGCATTACATTGTGCTTGACCATCATTTATGATCTATCATGCAGTTTGTTTTTGTTTGGTCTGTGTGCGAATGGTTGTGAGGGTGCCCTGCTCTGCTGCGGCCCACCCGGACAGATGGATGCACTCCCTCTCTTCATATCTGACTCGCTCCCTTGATAACTGGAATTTATGTGCTGAATTAATTCAATTAATTATGCGCCCCTGCATTCCTGTGGGAGGAGAGAGACAGTAAGACCCAGTAAAGTGTATCAGCTCAGAGTTGACATTGTACGTCATGACCTTAGATGAGCTTGACATTTTGATGCATGAAGATTCAACTCAATAAACTTAATTCTCAGTGGCAGTTGTGCTAAGTACCTCACTTAATCTTTACATCTGCATTTTTAGTAGTCTTAGTTTTAGTTAACAATCACAACACTGCTGGAAAACTGTGGAAATATGTTTTTGCTGTGTTTTGTTGGCAGTTGGCAGTGTTGTGTTTTAGAGTTAAAGATATCTGTAAACTTAATGGAAAATGTATTTTAGCAGAAAATAGAAGTTTAGCTTTTTTAAAACAGTGCATGGCGTCTACTTAAACTAAGTTCAATTGTATTTGACTTTTGCTGCTTAAGAAAATATAAATGATAAATGATTTAAACCATTTACTCTCTTAATTCCTACAATTTCATTCATGCATTTTTATTACTCCAAAAGGAAGATATATTTTTTCCAACAGAGCAAAACAATCACTGAAATATCATGTGCTTCAGTATTATGTTAGAAATTATTACTGAAGCCAAAGCAAAGATATTTACAAATAAAATCACTTGAATACTTGGCAACCATAAAAGGTCACATACTGAAAGATACCCCTAAAACAGTGAGGATGAGAAGGTATTTCTCTCTGCTAGTACACACATTTTCCTTTAAGCACACTTAAGCATAGGTGCTATAAAGTTTGTTATTATTATTGCTGCTAAAGCATGATGTACAGGCACTCAGCGTTCATGTTTGCAAGAGTTAAAGCACTAAGAGCAGATAAATCTCACGTATGCTAACAGAGAGAAGAGTTTGCACCCTCCCTTTCCATGATTTAGCCTCCATTAGCCTGCTAGCATAACACACATATAAACAGACACGCATAGATTGTCCACAAACCCACAGCACTTTTCAATGGCAGTAAGATATCGTCTGGATATTGTCATGCTCTGTCCAAGCCTGTTGATGTTAAAAATGAGTGTGAAATTCAATGAATTGATTAATAGAACTGAAGAAAATCATGCAAACATCTAAGAAAAGATGTTGAAAACAAAATGTTGCACCAAAAATCATCCAAACACACATGCAGTTTACATGCATATTATGAGGCCTTATCTTTTAATTATAAAAAATGATCGTAAATTGAAACTTTAGGTATGTTCAAGCAATCATATGGCTTCATAAGACATGAAATTGGAGTCATATGCTGCTTCTTATAGGAGGATGACAACGATTTTTGAGATTAAAAACATACATTAGACTAATTTAGAGGAACTGGAACAATTCTCAGGCAACATCCTGTTTCTCAGTGTAGACAAACTCGGTCATCCTTAATGTTTGAAAGTGAAAGCAAACAAGATACTTTTGAAATTTAAAGTTGGCATGCAACAGAAGTTGTGATAGTCTTTTCTTCCCTATTGTTCCATAAATGTGAGTGAAACGTAGCCTAGAAATCTAGACGCACCCTAGCGGCAGCAAATTTTATTTTGCAGCCAGTGTAGTCTAGCAACTCTCCGTTGACTTTCGAGCTGGAAAAACCAAACTCTAGTCAGGCCAATCACATCGTGTATAGAGTCGGTGGGCGGGCTTTACATAATGACGACAGAGTTGTGGCGGTTCCGCGTGAATTCCCTGCTACTTGAAAACAAAGAAGAGCTGCTGCTACTGGCGAACAGCGGTCTTTTGAATCGGCTTTGTCCGTGACTCTGGAGGACTTGGAGTTAAGCTTTTCTTTGAGAAAAGAACAAAGAACGACACTTAAGTCATTCTTAAAACAGGAAGATGTGTTCGTAGTTTTGCCGGCCAGATACGGCAAAAGTTTAATCTATCAACTAGCTCCGCTGTTGGGAAAACGCTCTGGTTGGTTGTAGCGCTATCCTATTGCATGCAGAGCGAATTTGAAAGACAGCTGTTTATCCAATGCCGTGCCAATGGTGAGTTGCTAGACCTAACATCTTGATGTAGGTCTGGCTTGCCAGGCTGAGTGAAAAGGCTTCACAAGCAGGAAAAACTGTAGGGCGGGACTGATTGGATGGTTGTGGTTTGCTATTGCTGTGATGTCATGCGAGTGACAGGTTCCCCCCGCCCTCATGCCAGTGAACACATCATCAGAGAAGAGAAGATGCTGCAAGAGAAAGAGGAAGTTATTTTGAATAAAGGTTAAGGCGGGGTTAGGGTAAAAAAAAAAAGTGCACGGATAAATCGTTTATAAAAAACACTGCAATATTATATTAAAAAAAAACCCTGATTAAATGGTGACAAAAATGATGTCGTTTACACTGGTTATTAAAATGGTTTTTGAGATGTGGTTGAAAGACATCTAAAGACTAGACACGTACAGTCAGTCACAGCTCAAGCTGTTTAATCAAGCATTTGCAAATAGTTTCTTACACACAAGCGCACAAGCCACAGGGCCTTAAATAAGATAACAGGAAGACGGTGTGTGCTGCCGGTACTGATAAAGATCTGATCTATTGTGTGTGAGCTTGTGTATGGTTTGGGTGTGTGAATATGTGCGCTCTTCCGCAGATGTTTGTGAGCGTGTGTATGTTGATCTCTGTGCATATTTGTGTGACACTGAGCCTCAAATAACCTCCTGCCCCCCAGACCTTCTGAGACTGACGGCATTTGTCTCGCATACAGTCACAGACTATACAGCTGTTACCCCGATGTGCATCTCAACCGACATTCTGCTGTCCATCACTTTCATGATCAGCAAGTGCAAACGTTTTCTCAACATTATATATTGGCCGCAAGTAATGTATATCGCACTACAAAGGTTTATATTAGAAACACAAATGGTAGCCTATATTTCAGTTGCAATATTATAGCAATATATTTTAGCTTACCTTGACTCAGTCACTTCTGGCTTTTTGATTGTAATATTTAAACATGCATTCATGTATTGGGAAAAGAGCTCTAAATAAACATAAATTGAACATAATTGATTAATTTTCTATAACTGAAATAAAATGATCTAGAATTGTTGTGAAAAGACCTGGTAGGTTATATTAAAGTAGTCTTAAACTAATATGCAATGTATGTTTATTACCAAATAATAATAATAATAATAAAAAAACACAAAACTGCAACATTTGCCAAGTGTTGTTTTTAGGTTTTAAGCCTTCTATAAGTAAGACATAACATTAAAGTGTGGGAGACCTATAGTTAAACTAATATTAAAAAAGGTGGATTAAAAATGTAAAATACCCTGAAAACTAAAATATATCATTAAAAAAATTATGTATGAAGTCATGCTAACCACATAAAAACATTTCTGCAAAGTTATAAAATATGCTAAACCCCCCTTGACATACTGTATATCAAAGTAATATTACATCATTACAGCTAAAATAATACATTTTTACACATTAGATCTTTTGATTGATTTTATTAATTAAGCTTCTATGTGTTGAATAAAATATTATTACTGAGTGTTCATTTGTCAGTATTTGGTTTAAAGTGTCCAATGGTGTGTAAAGTGTCAATGGGAGTCAGCAAAATACTTTTTATTTTAGTTAAAAAAAACTGCCAAGTGTCATCTCACTACTCACTAGAAGATCATTGTGAAATTTTTTTTTTTTTTTTTTTTGACTGTACATCAGAATTCAGGGACTTCTTTTGGGTGGGCGAGTTTTGTTCTGACTCACTAGTCCACATCAGTACTGCTCGAGAATCAGTCTCTCATGAGCGCTTCACTAAAGGTCAGAGGTCAGATCACGGGGCAGGATTACTGAGCTAAACAGATTAGCTAGATTTATTTATTTTTATAGAATGCTATTGGACAACTGGCCTATTGATTATGTATGAGTGGTGTGAAATATTTTGCCCTTTGGGGTATGAGGTAAAATCTGATTTTAAAATGCTAAGTGTGACTTGTTTTAGTCCCTTTAACTAAATACTTACTAGAACAGTTTAACTTCTTTATGACCTTTGACCTTGTCACTTCTTAAAGAGTGACACTGTGGCGTCTCCCCAGCTAGTGTTTGGACAGCCTAAACTATGTTTAAAGAGAAATAAAAGTATTTTTTATAAATACTTTTAAGATTTAATTTAAAGAGTTAGATAGAAAATGGAAAACAGCTTCTTTTTTTTTATCAATACTGTACAAAAGGCATGTTATGTACTATATGGAACATTTGAGTAGCACATTCTAAGTGAAACAATTTCGTATGTTGCTGATTTGTGGGATCCCAGCATGCATTGCGGCATGAATACATTTACATATTTATATCAATTTATATATATTATATAGGCTACATTTATATAGATATATTTTGTGTTGACTACCACCATTTAGGTTTGTGTGTTAATTGTTGTGGTCTATGTAAAACCATGTGGCACAACGGTTTATGTATTTTTAATTTACAAGATATTTTCCCACGTCATGGTAAGTGTAATACAAGAACGTACTGTAAGTAATAAGAATTCTTGTGTTACTAATTTAACATTTGTTAAGATATCTGCATGATCTGACTGGAATATATTAATCAGCATAAAATCAAAATGTACAATTCTTGTTTTTTTTCTTTCATTATTATTACTATTATTATTATTATTATTTTTATTATTATTTTAAATCCATGTGCCCTCATAAGCTTTAATCAAAATATCTTCCCCTCCCTCTTGCAGCATCTTCATTTTTCTGATGATGTATTTATTGACGCGAGGGCGGGGCAACCTGTCACTCACATGACATCACTGCAATAGCAAACCACAACCATCCAATCAATTCCTTATGGACAAAATCAAGTCCCGCCCTACATTTTTTTCTTGCTCGAGAAGCCGTTTCACTCACATTTATGAAACAATAAATCGTAGTAGATCGTGTCCATCAACACCCCCGAAGCTTCAAAGTCCTACCTCGTCCTGGGTCGACATTTCATCCAGTGTAACGTCAGCCATTTTTGATTTATATCTGCTGTTTAATGACTGATGATCACGTTAGATTACATGCATGTAATGTAAGGAATGGTTGTTTCTGCTTCTTCGTCTGCTGTTCTATACTGGAGATTCAGTACTCTTCCAGAAGATGTGTAATAGCTTATTATAAGACAGTTTGTAAAACTATTTGAAAAAAGTATTTATAGGCTACTCATACAGACAGAAAAGTATATTGGGCCTATATTTGTCCTCAATCTTTTGTATACTTGGCTTTTTGTTCTGTTTACTCTTTTGATTAAGTCAAGTATACTTAAGTGTTTTTTTAAGTATATTTCTGAGAAGAACATAAAAAGTAGACTGACAGTATACTTTCTTATTGTTTAGTTTAAAAGAAGTATACTAATAGAAAACTGGAATAAACTTATGTAAGGGTAAGACCATTTTTAAGACAGTTCAATCAGTCTTTGTCATTAATGTTCACACGGATGACTTTATTAATATTTAAAACTATGAATTTAGTTGTGGCTATGACCAAAATTGTAATCGTTCTGTTTGAGTTTTTTCTTCTTTTACATTAAATATTCTCTTGGTAGACCTGAAACTTAATGTTTTGTTCTTCAGGTAGATATTATAGACCAGTAAAGGTATTTTCAATTGTGAAATTGCATTATTGCTACTCATATGGAGACCCTGTGATTGCATAATGGTCTCATATCGCCATAGATTCCAAATGCCTTGAAGGCTTTCCTGTTTATTTACAACAAAGCAAAGGGGACATGTTGTCTAGCAAGAACATTTCACCTCTCCCTCTTGGTTTTGCTCTCTCTCTCTCTCATTCATTCTTGAACAATGGATCTTAAAGTCTTTGTGTGGAATGTATCTGCTTCCAGGAGCAAGATCAGAATTTATCTGGAATGTTTGTGGAAAAAACAATGTGCGTGTACATGTGTGAAACTCTTTTTTTTTTAGTGACTTATGGTGGCATAATTAAAACATTGTCACACACACACACTCTCACACACATACAAGGCTAATATGAGGTGCAGAGTGGAGTAGATTAGTCTGCGATAAATCACATCTGCTCTGTGTGAAACCGATGATACAGACATATTCCATAAACTCCAGTCTGCCAAAAAACACACATGTGAAACACTGAGAGAGACGGAGATAAACACACATAAACAGACACTAAAATTAAGTATGTGTGGAAGAAGAGGCACTCTTGAGCTTTAGCAAAATCTTTAATACATTGTGCTTGAGTACAGATAGGTTGCGATCACACCAGCGTAAGAAAATAAGCACTTTGAATACCTTCTCCTTAACCAGAGACATTTATATGTAAACCATTCACAGCCTTGATTGTCTCTGGTGCTCTATCAAAACATTAGTGTTTCATTGGAGCATCTTGTCCAATCTGAAACTGTCACTGTGTCCGAAATCGAATACTTCCCTACTATATAGTATACGAAAAACAGTACGCTCGGATGACCTTCTTCTTCCAGCGAGATTTTGAAGTGTGCATACAATGGACACTTCCCATGAGGCCTCGGTAGAGGATTTGTGAATGGCAGTGAACGCTGGTAGGTCACGTGACAGTAACAACATGGCAGATGTATGTCTGGATTACATTCATATCTATATTAATTTAGAACATTCTTTTTAAATGCAGTTCAAATGCAGTATCTACTCAGACAGTATGCAATTTCCGACACACCGTAAGCCTTTGGATCAATGATGTGAGTTTGGCGCAGGCATGTCTATTTGGACGACTAATGGAAGACAATAGGAATAACACTTAAGCTTTAAGAAAAACAACACCGTTTTTTATCATTAAGTTATATAGTTATATTATGTTATGTCATTTGGTGAAAACAGCCAAACAAAGCACTACAACAAAGAATGAGTCTCATTTACAAATAATTCCGTAAACGTTGTTCACCTGTTCACTCTTGTTGAGAATAAACAGTAACATTCTCAAAAACAGTTAAAATACAACAAACAGTTTTATATATGCCAACAGTAGCCTACACGCAAACTCGCAGAAATGTCATTTTAGTAATTTATTTTTACTCAAAAAAATTTGTAGACTCGCCTAGGTTTTCCATTTCTAATAATAGCCTATTTATGACTCGTTTCTAAGGCCCCCGATAGTATAAGTGATTTATTTACTCGCTTATTTTGCGTGTGTGTGGTTTCAGTTGGGTATTGAAACTCATTATTCATACAATTGTGATTTCTGCATGAAAACGTTTTTTTGTTAGTATGTCAAGCATTTCAAAATGAATTAACAACAAGCAGAATACATTCAATGCAGCGAATAGCCTGTGTGAGCTAGGCACAGACAAAAAAACATTCATTTTCGACTAATGCGTTGTTTGCTTTCTTTGCTTTCCACAGTGTGCATTGTGGAAAAGAGAAAACAAAATAAGACTTTTCTTACATTCATTTGAAGCATTACTGCCATCTGTTGGTGAGACTGTCATAGCACAGCAGCTTTAACAAGTCCTACTGAAGCTCCAACGAGTTTTTCACCAGCTTTCATTACTTACATGTGAAAGTTGTCCTAAACCTGTATGAGTTTCTTTCTTATGTTGAACACAAAGGAAGATATTTAAAAGAGAGTTGGTAACAAGACAGTTGACGGCACCCATTGACTCAATTTTTTTGGAGTTCAACCGAAGAAACTCATACAGGTTTGGATTACATAATTACAATTTTTGGGTGAACTATCCCTTTGAAGTGACATTTTAAATAAAGCAAAGATTTGACCTGCTCAATATCATGCACATTTTAGCCATGGCCCTCGCTAGCATCTCTGGGTCCATCTTTGAGGACTTCACATTTATTATACATTTTTTTAAATGCACCAAACTAACATGGAGTCCTTGATAATTACATTCCAGACGATCCACTCGGCTCTGACTGTTTCATGCCAGCACATGGCATCGTGAAGTATCCGGATGGATGAGGGAGGACCGTACAACCCTGATCTGGGCTGGGGGTGTATGCTGGAGGTTCATCTGATGGGTTATTGTTCGGACTGTCAACGGGGGCGGCGGGGTTTTGAATGGCTGGCATGGCGGTGGGAGGAGTTACAACGTAGCCTCCATTTATTGGAGCAAAACTCTCAGACTGCCCTAACACAGATGTGTGACCTCTGTCTGTAGACCCGTCCAACACTTTGTCCTGAATGCAGGGATCCTCACAGCACAGAATATAAGGCCCACTGAAGTTCATGCCTGATTTGTCTTTGCACATGCCTTCCCCCACGTAGGAGCACAAGTGGTTTGATCCACATGACTGGCCCATTTTAACAGCATTTAAACTCATATCTTCAGTGTTTAACAAAAGCGGCTCGCAGGTGACACTGTAACAAAATTATGGATAAAAGTAAAACAGTGTCAGACATAGAGATTTAAGATGCACTTTAAAGTCGACATGAATTTCAATACGCAATCCACACCATAATGCAACATATTTTTTAGGGTTTTTCTGCTGGCATTAGCTGGATGCAAAGACATTTCAGAGCAGAGTTGCTACGGTATTATCAACAATCTAAAACAAAATATAAAACTATAAAAAAAAAATGTTTGGAAAATGAAACAAAGCTGAAGTCAAGTGTCCTTTATTTATATAGCGCTGATAAAAAAATTAAAAAAAAGTAATAAAAATAGCAAAAGTACAACATTTACAAAAAATTGCACAAAAAAAACAACTGAAACCATGAAAATAAAAGCTCATTCAAAATGTGTATAAATACGATATTAGTATATAAATTATACTGAAAAAGCACTGTTGCAGAGACCATACTGTAATTCCTACACAAAGGACCATGATCATGCAAATATACGCAGATACATCACAAGTGCACAACACATTCATTTTGTGCCAAATTTAGAACTGTTTTATTGTGAAATGTTTTCATTTGAGTGAGAGCTTACCTGCTTTTGCAGATACTGAGATTGTCTGTAGCCAGCAGAACACAAATAGAGGTCGCCTCTTTCTCAATGATATGCGGCCATCCGGTTGGAGTCTTCTGAAAGAGAGAGAGATAGAAAAATGAAATATGTCATTTACTAATTTACTAGTTATAAAATGTAGGCTATAAAGACAAAACTGATAGACAAAAGGCCGGAAGAAGAAGGTCGTCTGGGTACTTTTTGCCTACTCTTTTATGAGTACTGTGAATTCGGACATACTTCTTTTGTCACATATGTTTTTCAGCTACTATATAGTAGGGAAGTATGTGATTTCGGATGCAACCAGAGAGATGGCTGAGAGACATTACAAAAGAGAAACGGTCAGAGGAATATCACTGGGAGCAGAAGGGTTTTGATCAGGCAAGTTGAAATAATCAGTAAGTAAAGACACACCTTGATCATCCCCTCCAACACTTTGCTCTTTATGGGAGATGGAAGCGAACCGTTCCATAACCTGATCCTTCTGTTAATGGAATTACACGCATGAATAAATAAACACACAAACAAAAATGTGTATATGAATGAATATAATGAATGTTCCTGTAGCTCAAACACCATGGGCTAGCAATACCAGTGTAATGAGTTAGATTTCCATGGATAAATGTTGGATAAATGTGTGGTGTGTTTTACCTGTGACAGGCAGGAAGGGCATTGTACAAGATGACGACAAGCACCACCACAAACACAGGAATCAAAATGTAGATGACAGAGCTGGTGGGCAATAAAACTACACACAAAAAGCATCATGTATTGAGTTATGTCCTGTGGGTATCAATTCATGTTGATAATCCTATAAGCTTAAATCATTTTACAAAGATGTTCCCAGAACTCCTTGCATCTTTAAAAGAATCTCTCTATGAATTAAGTACACATGTATAAAGTAGATTTTTTTAATGCAAAGCACATATGCACACACAGGGCAGAGTATACAAGAGTACAGAGTATACAACACACTCAATAAGTATATCTGAATGAATAAATGAACAAACAAATAAATGCATACATACACAAACACAAATGCAGCAGGGTGATTTTAAATGCTCCGTGCCACTTTTTTAATAGTAATTTCAAAATTCACCCACTCCACCCAAATTCAACGCATATGTCAATTTTACTTTTTTTTCAAACCTTATTTAATAAATGATTTAGTGTGTAATTTCATTTACAAGGAAGAAATCAGTAATTCATCATTTTAAACCATATTAAAAGTGAGCACATCTCAATTGTGAACTGGGCACTGACACATTATCCAAATTTGTCTAAAATTAAATTAGGTAAGAAATATATCAACATTATAAAATAGGGTTGTATGATCAGAAGTGCAGAGTGTTACCTGGCTTAGTGGTGAACACTGCTGGCTCAGACCAATCTGATGGCTGAACTTTATAAACGCCGTTGTTTTGTGCAGTTAGTCTGATCTGGGCCTGGTATTCAGTTGAATGATTTAGATTCTCAGAAGGAATCGCAGCATAGTTGACCCCCTTTTGAAGGATAATGATCTTTGAGTCCTACAGAAAAAGAAAGTAAAACCAGGCATGTGATCAGTCACATCTACAATGAATCATTTAGTCAATGCAACACGGTTACCGAAAGTAGCAAACACACCCCGTTGGTCGAGATGTTTAGCTCGGTGAAGTATATCCTCAACTTTGATGACAAAACTGGTAAAGACCAGTTAAAGCTGTAGGTGCCATTTTCTTCCATCACCTCAATCTTGTCAGGTTGTGAAAGTTTAACTTGAAGAAAAGAAGAACAAACATGAATGTTCTTCCTAAACTCCAGAGGGCAGCACTGGCACTCAAGACTCCACTAAACAACAGAGACTTACTGTGTTCTATAGTACTGAACGTCCTAATGAATAGCACTGGTTTCAGCTCCACTGTTAACAGGTAAGGGTCAGAGACATTCACAGAACACATAAACTCGGATAGCTCAACGTCCTGGGACTGCAGCTGAGGATTTTCACAACAAGCAGAGAATCTGAGGGAAAGAGAAAGGGTTGTCAATGTACAGGATGTGACATCACACTGTAGATCAATTATTAGGGACATCAAATGAGTTTGGGATGGATGGAGAACTCACTCAGCGTTATCACTGTCACTGCACCAGAGATGATAAGACATCAACTGAACATGGTCTGTCTTCATTTGCCAGGAACACGTCACAGTTTTTTCTCCCACAATCACACACTGCAGGTTAAAGGCTCCATCTGCAAAAGGCCATGAACTTCATTAAAACAGGTATTTGTAGTATAATAAGGGGAAAAAATGATAGATTGTGAGCAAACATAAATAAATAAATAAACAAAAATAACACCATTGTGAGTCTTCCAGGACACTAGGGGGCTCCAGTCACTCCAGAGTCCTACAGGACCCCGCGCCCTCACTCTGGCTTCATAATGGTTGCCGGGCAACAGTGACTCCTTGTCAATTATATACTCGGACGCATTAATGTTATCCACAATCTGTTCCAGTAAAACAGAATGAAAATTATTTTCAATAATATGCAACCAATAAAATCTGACAACATAAATAACTTTAAAGACAGACCTACTGTGAGTTCTGAGACTGTTAATTGATTGTATATGCTTGTTGAAGCCATCTGCTTTATTATTTTTAACTTTTTTTAAATTCAAAACTAAAGCATTTATCAGTTAAATTCATGATGAAAAGCTACATTACCCATAATGCTGTACAAAACCAAAAGGGTGGTGGGCTATATATATATATATATATACACAGATTATTATTATTATTTTTTTTTTCGATTATGCCGTTTGCAATGGTATTTTAGTTCTTTCCCTCACTAAAAATGTAAAGAAAATCTTTGTTAGTGCGTCACTGAATCATTCACTGAACCGATTTGCCTAAAAAATCCCTGATTCATACATGAATGAAACAACTGCGTTAATGAGTGTGTTCGAACTGAAGCGGTGCAGCGCGATCAAAGTACCGCGAGAGCGATTAGAGAGCAGACGGCTCTGTATGCCTTCGAATCGCTTTTACGGTACTTTGATGTCGTACAACGATTGGTCAGCGCAGCACCGCTTCGAGTCGAACACACCTAATAATGACTAATTCATTTACTGAACTGATTTTTTTTTTTTTTTTTTTTAAATATACTGATTCATTCATTCAGGAAGTGTTTCATGGAGACAATCAATAGTCGGTTGTTCTGTGGCTTCTTTTGGAAATTGCGGAGCAAACTGTCAGTATTACGTCAAAAGTGTAAGTTACTCAATATTAACACATTGATTATTGAACTGTTGTGTAAAAAATATTCACACTTGCAATCATGCTGTAGCCTATGTTATATATAATTATTACACGGCTCTGTGGAATACTTTCTAATTCTAATTGGCCAATTGCACCATCCAGCGGTATGTTATTTCCTGATAACGACTGGTAAAAACTGATAACACATGCACAGTCCTGATCCCCCAACGCAAAGCAGATAGCAACCGGCTGGATGTACATAATCCCTTACTTAATTCATCACACTGGAAATATGAGTTGTAATATTTATGCAGTATACTGTAGTACGCAAGTATTTTGGCAGCATGTTAAGCCACACAACCATTTATTTTGTATTAAGTGGCATATACTGATTACATAAGTAACACACTGATTGTGCATGTGCAAACACACATTAACGGGTAACCAAACATTGCGCAGTCAGGCTAACCAATCGCATAAATATACACAAATAAAAGCACTCAGCATTCACCCTTGTAAATATCCCAATCTTGACGGTGGATCTATCTCCAGTTTCAGACCGCTAGCATCACTCTTTCATGTGGAGGCTTTATCTTAGGTGGGAAAGGTTGAGGTTATTATGACGTTTCCTTACAGTGTCAGATTGTGTTGTTTGATAGTACAGTGAAACAAAGCTGCTGCAGCACGTTGTAGACAGGATATCCACACAAGGTATAGAACATGTTGCTATCAGATTATATTTTGAGTATGTGAGCGATTTAATGCAATTTAGGGTTTGGTGTTTATACTTTGATTCCTTTTCCTCATGTAATTTATTTCATTACATATAGGATACAGTATCTTTCAGAAGTTTGAAGTCAGTAAGATTTTGAATGCTTTTTAAAGAAGGGTCGTCTAGTAGCATTTATTCCTAGTAACACCTAGTAGCATTAAAATTCAATAAAACAGTGATAATGTGAAATATTATTGCTGTTTAAAATAACAGTTTTCTATTCGAACATATTTTGAAATGTAATTATTTGTGTGATCAAAGCTGAATTTCAGCATCATCACTCCAGTCTTCAGTGTCACATGATCCACCAGAAATCAGAAATAATTCTAATATCATGATTTGCTTGATACCTTTTTTTTGCATTCTTTGATTTATAGAATGTAAAAAAAAAAAAAAACAGCATTTGAAATTTGAAATTTATTTATTTGAAATTTATTTATTTGAAATCAAAATCTTTTGTAACATTATAAATGTCTGTATTGTCATTTTTCATAAATTGAATGTGTTCTGTAGAAAATATAAATGTATTGAAGACAATTACAAACACACGTGTGTGTGTGTGTGTGTGTGTGTGTGTGTGTGTGTGTGTGTGTGTGTGTGTGTGTGTGTGTGTGTGTGTGTGTGATAAATTGTCTTCAAGACTTTGATTTTGACAAAGATTTTGATTTCAAATAAATGCTATTTTTTTGTACTTTCTATAAATTCAATAAACTTGAATAAAAAAGTGTACCTGTATATATTATACAATTTTATCATTTTTTTCATGTTCATTGAATCTAACCCTATTATAAGTATATATAAGTATGTTAGTACCTTATCTTAAAATAACATCCCCTTAGGGGTAGATAGAGCACAGTATTTGCTAATCTTTTTCTGACAATGTACTGTATGTGTGTGTACTCACAGTCCAATCTTGCATACTGCTATACTGAAGCTGGTATGTTAGAGTTCTTGTGATATTTGAGGATGCGGGATATGGGCTTTTCCAGGACAGCAGATGACCTCCGCCATCAGCCACCTTCTCCGTCAAGTCAATCGGGGCCTTAACTTTTCCTAAAATCACACACAGAACGGTGAAATGCCTTTCCACACCAGAGTTGCTTTAGAAGGTAAAATACATGTACAAATCACACACTCACCATGCTGAGCAACTTTGAAGGTTGTGGCATTGGGGTACGTACAGGGTACTTTGAAATATAGAGTGTGATATGTTCTTCTGCCAAACCTATTAGTTTTAAAGCGACACTCGTGAAAGGCCTTCCCATTGGGTAAAAGCACACTGGGTCCGAGCGGGTCGCAATGTGTTTCTTTACTGAGAAGGAGAGAGAGAGAGAGAGAGAAAGTTAATTTTCCCCATTGTAGTCTTTCTTTCTTTCTTTCTTTCTTTCTTTCTTTCTTTCTTTCTTTCTTTCTTTCTTTCTTTCTTTCTTTCTTTCTTTCTTTCTTTCTTTCTTTCTTTCTTTCTTTCTTTCTTTCTTTCACCTACTCATAAAAGTTGTCCCAGTAGTAAAGTTCAAAGATGGATTTGTTTGCTGTAGCCTGTGGAAGAACATGCGGATCGACCTCCCAGCTGCATTGGGCATGTGTCATGTAGTCATTGTAGCACTGCAAGGAATCCATCAATGGTGAATCTAAATCAAGAGGTCAAAGGTCAATATTAAAGGTAAAGTCACCAAAGCATGCAGAGCATGCAGTCACCAGAACATTTTTTGTAAGGGGATGAAAGATTAAACAAAAACAATGACAGTCAATCAGAATCCATCCTGCTAATATAGATATTGTTATAGTTATCTTTAAATGTACTGTTCTTGGTGCTTTTAGGATGTCACATTACAGGACATTCTTCCCAAAAGTATTTCATGGGAACCATTAGACATTAAAATTGCAATGCATGAACACCGCAAACTTTGTTTCCAAGAGCATCGCTGTCTCACAGACGTGTGACCACAGACAGGAACTTCTAGAGGCTTAGATTGACAAAGTTCTGGATGATGTAATTTTTGGATTGCTAAACTTAAAGGGATTTTTATATACTATTTTTAGATTCAGCAAGGCTCTCACGATTACTTAGAAGTGAATTTCTAAAAATTCTTTGGAACTGCAAATCTAACTGACCACGTCCTCAAGTGTCTGCAAAGGAAAATCTCTATTGACCGTCTAGCTAGGTCCAAGATAAGATTTTATTTTTGCTGGGATAATAAAATTTATATGTATGAGTCCAGGACGGAGGCCACAATAAGATTAGAGAGACCACCGATAAGGTCTATCTGATGGACACAGGCCTGAACTACACAGGTTTTATAAAAGAGAATTGAATGCAATAATGTCTGAAGGTGTAATCTTTCTCTCTCACCTTTCCCAGTCTTGACTTCATAATGAGAACACTGGTTGTTACCAATGCCCCGTCTGACCAGCAGAGTGAATGAAACCATATGCAGAATCCATGTGGAGAACATTGTAGCTGAGATGCACTTTTACAGCAGGCTGTTCTTCTGTTTACTTCCAAGATATCTGAATATTTACAAACCAGTGTTGATGGTTAGAACCATTCATTTTAAAGGGACAGTTCACCCAAAAAAAGAAAATTCTGTGATTGTTTATTCACCCTGCAGTCAATCTTCAAGGAAGGAAAAGGGAAGGACAGGAAGGAAAAAAAGTCATACAGTTTGGAACAAAACATGAGGGTGAGGTAATTTCAGAATTTTCATTTTAGGGGAATGACATTACGCTGTTATAAAAGCAAACACAAAAACACACCACAGACATGCTTCTGGGAAATACTTATTGCTCTGAAGTACAAAATTAAGTTTTTCTTACATTGCATTTTTCCTGTCAAAATGCTGCATTCACACAGCAAACTTTAAAGGTGAAGTGTTTTTGAAGTCATTTCTGCACCACCAAATGAAACCAAGTTGTAAAAATAAAGTTGGTTTTCCTGAACACTAGACCTACTCCCGTCTGCCATTGGTCCGGCAAACAGATTGTCCTGCGTAAAACTCATACCATTGGTTGTGTCTACAGTTAGAAGTGTTTTAACATAGAAACTGACAAACTTCACTTTAAAAGTAGCCTATTAGTTATTTTGAAAACGTAACAAAGCATCTAAAAATGAAGGATGAACAAAAAATATATTTTTTAAAAGCACAAAGTTGTATATATAAAATAGCTTACTGTTTGAGACAAAAGCACGGTGACCTCCAAATCCATCTTTAAATTGAGAGTTCAAAATCCATCTTTTAATTATTGGAGCACCTCAAGGAACAGGTGCAAATCTTGATAATCGCTCTAGATCTTCATGGCACACGGTTTGTACAATAACTGTACATAAAACTACGCTTCTGCGGTGAACCTGACCCTACCCTTAACCCACTAATGAAGCGACACCGCGTAAAACACAGACGCGGTACTCTGTCACTGATCTCGCAACTGCCAGGAAACTGTAAAGAAAGGGATTTCCCTGAGCTTAAAAAACTGTGAGGGGCGTTGGGGGAAAGAGATGTGGTCAAACTGAACACGTTCTGTCGGAAATTTACTTTAAAATATGTGTAGTTTGTAAAAGTTAGTTTAGTTTCTTATGTTTGTCTGCCAATTTTAAGTTTACGCGTTCATTTAGAGGTTGTTTGCCGTACTGCTGCTATGTTTAGCTGCGGTGAATTACAGGAGCGAACGTAGGTGAGAGCTGAAAGGGCAAAAGAAACAAAAACATGTTTTACCTCACTCCTTGTTCCTACACTGACTTACAAAGTGTTTTCACCATAACAACTCTTGGTGGCCTTCATGTGTTTGCTTTGCAATAAACAAAGCAAAAAAAAACGGTTTAACAGTGTAAAACACTGCAACAAGACAGATTTACTTGTTTTCAGAAATCTAATAATTTTTTTTGGGGTATTTTTTGTTTGTTTATTTGTTTTAAGCATAAAACGTACTAAATGTAGCTACGCTTAAAAGCAACACTTTTTTTGTTCCGAATTTTCTTCTTGAAACATGTTCCGCATATATCTTCATGTTTATTTTTTAGGTTAAATGTTGTTATTTCTCAGAGAATCTTAGGGATAAAAACGTGTTGAGAATATAATTATCTCTAGTCTTTTTGGTTTCTGATTCTACTCTATTATTGAGATCCATATACAATCAGGGTAAAGGGCATTTTTGATTCGGAAGTCTTCAGAGACGCTTATAACAAAGTTGGTTTTTGAAAATTGTTAAATTACCACTTCATGATAACTTATCAATTATCTTTTTTCCCTATATCCCATTGTATTATCAATGTTGTTTCAGTCTTTGCGAGTTCAATATAATGGAAATATTAGATTTGTTTTCATAAATTCACCCAAATTATCTTAAATAAATATCATATATTTTCCACTTCTGTCACTGGTGATTTTTGAATTTGGCTCATTTTAATACTATATAAAACATATATGTCTGCGAACTGCAATAGCTGAAAGCTTATTCCACAATTTCATACTCATCTAAAAGTATATTCTTGGTTTAAAAAATCCTTACCTGTATTTCTGTCATCAAAAGCAGGCTAGTAAACTTCCCATTCATCCGTGCTAGGATTAAAGAGTGCTTATCTTGGTCTGTTGCAATCGACTTCAAATCAACATGCTTTACTAGTGAGTGTGTTTGATGTGGTGTTCTCATAACTGAAGTGCATATTGCACATATGAGATCATTTACTTGAACTATAGCTCAAAACCAAAAGTTCCTTTTTTTTCTCAGTTGGGTAAAAACAATAGTTGTTTGGTCATCAAAACAGTCTTTCCACAGGAAATGGGTTAACATGCGTCAGCTGAATATGAACCAATAACTAAATAATATCTTAATTGACTGTATTCACCTTTACAGCATGAATGCCACCTTCTTATGGAGAATGAATGTCACAGCTTTCATACAGAACCTCTACACACATTTTTACATGCAAAAACACATTCACACACTCATACTTCCACATTCAATTGCTAACACACATGTTGAGGTATACCCATGAACTCACATTTGCAGACTCTAATAGCAGTGCTTTCCAGTAACAGGCAGGAGATCCTGAAAGTGTCAGAACTCTTTCTCTTCCTCTTTTTCTCTGTGCATAGTGTGCGACTGTGCGTGTGCACGCATGAGTTGTTCTCGGCTCTGCTATTTGAAGTCATGGTGATCATAGGTGTTCAGGTATATCATGTATAAGCCATTTGACTTTTTGATTGGTTGCTGATGGAAACATGTTTACACACCCAGTTTGTTTCTCTTATATTTCCAGTAACCACGAGCAATCCCTTGGTATGTGTCTCTGAATTACGAATATAAGTGTTCCTTAACAAAGACAGGATGACTAAAAATACTCTTTTTGTCACTGGATGATGCTTGTCGCCGCAAAAGTTGCCGCACAAGGGTTGTTCAAATCTCTAATGCTAAATATGTGCCATACTAGTAATTCTGTTCAATTAGAAGTTGACACTGATTGTATTTTCAGTCATAACATAGCATATAGAGGGGAGAAGTTAGAGTGAGAAGAAAAGTACTGAGAAATGTTGCGTGCCAGCTTTGAACTACAATACCCAATACCCACTAGCACCAAAACTCAATCGCTGAGTCCGAATATACCTATTTCCATACAATAGATGGCGAAAAACAGTATGTGAGCAAGTCGTATGTCCGAATTCATAGTGTATTTCCGGCGAGATTCTGAAATGCGCATCCAATGGACACTTTACTTTCCCATGAGGCCACGGGAGAGAATATGTGAATGGCAGTGAAGCAACGCAATTGAAGCCATAGGTCACGGCGGATGTAGTACATCCAAATTGAATTAATACTACACACATTCATACTATATAGAACATTGTTTTTTTAACAGTCGCAAAGGAAGCTTCAAACCAAACGTAGTACCTACTATACATTCGATTACGGACACAGTGAATGCATTACTAACCAGTAACCAACATCAATGCATGTACTAACCACCAGGCCACGACCACAGATACTGTCATTTTAATTTCAAAAATATTTAAGAATACTTCACTGCATAACTTGGCTAAAACTTCAGTTCCATCATTGAATGACATTTAAGCTATAAAGATTCACATAAAAAAGCTGATGGCTTTTTATTTCATGGCCTAATATGTTTTGGGTTTTATGCTGTCTCCATTTTTGAAGTCTGAATGTGTGAATATGTGCTGATGGTCATGATCTATGAATTAACAGTTCACATTAAAGTGATGTGAAACTGCGATATTTATGACCACAGGAGACAGGACGTAAATAAGATACTGATCTCTCTGCAACAAAAGGGGTTTGTGTGCGAACGCTTGAGCTCAGGTTGGATGACAACTGGCAGCCTTTGTGAAATTTGCATCTTCATAAACGCCATAACGACATTTAATCAGTGCATTTCAACAGAGCCTTTTCAGTGCCTTATTTTGAGAATTGTTGGGGAATTTTTTGGTTTATCAGTTATTATTTGGTTTATTGGTTCTTTGGTAAAGTACGTTGTCAGTCTCCAAGCCTTCTGTGGATATTGCAGGGTGGGCAGCATATATATATATATATATATATATATATATATAGATAGATAGATAGATAGATAGATAGATAGACAGATAGACAGATAGATATAGATAGATAGATAGATTATAGTCTTTATTTGCAGCTTCTCAGGAACGCGTGACTGTCAGTCAGACCACATGTTAAAAAGAAAAAAACTGAAAGAAGAAAGAGAGATCGTGTGAAGATATGACATGTTGGAGCGGAAAGGACAAACTTTTTTCTTTTTTTTACAGATGAGCAAAACAAGCCTCTGTAGATCACAATGTTGTTATGAGCGAAACCATGTCTTATGATATTTAAATAATATCTTTAAAAAAAAAATGTGTTTCTGTTGTTGTCTTCCATTTTATATGCAGAATAGACCTCTGGGTGGATCTCGATCAGCATATTTCTATGTATGAAGAGTATGTGCCGCACTGGTGATGAGGATGTAAGTACAGTATGCACACAAGTTTGCAGTAAAACAGTAGGCCAGGATATTCTGCACAACTACCTTCGTTTAGGGGTGGATTTATATGACGTTGAGGGCAAAAAAACTAAAAACAAAACACTGATGACACTATTATTGTCTGTCTTGGCTCTATTGCAGAGCTCTTTTATCAATTGTACAGAAAATACAGGGGAAACTGTGGAAAACATGTGTAGACTTGATGTGTAGAATTTCTGTCTGTCCGGAAAATAACTGAAGTGCCGAATAGTTAACAGAAAGAAAACAGCAGAATATACAGTTTTACCCATGCATAATTAGTTAACTTGCTTTTAAGTGCACAAAAGCACTCATTTATATGAATTTGGTGCCTTTTAAACATCATTTTGTGTCCATCAGACTCAATAAAAAGCCCTGGCCACCATGAATTTATGGGAAATTACAACAGGCTAGATTGGCAACAACCCTTGATATTTTTTTCCATGTAATTTGCATCACCCGAGCTGTGGCCATCATTTTATGCTAAAACTAGCATGCACTGTAGCTAAATTCATCACTGAGCATTGCAAACTTTGTGACCAAAAAGGCAAGCAATATAAGTGTACAAAGATGCATGCTTCAAAAATCTATGAAAAATAGGATGCCATCTGGGCATCTGGTAAACTGTGTAGTATGAATAGTATTTTAATTGTGAAAGTGCAGGATATAATCTGGTGGATAACGAAAGAACTGATCATTTATTTAGTTTTGTTTATGTTTAAGTTTATGTTCTCTTTTTTGTTTTGTGACTAATTGTAGTGTATGTGTCTTCTGAGCAAGATTAGGGTTTGTGGGTTTGGGTTAGGTTTCCGTAAGATAAGGATTTGAATGGTTAGCTGCACATTATCTTACTGTTAGCATTAGCCACAGGAGGAGGTGATGGATTGTATTCATTTACAGAGTAGTTTTATCTTCTCAGAATCGTGTATGTGAAAGTTTGCATATTCATGCTTGACTGATTTCTGGATTCCCCTATTTCTAATTTGATGTTAGTTCGACTCAGTTGAATATCACACTTTTATGCTTTTGTTGCTTGTGTGCGTGTGTGTGTGTTTTGACAGAAAAAAATGTATCTGTATACTTCTTGGAGCATGTGTAAGATGCAAACGTTTGAGTGTACTTTTTATAAAGTTCAATAAGTCTTTCATTCACAAGGTCTTGCCATGTAGGTTTTTATAACACTTGTTAGTCATTTAGGTGCTGACACTAAATGACATTTGATGCTGTGACTCAGTCAAGAAGAACATATTTAAAAGTCACATGCTCTTCTTGAGTATAAATGTCTGCTATTGGCCTTTAATACCCTTTTTTCCCAAGGTCACTCTGTAAAACTCTGTCCTGTGAGTAACTCTTTTCACCCATGCGCTTGATTCTCTCAAACAAGTCTCTAGAAGGTTTTTGTGTTCTCAAGACTTCAAAACTTCCTGGTGACAAGTCTCAGCGTGAACTTTAAAAGCCACAATAAAGTTAGAACTTCCTCATTTTTTTTTTCTTTTCAGGACCTCTTTTTCCACTGTTAAACCTTTAGTTTGGTTTTCATATAGTTTATTTTGAGTTGTTCTAAAACCACTCTAAAAACAGACGGTGACTCATGAACAGGTAGGAAGGTTTTGTGGCCAAAAACTACTTTCACTTCAAGTTAGGTGTTTTACAGGAATTGCTTTTGGAGTGATTGTGTGTGTGTGTGTGTGTGTGTGTGTGTGTGTGTGTTTGTGTGTGTGTGTGTGTGTGTGTGTGTGTGTGTGTGTGTGTGTGTGTGTGTGTGTGTGTGTGTGTGTGTGTGTTTTCTGTAGACACCCCCCTTCTTGTGCACCTTGGTGATAAGTGACTTGAAGCTGATCAAATGCTGAATGAAAGTTTGCCCGCATAGTGCCACCTAGAGTTCTTTTCTTGACATATCCATTCATATTTTAACAGCAGATTACACAATGAAGGTGTTTTGTGTGAAAGTGTGTGTTTCTTTCTCTTATTCTTTAAAATAACTCCTAATAATGCAAGTGAACATACACACACACACACACACACACACACACACACAGTTGTTTCCCAAAAGTTCCTTGGTTAAAAGAAGTTCCTTAGAAGCTGCCGTTTCTATATGATGTAATACTGTTTTCTTCAGACATGAGTCTACTTCCTGTAAGCACAGATTTCCTTCTTTGTTTTTTAATTCAAGCCAAGCTGAGGCATATTACCAGGAAACTTCTTTATTACAGTATTAGCATATTTTCCTGATAAGGAGAGATGCTTTCTCATTTGGGATGGGGAAACCGTCTTTAATGGGACTTTTTTTTTTTATACCCGAAAAGTTGTGTATTTGTTTTGTGTAAAGTTTTGTGCCTTAAAACTTTTTTTGTAGTCATATGCAGCACTTACAAGAGGTTCCAGAGCCATTTTAGAGCGATTAATGCTGATGGAGGTCTAATGCGGTGCAATATTGTTTTGCAGTGTGTCCTTTACTGTTCTTCAGAAGCTTAAGCCATGGGCTGTGATGTTGCAGCGTTAGTGTGTGTGTGATCCAGAGGGAATTATGCAGCCTTTGTCCTTCATGCTAGGGCTGCACAATTTACTCTTCAGCAGGCTTAAATGGACTACAATTCCCATGGGATGTCCACAGGATACTGCATCCTCTCTATACTTTAATATTCATCCCAATATTCAATTCAACCTTCAAATTCCGAGTGATTTTTGTAATGTACAGAAACATAATCCTGAATCTCTATAACATTTGTGTGTTGTTGCAGGTGCAATACTCCCTGCCACAATTATGGTTTGTTGGGTTTTCACAAGTTCAGTTTGATGTCTTGTTTCTCTTCAGACCTCAACCTCCGGCTGATCCCAGGACTCCGGCTCACTCTACAGCATGTACGACAAAGCATGCTCTACCACCACCCAGGTAAAAGCTGTTGGATGGACTAGAGAAGAAAAAAGAAAAAAAAATTCAAGGAATGAAATGGAGAACAAGTTCCACAGACTTGCGTAGCAACCAGTCTTTGCTCACTGGTTGAAGTCAAAAGAGTTGACCACCGTTTAATACTTCAGGGGTTTGTTCATGAAATATTCACTTAATATTCTCGTAGATTAACAGAGCACTGCATTTGTCTCATGATTTGTACAAGGTTTTCTCAGGACAACTTTATCCATTTAATTATTAATCATAACATCACTGGGAAAATTTCAACTGTGCACATACTGTGCTTAAAACTCAACTGAAATGAGTTGAGATTTTTGCAGAAATGATCTACATTGTGACCTTATAATCGTTCCCTGAAAGCCAGTTTCCCTGCAATTTCTCTCCGAGTGCAGTAAATGTGATCATTGTGTGTGTGTGTGTGTTGAAGGCTTTAAACTGCCCTATAGTGGTGTAAGAATTGATAAATTAGGAAATGCTGGACAGTCCGGTTGGGGGTGACCAGACCCTGAGAGGACAAAAGGACCTCTCTGGAGATGACCATTTGAACTGGCTCTCGTGCACCATCGAGACGAAAGTCTCACCTCCGAATCATCTTAATCTACATCTCTTTCCCTCTCCCCTCACCCCCTCTCTCTCATGCTCAGATGATCACCTGAATTCACCCAAGAAAATGTATAGTTTAATGTGAATGATTATCACAGAGTATTTTTCATGTTTGGTATCATTTAAAATGTCACAGTGCGACTGGTGCAAATGTCCCATTTCCAAATAAGTAAAACAAAAGGTAATAAGGTTTTTGAGAGTTTATGGATAACTGGCACACAAGGAGGGGTTGGCCTCTAGACAAATGATCTCCCTACACCCAAAGGTGCGACCTCTGAATGCAAATTTCTTTTGTTAGCACATGTCTCCATGTGAAAGAGGTCTGGCTATTTAATGAAATACAGCAGGGAGTTCGGGGCCTTTTCTGTAACTCAGATTCGCCCGTGAGGATGAGAGAGAGATCTCTCAGCCTCATGTATTTCTCGATGTTGGGTTGCATCTTTTCTCTTTATTCTAGAGCATTTGATGTTTTGTATCAATTATCTTTGAATTGATTATGAAATTGGCATGATACTTTTACCTGACATAATAAATTGTTACATTTGATTATTCTAACTGACTTTGACATTATTTTCATTGAAGAGTCAAACGGAATAGTCAAACATTCGCTCACAATTAATGATCCACAGATATCATTAAAACCTTTTCATTTATGGAGTCAGATGAAATAACGAGAGAATACATATTCAAATGTATTGACCTTCCGCGCTGGTCGGACGCCGGACTTTGGGCCGATTTAGCGCGAGCTTACAGTGGCGCTGGAGATGCTGAAGTCTTTTATGAAGAACTGGATAAGAGATGAGCTCATTATAATTTGCTCTTTTATTCCATGTCTAAATGGATTTAAGGATCAGCTTACTGCACATTAAATGAACAAATTCCCTTTTGGATCCCAAAGCAAACTGAGGAAAGGAGAAAGCATGCTTTAGTATGTTATTCTGGTAAAACTCTCTCCCGTGTACACTGGATCATTCACATGGAGAAAAGTGGTGTACATGCATTCCTCACACAGAGTCTATACATACAGTATGAAACTCTTTACACCAGATTAAGTTTTCAGACGAGTATGTTTCCTGTCATTTTCAGCCAGCTGAGTAATATATGATTGCGTACTAATTGCCAAACCAGTTTGTGTAAACAGTGAATCAGTCTGTGAATTACCAAACAGCTGAGGTAAACTTTAACCCTGGTTTGAGTAATTCTGTTATGTGGCTTGTTTTAGTGCTTCCGTTGAAGGTTGATTACAGAGCAGCATGTTGCTTGATGTGATATTGAACGCCATTAGCGTTTAGCTGATCTGGGAGCTGTGTTGGCCGTCAGCCTAAAAGCGTTCTTTTTATATACACCAAAGAAACCCAGTAGCTCAGCTCAAATCTCTCAACTCAAGTATGCATGCCCTAAAACGCTGAAGAAAACAAGCAAACGTTGCCTGTGTTTGATTGAGGCACTTGACAATCAAAGTCACTGATTATGTCAAAGTATGTCGTTGTATTCCAAGTCTTATGAAGTCACGTACCAAGCCGAAATATCCATATTTGCTGAAAGTTTTCCCTTTCACCATTCACACACTTTCAATTTGCTTTGGATAAATTAATATGTTTTGGAAATGTTGCTTTTTTTTAATTCAGGGAATAAATGTAAAATCATCGTAATGCATCGTGCATTGTATCAGGATTGATGTCAGTGAAGCCAAACAGCATTGTTGTGTTTTCATAACCAATTGTAACAGACTGAGTTAATGATACTGAAGTGCAAATGATATTAAAGTCGCCATAAAACGGAAATCCACCCTTTTATAAATGCTTGTTATAACGTTTTCTATCCATGCATATGTTTAATTGTTTTGACCTCATAATTTGTAATCAAAATATCTTGATTTTTCTATGGTGAGGTGATGTATGCCGGACTTCTCCAGTCATTTCATCTGCAATAACACACATCCATTTCTTAAAATCGACTGCATGCTCGCATTCGGATCTGCCTTTATCCAATTAACAACTAACGGACAGAACCAAGTTTCCAACCTATATATACACTCACCTAAAGGATTATTAGGAACACCATAATAATACTGTGTTTGACCCCCTTTCGCCTTCAGAACTGCCTTAATTCTACGTGGCATTGATTCAACAAGGTGCTGAAAGCATTCTTTAGAAATGTTGGCCCATATTGATAGGATAGCATCTTGCAGTTGATGGAGATTTGTTGGATGCACATCCAGGGCACGAAGCTCCCGTTCCACCACATCCCAAAGATGCTCTATTGGGTTGAGATCTGGTGACTGTGGGGGCCATTTTAGTACAGTGAACTCATTGTCATGTTCAAGAAACCAATTTGAAATGATTTGAGCTTTGTGACATGGTGCATTATCCTGCTGGAAGCAGCCATCAGAGGATACATGGTGGTCATAAAGGAATGGACATGGTCAGAAACAATGCTCAGGTAGGCCGTGGCATTTAAACGATGCCCAGTTGGCACTAAGGGGCCTAAAGTGTGCCAAGAAAACATCCCCCACACCATTACACCACCACCACCAGCCTGCACAGTGGTAACAAGGCATGATGGATCCATGTTCTCATTCTGTTTACGCCAAATTCTGACTCTACCATCTGAATGTCTCAACAGAAATCGAGACTCATCAGACCAGGCAACATTTTTCCAGTCTTCAACTGTCCAATTTTGGTGAGCTCGTGCAACTTGTAGCCTCTTTTTCCTATTTGTAGTGGAGATGAGTGGTACCCGGTGGGGTCTTCTGCTGTTGTAGCCCATCCGCCTCAAGGTTGTGCGTGTTGTGGCTTCACAAATGCTTTGCTGCATACCTCGGTTGTAACGAGTGGTTATTTCAGTCAAAGTTGCTCTTCTATCAGCTTGAATCAGTCTCCTCTGACCTCTAGCATCAACAAGGCATTTTTGCCCACAGGACTGCCGCATACTGGATGTTTTTCCCTTTTCACACCATTCTTTGTAAACCCTAGAAATGGTTGTGTGTGAAAATCCCAGTAACTGAGCAGATTGTGAAATACTCAGACCGGCCCGTCTGGCACCAACAACCATGCCACGCTCAAAATTGCTTAAATCACCTTTCTTTCCCATTCTGACATTCAGTTTGGAGTTCAGGAGATTGTCTTGACCAGGACCACACGCCTAAATGCATTGAAGCAACTGCCATGTGATTGGTTGATTAGATAATTGCATTAATGAGAAATTGAACAGGTGTTCCTAATAATCCTTTAGGTGAGTGTATATATATATATATATATATATATATATATATAAATTATTATTATTTTTTTCATAATTCGTTTCACTCGGATGTGCAAGACACAATCTGTCGCTACTTCTGTTTCATCGCAACTTTAAATTAAACAGAAAAAATTCCAGCCTGTTCCCCACACAAAGGTATCATATGGCTTAATTTTTGGGTTGCATTTAACACAGTTGCCACTCTGAAGAATGAGAGAAACACCAGAGGTGCTGTGGCACACAGAGTGATATGACCAGATGGAGTGATATATGGCTCACTGGAGGACTGTGATGGGACAGCAACAGGCGGATGGGTTTCTGTGATGCTGAATATACATGCTTGAAGACAAAATATATTTATTTCTGTTGTGTCTGAAGCGCTGTACTGTATCTCACATTCAACCTCTTGTTCATGCTTTTTTTCCCCATAAAATAATTGTGTATGTCCCTTTAGGTCATTCTGTTAATTTGGACTCATGCCACTCTCTGTACCCCTCCTGGGAATTTATCCCTCGTTTTTGCTAGTCATTTCCCCACTCAGCAGCTTTTGCTTTTTTTGTGCATGTTCCATTTTATTAATCCTTGTGTTTCATCTTTACCTCAAAACATAATTTTCCTCAGGGTATGCTCAGAGGCTTCTGCATTGTTCTTTCATTTCTCAGAAGATTTAATTTTCAGTTGTTCCCATTTAAGTATCAACTTATCCTAAAATGACTTAGATTACACACAAAGAATGTAAAATGAATGTGGATAGCATATAGTTTAGAATAGATATTTTGGTCTTGAAAGAATTTGATGAGTTCATGTTGAAATCTTTGACTTTGGAACTTGAGACATTGTTGAGATCTCCTTTGAAACGCTGTAAGAGACACATTTAATGTTGTTAAAAAACAAGTTCGTAGTTCTTCCAAAAATCATATTTGTTATAACGTTGGGGTCCAAACGACTTGGATCGCATTAACTTTACATGTATGAAAAAAAAAAAAAAAAAAAACATTTGTTAATTGTGACTTTTTTTCCAAATAAAGTCAAACAGGTTGGGGTGAGTATATAATGACAGAATTTCCATTTTTGGGTCAACTGACCCTTTAAGTGACTTTCCATAACTTCTTTTTTTTAGACTGAGATAATCCTATTTTGTGTTAATTTATTTGTTTGTTTGTTCAGTTTTCAGTCATTTTATTTGTTTGTTCATTGATGCATTCATTAATTCATTCACATTCATTAATTATTTGTTAGTTCATTAACACTCATTCTGATATGTATTAATTTTCTCATTCATTTGCTATTCGTTATTATTGAATGATCAAATTATTAATCAATGCAGTCACCGAATCATTTATTTGGTTATTTGTTCATTCTGTCATTTCATTCATACATTGGTTCATTCATTTGCTTGTTTGTTCGTTCATTCGTTCATGTAACAGTTCATTAATTCATCCATTTGGTCTTTAGATAATTTGTTTATTTGGGTGATTTATTCGTCATTTGCTCGTTCACTCATTTATTTATTAGGGAATTTGTTCATTAATTAATTTGATCGTTAAGTCATTTGTTTGATCAGGTCATTTAATACTGTAGGTAATTTGTTCATTCGCTTATTCATTCATTCATTCATTAGGTCATTTATTTATTAATTAATTTGCTCATTTGTTCATTCTGGTCATTTATTTGGTCATTTGTTCATTCTGTCGTTCATTGATTCAGTCATTCATTCATTCATTCACTGATTCTCACTTCTTTTCTTACGGCATCGTGCTGTCCCTCCTATCCGACTTAAGCCCCTCCTCTTTTCTCTCTCCCTCACCCACTTTCTCTTTCTCCGTCCGTTTATCTTCCTCTAACACTCTCTCTCCCCTTCATCTCACCTCCAACTAGTCAGTGTTCTGTCTCTGTCCTGCTCTGTCTCTCTCTCTCTCTTTTTCCCTCTCTGTCTGTCTCCTTCTCTCTCTCTTTTTGGTGTGCTCAAGCTCCAGTTTGGTTTGCTGTCTGTCTGCGTTGCCGGTCTCGTTCCTCTGCGGACCTGAACCTCCAGCTGAACCCGGGACTCCAGCTCACTCTACAGCAGGTAAGACTCCGGCATGCTTCACTACCACACAGAAAAGACTTATGGAATGACTAGAGACGGTAAAACAAGGAACTGCTGTGATAGGCTAGAGTCAGAAAGGAGAACAAGTACCACAGACAGCTTTAAAGGAAGTGAGACAGAAAGTACACTGATAACTGGAAGAAATGGGTAAATGATCAAGTATGGGGAAGATTAAAATGGTTAGGGGATGCACAAAGAGAGGGAGAGATGGTCATCTTCTATCAAAGTCAGAGTGGCTGCAACATCATCCTCATGTAATATCCCATTCACAAACCACAGCTGAGCTCTGCCAGCCCTCCGCACTGTCAGTGTGTGTGTGAAGGAGGGAAAAAGAGAGCTTGTACAGCATTATTGAAAATGTAATAGATCACATCTACAGAAAATGGGACTAAAATAAGAAAAGACTGGCAGAGAGATTTAGGAAGACACAAACTTGACTAATCGTTCATTAAAAAGCGATTTAAACCTCAACACAATGATGAAGGCAATGTGGCAGAGCATTATATCTATCTATCTATCTATCTATCTATCTATCTATCTATCTATCTATCTATATATCTATCTATCTATCTATCTATCTGCCTATCTATCCGTCTATCTATCCGTCTATCTATCTATCTCTTGTTCTGTTTATTTTATCTATCTTTCTGTCATTCTGTCTGTCGATCTCTGATGTTTCTTTTAATGCGTCTATATTTATTTCATTCATAAACTCACGCTGATTCTACTATAAATTTACAGAGATAAACAAGCCAATTAATATTTCTGTAATAATTATATTGTCTGAATCAATTGATTTATTTTTCTGTCTCTTTCAACTCTTTTTCTACCCTTCTCTCTCACACCAAGTTATCATTTGCATGCACACAGGGTCTTTCCACTGACGCCCTAAACCTAAGGCTTACTTTTAAGTCTCTTAATAATTTTATAACTGGAGATTTCAGGTTTTACTATCCTTGGTCACAATGTATTCAAACCCTCTACATACAGCTTTTCTTATAGTCCAGATGTTGCAATCGCACAATCTGGAGATTGAACTTGCACAGAAAGAGAGGGAGAGATTTACAAGGATGACAGAGGATGAGGAAAAGAGCTTGGCTGCATTAGTGCTGCTCCAGTCCTGGTGCAGTAACGTGTCTTTGGGTTCAAAAACTCTCTGATGCTTGCTGTCAGGGTGTGTGGGGACTGCTGGAATGGTGTTTGCGTGTTAGCTGAAAGGATGGCATAGCAAAAAGATTACATCCATTCTGCAGTGATGGCACAAAGAGTGTGTGTGTGTGTGTGTGTGTGTGTGTGTGTGTGTGTGTGTGTGTGTGTGTGTGTGTGTGTGTGTGTGTGTGTGTGTGTGTGTGTGTGTGTGAGAGAGAGAGAGAGAGAGAGAGAGAGAGAGAGAGAGAGAGAGAGAGAGAGAGAGAGAGAAAGAAAGAGAGAGAGAGACAGAGAGAGAGAGACAGAGAGAGAGAGAGAGAGAGATGCATTACTCCTGCAGTCTGCCTTTTCTGGTTAATGAACCAAATCAGTCACACACATTCAGTCTCTGGGGGGGAGGGTGCTTTGGGTTCTTGAGCCCCTGCCCTATTTCAAAATGAATCAAAAGTGCCATAAACAAATATCAATGAAAATATTGTGGTCAATAAAACAAAATGCATTTGATTATAATTAACATGACAATGTGTACAAAACTAAAGTAGCATAAATTCCCGTTTATTTTTACGTTTCTGTCAGTCTGAGGTGTCGTTGCTACAACGCGTTGATATGGGTTGCGTCACTTGCGTCAATAATAATAATAATAATAATAATAATTCATTACATTTATATAGCGCTTTTCTCGGCTCTCAAAGCGTTTTACATAGAAGGGGGAATCTCCTCAACCACCACCAATGTGCAGCATCCACCTGGACGATTGAGCCAGAACGCCCACCACACACCAGCTTACTGGTGGAGAGGAGACAGAGTGATGAAGCCAATCAGTGTATGGTGATGATTAGGAGGCCATGATGGGCAGGGGCCACTGGGCAAATTTGGCCAGGATGCCGGGGTTACACCCCTACTCTTTCGAAAGACATCCTGGGATTTTTAATGACCACAGAGAGTCAGGACCTCGGTTTAACGTCTCATCCGAAGGACAGTGTCCCCATCACTACACTGGGGCGTTAGGATCCACACAGACCACAGGGTGAGCGCCCCCTACTGGCCTCACTAACACCTCTTCCAGCAGCAACCTGGTTTTCCCAGGAGGTCTCCCATCCAGGTACTGACCATGCAGCCTAGCCCTGCTTAGCTTCAGTGGGCAACCAGTCTTGGGCTACAGGGTGATATGGCTGCAGTCAAGTTGCGTGTGTCTTGCTTCGGTCTTGACTGACGGGGTCAGTGTCCGTTTTCGAGGGTCTAAAACTCCAGAGTAGTGTGTGTGGTCGGCGGGCATAACCGTAGCAAAAGTTGTGCGTTTTAAAATGAAAATGCACTAGTGTAAACGTAGGTACTCCACAGTGTGCTCGGGAACCGATGCTCTCGAGACAAATATGGTTCTTTCAGTGAGTATATGGCTCGACAGCAGGAAAAAAAGAAACCAAACAATTTTTACACTTTTTTTTTTTTTTTTATAATAAAAGGCTATGTGACTGTCGATCACTGATACAACCTTTAACTAGCGACATCGCTAGCTATTTTAGTATGACTGACTCCGGTGGCCAACTAACGTTACTATTACAAATTTTTTCTCAATTCCGTTATGAGAGTTATGGGAAAAGTTGCCCTCCGCAATATGGCGGCCCCGTTGACGTGTACGATTCAGCGGCCAATAGGGCATCTATGTATTTATTATTAATGACCAATCGTCATCTGGCACAACAAGTTCAAATTTCATTGGACAATGTGAAATGGAGCGGTAATTTTCCGGTCATTTATAAATAAATCGTTTGAAAATTACATGGACAGACGAATTTACATTTATGAAGCGATCTGAATCTGCGTCGTTGAACTAATGGATGTTAATTGACTACAAAGCACTGCACAAAACCAGCACCAAAAATAGCATTAATGGTAAGTATAGTATTCAAGTCACTTGTATTTAGTCTATATTGATACACCGTTTACCATTTGATGAAACCATCATAGTTTGTTAAATGAAGCCCAGGCGCCATCTACAGGCCTATTATGTGACGTGTAGGCTGACAACAACAGGCAATGGTGACTTTATGATTTGAAAATTAAAAAAAAAAATTGCAGCAATAGTATAATAGTACAGTACTACTGGTCAAAAATGTGCACACACATTACTATTTGTATTTTTTATTTGTAAAGAAGTCCCTTATGCGCATCAAGCCTGCATTTATTTGATCAAAAATACAGAAAAAAAAAATTACAATTTAAAATAATGGTTTTCTATTTTAATATACTTTAAAAAATATAATTTATTTCTGTGATGTAAAGCATATATATATATATATATATATATATATATATATATATATATATATATATATATATATATGTGCCCCTTTTTACATTTGAACCCCTGCCCCTGAGGAACGCTCTGCACGTCCCTGCAGTCTCTTACACATATTTGGCCATTTAACTCTTTTGACTAGATTAACCGGCATCCACCAGAAGTTACGAGTTTAAACTGTGTGTTTTCTTGAAGTAGTCTTTTTTCCCTGTGGTTTCTCTGGTGTTGTTTACTGTTGTCCTGATTTAAAGATGAAGTGTGTAGCCTAATTTCTGTGGCACTAGCGGCATCAAATGGAATGGTTCTGTCCCAAAGGAGCAGTCCACCTGCGAGTCCACACTATTATGTAATGCCACATAGACAGACTAAGAATAATCTGTTCTGGAGCCCACAAAGTCCTTCTGAAACCTGAAATGACAAAGAAGACACCCTATGCCTTTGTGGACTTTGTGTTCACTGCTGGTGCAGTTGTCAGATTCAATGATTGTGTTGAAACAGGTTTTGAAACACTCTCCTCGTCTGCCATTGGTCTGCCAAACTGATAGTCCTGCCCTAAAGATACACCATTAGTTAAGCAATGTTGAAAGAAACAGTGTTTGAACTTTTTGGGGGGAATCAATGTATAAATTACTTGCTTATACACTGAAAAAAAAAAAAGGTGTAGAAACGATTTTCACTTTGAAATTGCCAGCACCAGCATTTTTTATCATATTCACAAACCTTGAATGGCTCCCAGAATATTTTATTGTATTAATATGTATATTGTATTTTTGTCAGAACCTTCATCCGGATTAGATTCAGAACGATGAATTAAAAAAAAGATAGACTAAATCGAGTCCATCAACAGCCCCAAAGCTTGCATGCACCCCTTTGTGAGTCTGACATTTTTCTCAGAAATGATCGCATTAGCTTACATGTGTGGAAACAACTTCTTCCTCTCTCTGGGCTGCGTTTAACTCCACTTTTAGACTCGTGAACTTCCCTAAGCACTTCCCCTTGAGGGAATCACCGCCACCATTTTAAAGTGCTTCGTCAAGTGGATGAGGGAAGTTTATTTGGACAGACCCTCGACCCCTCAGTTTTAATCGAGGAAAGCTCAATATGTACACTTCAGGCAGATCCATAGACCACAATGCACCATGATTGTGACTTCACAGCAGGTCGCGCTTAATTAACCCCACCCCACACAACTGTAGTGTATGATATTGGAGTTATTTTGACACTTACTGTTATAGTTTATTGTATTATAATTTTTGTTCTCAAACAGCCCAAGCATGCATACAGGCCTATATGGTGCATAAAACATATTCATAAGGAAAAAAAACTGTAAATAATAAATCGGCTCCATTGCGGATTCCAAGTGATCAAGGGTTTAGAGTGTTTTAAGGGTTCCGCCAGTAGTGGGCAACGTGAGCAATGACGTAAGTTAGGGAAGTTAGCGAGGGAAGGGCATAAACAATTGGGCTGCATCTGAAATCGCGTACTCTCTTGAGTAGGTACTTATTCTGAATAAGTAAACTCCACAACCGCTAAAAAAGTATGTTCTGTAAAAAGTGTGTTAACTCACACTTTCTGCTTTTTTATGTTTATTGTGATTGTTTGTCAGACCCATTGTGTCTTTTTTGTAGTTGTGGGCCATTATCTGTGGTTGTGTGTTTGTGTTTGTTCATACAGTTTTGGATGAACAGATAGACATCATTGAATTTGTGTGTGTGTGTGTGTGTGTGTGTGTGTAATTGCGAATGTGTGGATGTGAGAGTGGTTGAGATTGGACAGCTGACACTAATTGAGTATTGGCAGATAGAGAATGCAATGTTGGTGAGTGTGGGATGGTGTCTGTATGTTTTGAGTTTCTCTCCTACGTGGGCAGCTTTTAGATGAAACTCAACAGCCACCTATCTCTTGCGATCCGTTTCTGTCTATCTTTCTTTCTCTCTCTCTCTCTCTCTCTTTCACACACACACATCACTCAGTGAGGCTTTCTGGAGATTAATTAATTAATGCGCTCTACTGTTGTGACAGTCTTGAAATGATAGATTAATTGATTCAAGACTTTGTGAGGTCTGCGTTATTTCAGCCCCGCATTAGTGGCCTCACGTAAAACGATCAAAGCAATTACGGCCGATGTCTCATCAAAACTACGTATGCATACTAATTGAAGCTGAAGTGACTTGTGATCTGGAGGATATGGTGAAGGTATGCCGTTGTTTACTCCCATTCATGTCATTCCAAACCAGCATGAATTTTTCTCTGTAGAATAAAAAAAAAAGTGAATTTTTGGACAATATCTTGGTCAGCTTTTTTTATATATACACATAATGACAGTGAATGACTAAAAATACCATCATAAAAGTTACCTATATATATGAGATTATATTTCCAGTCTTCAAGAGACGAAAATGATAATTCAGCAAGTTGTTCAGCAAGGGTATGCAAATTCATCAACTTTTACTTAAATAAAAATAAATGCTCCTTTTTTATAAATGAAATGGAAAACAAAATTCTATATGAACCATATTTACAGCCGCATGTATTGAACAGCTGCACCTACAGAAGACCGCCACAGCTTTCTGCTTCCAGTCACATTCACAAAGCAGGAGATTGATCTTAAGTCATAACCAAATATTTGAGCTGTCAAAGCCCCTAGATTTCGCACAAATTCAACTTTAAATTCCCTTTAACCATTTACGCTTGATCATTCAAGGTCAAACGGTCTGATAACTGCCTCCTCTCTTTGTGCTAAAGCAGACCACTGCAGTCAGGCCAGATTCTTGGCAGTTGTAGAAGGTTGTAGGCTGGCAGATATCCTGGGTAATACACTAGATGGATGGATAGATCCCTCTATGTTCTCTTTCTCTGACTCATAATTATTCTTAGTAACTATATTTATTTATTTATAACAAACATTTTATAATTTATTCTAACACACCTCTCCATGACTTGAAGGTTTTTATCTTGTTTTCTCTTTAAATAAAATGCTACCATTTTCACTTTTCATTTTTTGAAAAATTTGCCTCACACATTTAGTTTCACAGCAGCAACAGCAAGCCAAAGGTTTCAACTGAGCATATGCATTTTTTATATAGACTACATTATGTTCTTGCTCTGTCTATACAATAAATGCACGTTCTTAAATTAGCAAGGTTATCAAGCGTATTACAGCTTCCCAGGTAATTGTATGACATGACCTATTTTAGTGGCAGCCAAATGACACTTTAAAATCAGTCAGAGTTACTATAGAAATGTATATTCATATGTAAATATGAAGGCGCATAATCATAATTCGCACCTTGATAGCACTTAGATGTTTCTGCCCGCTTTTGATCATGTGATTGTCCTCTGCTTTTCCGCTACAGACTGAGGTGTAAAATACGCCGCACAGTTACTTTCAGCTAATAAAAGATAAATTCTGCAATTTTCTTTCTTTTTTTTTTATTGATTTATTTTGGTATTGATTGGTTGGGGCAGCCCTTCATCAAACTTCTAAATACACAGGATAACAGATAACACTATATGTGCCTAAATTTTGATTGGGTGGGCCTAGCCCACCCCTGCCCATGCCTAGATCCAGCCCCGACGCCAGTACACTGATATATTTTATATCCGACTACTGCAACTTATGAAAGTCTTAAGGACTCATTTAATTTATAAGGCACTGATCAGGGATGGATCATAATTACAGATGCACCAATATTATTACATATCTGGATATTGCTAAAGTAATCATTATTTTCATGTTATGGCCAATAAATAATATTAATTTTTTATTAATAATATTAAAGGTGCACTATGTAATATTGATAGCTAGCGGTTGAACTCTGTACTGCAGTCAAAATGAAAAATATTGGAGAGAGTTTTTTTCCTCAGACTCGACGCTCACGCGGGTTGCCAGATTGAGGACAGGCATCAGAAATTAGTGCAATTGACAATGGAAGACGACTAGCCCTACAGAATAAGTTGATCAGCTAATGTATACGTTTGCAATGTTTTTCCCAGGCTTTGGGTTGAATTTACGATTTCTGATCCAGTTTATTTGCTGGCCATCACTGTGTTTTTCGCCAGCTGGCAACTCGGGGTGTCAAAATAATATTGAGTAAATTAGCAGTGGGTGGGATCACACAGACCAAAACAAAAACAGACATTCTGACACGAATGCACATTTCAAAGTAAAATAACTGGTTCAGATAAATGAGTAGCCTATTTAAACTCAGCATGTTTCCTACATCTTTGCACATGTTTGCACAAACATATTATGGCATATTTGTTATGCTTTAGTACAGTCAAAAAATTAAATACAGCACATTTAAGATTTAAACTATTTTTGTCTGTGAAAAAATTTAAATCAAACTTAAAATCATTAATTTTAAATGCTGCAAGTGAATGTAGCTATCACAGAATTATAATGTACAGTATAGAAAATGGATATTAATTTTGAGATTTATTTATTTTGATATTTTTAGTGGAGGAGCTTTAGAATTGCTGTCCTTATTTCTGATGTGATTTCTGATGGATATGGTGGATTTGTCGCTATTATCAAGAAACAAATCCTGCTATCTTGTTTGTGACCTTGTAAGGGACATTGTGTGGGTGTCAGGGGTTTTTGAAATTAATATGTGTGTGTTTGATGCCAAGCCTTTCGTATGCGCGCGTGTGTGTTTATCTCATTTGGATTTTATCTGTAATGCTAAAACACCTGCTAATTATCCACTCAGATTGAAGCCGCATGCTAATGGACTGACACATTATCACACACACACACACACACACACACACACACAGTAGGCCTATCTGGCACTCTGTGAAACGATAAACATGAGAGGTTTTCTGTTAATAAGTTGTTTTATTTGGTGTGACAGTGCGTGAATGTTCTCTGTAGGAGTGCAGCGCTCAACAAGAATGCATAGAGAGAAGACTTTCTCACCTGTGCTAATTTATATGCTACATCTGTGCCAAAGTGCGAACATGTAGGGACGTGAGTTATATACCCTTTGGGCTGTTTCTTACACAAAATCTATCATATGCCCTCAGAAGACTCACTTTTTATTATGGTGTTTTTGTTTTCTGAAATCTCTTCTTATTGCAGACTTTGGTATCAATGTGTATGACTGATCTATTCTTAGCTCTTTGTACCGTTTTAAGGTGACTATTTATTACCTTGGCTTGTGTTTCGGCAAGGGAAAAGTCTACCTTTAGACTGACGTTAAAGTCACCGTGTCGCACCAGGAGTCACACGTTCAATTAGCCAATGCCTGACCTCCTAAATGAGGTTAGCACTGTGGCGGAGGTCCACCGGGAGAGCAGTCTAAAACGGACTCACTCAGCCTTATCCGGTTACTCTCACTGTTCTTTCTTTAGCTTTCTGGATGATCTTAAATGCACACTGTGATATGCCCTAAATTTGCACATAGAGCTTTAAAAGCAGCTGAGCTTTGGAGAAATTATATACTAGTTTATATATAGTGAAATATTATTACAATTTAAAGTGACTGATTTCTATTTGAATATATTTCAAAATGTAATTTATTCCTGTGATGCAAAGCAGACTTTTCAGTATTTTCTGTCTTCAGTGTCACATGATCCTTCAGAAATCACTCTAATATGCTGATTTGCAAAAAAAACAAACAGTTGTGCTGCTTAATATTTTTTGGTGGAAACCGTGATACATTTTGCCGGATTATTTGATAAATAGAAAGTTAAAAAAGAACAGCTTTTATTTGAAATAGAAATATTTTAGGCTACTGTCTTCTATACTTTGATCAGTTGAATGTGTCCGTGCTGCTGAATATGCAGCACATGCATGCTCATTCTCTTTCTGTCTCTTTTGCAGAGGTCAATTGTTCATTCAGTCAGCAGAAAAGGAGAGGTACAGTGCGTTCCTTCTCTTTTCACTGAATAGCGGTTTTCTGTTACAGTATCTTTGCTTTGTCATCTCAGAAACCCGCTTGATCTCAAGGGACACTCCCACCTAAAGGGCAAAATAATAGAAGTCACAACAGTCGATATGAATCCGCAACTTCAATCTGACGACCAGTAGGATTTCATGTCTTTGCCCTGTGGGGAGAAGAAAAGTCCTTTACTCTGATAGAGTTCCCGAGGTTAAGGATACTGCTTAAGAGTCTATACTAACTGTGATTTGCTCCCCCGCTGAATCAAGATTAGTTTTGATTTGTCCTCCGAGATAATTAGCCTTATTATCCTGCAGTCTGACCTCCTCCACTCTCACTGAACCAATGGCAATGAGTCACATGCACCAGGGGACAAATAAATGTGTTTATTTAATTGTTTCTAGCTGAATCAAATCCAGGTTTAAAAGTTCAACCAAAAATCTAAATCCTCCCTTCACGTTGTTACAAACCTGTATGACTTTCTTTTTTCTGTGTAACACAAAACAAAATCTGTTTTTGTTCCTAAATTTAAAAACTTTTTGGGATGAACTATCCCTTTAAGAATCCGTTGAGTAATTAATATTCATGACTGCCAATCTGAATATTTGGAGCAATTGCTCAAGAATATTCTGATAATAATCATGATATGGTCACACAAGCAAATAATGACTTAACTGCTCTCGGTGCCACATTTAAAAAACCAAGAAACAATCAGAATCATCATCATTTGTGCCAGGCCAATCACAACCAACCAATCCTGAGGGTGCACCGCAGTTCTGAAGGTCGTTTTGCCCCCTGCAAAACAGACAGGGCACAAACATGTACTGTAACACTGGTACTGCTCGAAGCCAGTGAATTCTGGGATAGCCCAGGAGATAGGAATGGTCACGGTGTGGAATGAAGTGACTTAATTAGGCCGAGCAGTGCTTTAATACCCACAGGGCTCTGGACAATTACAGTAGAGGCCATTATTACAGTATTAGCCTGCTCTCTCTGTGTGTGTGTAACTGCATATATAGCTCAATACTTTCATTTACGTCCTGTACGACCATGAGATGTAAGACCTCTCTCTCTCTCTCTCTCTCTCTTTCATTTCACTGTTCTCTATGAAGCACTTAGCGCAGTGTTTTTGCCTCAGGCTCAAGCTGGTCACTAGAGTGTAAAGTATCTATATGAGTGTGTGTGTTTGTGTAGATTTATGTTGCCATATCTAAACTGCTGAAAGAAGCAGAGTAGTGCTCTACTGCCCTTGATACTGATACAGGACCTCGCTGGCTGTATTACAGTAGCTGTAGACATGACAAAGATAATCTGTCATGGTTAAACACATGTCCGATTTGTGAATGAATCATTCTTTTGGGTCCAATCTTTTTAGTGAACCTGGTTGATTTACAAAAATGATTCATTCACATTGGAATCAATAGTTTCTCAATTTCAACTCACTGACTCGGATAGTCACAGCCATGTCTGGTCTGAGTTTTCACTGAACCACTTGATTCACACACAAAAAAACAACATTATTTTAAGTCACATCCTTCTATGATCCAGTTGATTCACCTGTCTGAATTATTTGTTCGCAAATCCGACAGCAGCGGTTCTCATATCAACTCACTGATCTAAAGCAATATCCAGTTTGTGGGGGGAATTGCATCTTTCTATGAACTGGTTGGTCTGAATGATTTGTTCACAAATGCATCAGTCCTCAGATTCAACTCACTGACTAAGTGATTCAGTCACAGCGATGTTTGATTTGTGAATTTAATTTTTTAATTTTTTTATAGTCTGGTTCATAAACACAACCTGTTTGAATGATTCGTTCACAAGTCATACTGAATCGATTCTCAATTTCATCTCACTTGCTCAGTAATTTGGTCACAATGGGTATCGGCTCACTGAACGGGAAGATTATCAGTGAATAAGAGAAACTATTTTGCTCTGCTCGTCACACAAAGCTGTCGTATTACTTCAGAGAAAGGACTTGGAATATCAGGCACAAGTTGAATTGATGATATTTTTGGTGCATTTGCATTCTTTTTGAAGCTTGAATACTTCAAGTCCATATTTATTGTATTTGCATGGAAATGAGCACTTCAGAATCTCTCCTTTTGTGTTCAGGTTTGGAATGACATGAGGGTGTGTAAATGAATCATTCCATTCCAGAGGTTTTCTCTCAAAACCAGCACCGAAAAGTCTGCAGATTTCATCTTAGGCTAATAATGACTTGTCCTTTTAGCTAATTTTACATGCTGTCTTCATTACTGTTGAATTGTCGTCTGTTCGTGTTGATGTGTGTCTTACACTGAAGATTTGCTGACTGCAGAGGGTCTCTTCAACTAATTCTATTTTCAAGGATTCTTAAACGGTGAACAACAATCCCCTCTAGTGCCCGTTAGTGCGCGCACACACACACACACACACACATGCACACTTACAGGCCTACTCTTACATACACATTGCACCAAGCATGAGGAGAATACTAATTTGATGTTGGTCCTCTTTTTTCACGCTATAAGCTGTGGACATGACAAGAATGGAAATAGAGTGAGAGAGAGAGAGAGAGAGAGAGAGAGAGAGAGAGAGCTGCCTGCTGGGTTGCGGAGAAACGAAGTAGTAGGAAGAATAGAGGACGGGAGAAAAGGAATGAATGAATGAATGAGAATGGAGGTGAATGAAAAAAATAATAATAGCTGCACAATTTCAGCTCGCACTAGAGGGATGAAGCAGCAAAGCATCGGAAATTAATCTCAATGAATGATTCGTTTTACAAACAAGCACCATCTGGTTCTAAAGTGGGATGGATGAAGCTTTCCCTTTAAACCAGTTCAGTCCTGTTATGGTGTAGATCGGGCCAGTTCTGAATCAGTTTGTTCGGTTCATTGTGGTGAAAACAGCTGTGAGATGAAGGTCTTCACAAATAGTGTTGTTTTGACATTCACAGTTGGTGTTGTACAGTAGTTAAAGGAAAAGTTCACCCAAAAATGAAAATTTTGTCATTCACTCTCATGTTGTTCCAAAACTGTGTGACTTTCCTTGTAGACATCTCTCTGCTTTTGTTTGATCAGTGAGTCAGCGGGGTGTAATATTGTTTGAAACTCAATGTTCTTCCATTTAAATTAGGAAAGAACAACTAAATTATCCTATTATCATACATAAAAAAGTATGTTTTTGTTTTTTACCGGTACTGGTAAAACCGGTAAATACACAAATATGATGTTCACACAACACAAGCATCGGCGTTCTGGCATTTTACCGGTAAGAGACCATTCACACATCAGCAGCAAAATACCGGTAAATTCTGTGAAGTCAGTCATTGGAAATGCAGAGCCGCAGCGCTGATTGGAAAAGAAGGCTGGGTCTTGAGCGCAGCACATTGAAAAATCTGCGAGACATGGCCCAACGGTCAAAGATGATAATTTAGCGCATATTTAAATAGAAACTATATAAAAACTAAAACAGCGCGGAGTAATCACGTCATCTCCATAAGTCTTAATGATTGGCCCAAAGTAGACTTCTTACGTCATTGCGTTCTGACTTCGTACGTGATTATCACACTGGTAATCTTCTTTCCGCGTTCACACAGAGCACATTATCGGTAATTTACTGGTAATGTTACAACTTCCCTTACTGGTAAATTGCCGGAACCAATTTACCGGTATTTTTAAAAAGGTCCTGTTCACACATAATCTGTTACCGGTAATTAACCAGTAAAGACTGTATGTGTGAAAGGGGCTATTGGTTGTTGGCAGCAATCATGTGCCGCAGTCGAGGGCAACACTTCCATCATGCTTTTAATAATGAGATTTTTGTGTGTACATGTATCGATCTCAAGTGCTGAAAGAAACACAAGAAACACTCCCTCTTAATGGGCAGAAAGCTTAAGTAAAGTCTTCTGTGGCCAATTATTTACTGTTATTGCTGTAATTAAAAGGTATGAGTACTGTATCTTTGCCAGCACAGATAACTAAATAACCTCAGCAGAGTGTCTCCTGTTCTCAATAAAACACCAAAGTGTCAAAGTCAATAGATACGAGTGGACACATGAACCCGTTCTGTAAAAATTTAAATGAATCTGATGTTTCAAAAAGCACTATTCTCTGTAAACCAAAAGTCTGAAGGATCCCGTAATGACTTTGGCAGCAAACCCAGAATCTGTTTTGCAAGGAATTGACATTTGTCACAAACTGTCCGCCAACAACCAGAGCCTGTTTTCCGAGAGTCACTTCAATCAAATCATCATTAAACATCTGCACGGGAGTCATGCTGTAAATTGAAGATCATTTTCTCCACCATTAAATCTTTGTACTGATATCATGGCCGTACAAAAGTGATTAGCTCATATTCAGACGGCCACAGCAGCTGCTACAAACTCATTAGCGGCAAATTTATGTTTGCATGTTCCTCTTGACTTCCTAGTTTGTAATTAAATTTGTTAATTTTGTTGTTTCTTGCTTTTTTCCTTTTATGAATGTGATTATCAGTATCTTATGTCACTATATAAGTTTCTGCATTATTCTTACAGTTTGTGTTACTACTGTAAAAGTATTATATTATATAAATGTTATCATTGATAATCTACTGTAAATATAAATATTTATAATAAATTATAATAAAAATGAAAAATTATTGTAGTATATCTTTCAAACTTATTTTTTTTTTATTATTGTTTCTGATTTGTAGCCTGTAGGTTTAATACTGTTTCTCTTTCATGGCTCATATAAGTACCAAATTGTCTCATCTGTGTCTCCTAAGAATTTTTGGGATACAAGTGTTGACCAATTAATGTGGATATAGCCTTGGAAGAATTTGATGAGAAATGTTTGAGTTCGTATTGAGATCTCTGACTTTACAAACTTCCTTAGCAAATCTGTGCACAGAGTGAGACTGTGTTGAGTTTTTCTGAGTAAAAAGAGACTCAAGCTAAAATCTCAATTTGATCTCCATTTAATCTCACTGATGTCTTTGAGAAACAAAGAGATATTAAAGAGAATTTCAAGAATTGCTTTACATTGCTAGATGTGAAAGAGTAGGAGCACATCTCAGAGAACTGAGGCCAGTGACAGTACACTAAAACACTAATATTTCCCAGCATGCACTCTGGCAGCGAGCCACAAGCCTTCACACCAAGCAGACTAGAGAACTTTTAGTCCTTTTCCTCCCCTTCGTTCTTCCAGACCTCACTGCCTTTCTTCATTAATCTGTCCCTTTTTCTCTTTTTTTTCATCTGCTCTTGCTCTTTTCTTCACTTCTCCTCTGCTGTTCTCAAGACTGCCTATATTCATTACTTCAGCTGCCTCTGTTTTTCTCTCCAGCTAATGGAATAGTGTGACTGTGATTGTCAGAGTTGAAGTGACTGAACAGTGTTGGTGTTTTAGTAGGTGTATTTGAGGCCTTGAATGAAGCTTTTATCAGAAGGTTAAAGGGTTCTTTAAGACAAATTCGCCTCTTATGTCTGTTTTGATGCTGAAATCTCTATCTATCCTTACCTGAGTCTCTCTCTCACACACTTTCAATGTCTATATATTCACTTTGCCACTTTACGCTTAATCCACTAAAATCACTAGTTAACTTGTTTAAAAATAGATGAAGTTGGCAGTATTTTTTGCAGATATAATTTTCAATATTTAATATTCAGTCTAGGGATGCAAAATATGAGTTGAGCTTCTTCTTTTTTTTACAGTGTATAGACTTTTCATGTTGGCCATTTATCAGTTATCGACCATTACATGAAAATAATAAACGGCTTATCAAATTTTTTATATTGGTGCATCCCTAATTCAGACATTTTTAAATTTGTCTTAAATGTCCAAATATTTTTTAACTCTCTGTATGTGTGCTGCAAGGCGTTGCTCCTCAACTTGAAGTGTTTTTGACCCACCTAATGTCACCTATAATATCACCAAAGGTCAAATTATTGATCTTTCAACTCAAACACATATGCACACACACACACAAGATGATGGTCGGGTATTACAAACGCGTTTTTGAAGCGCTATCTTCAATGCACCAGGTCTAGTTCTAGTTTTGAACTTCTGCATGCAGCAGCTCAAAGGTCAGTGTCACAGAAGAGTGCCTGTGTGAGTGGAAGTCTGATATTTTAAAGCTCCCCAGGGTACCAGTTACAAGAATATTTTGATATTAATACTAATGTGGAGGGATGTGGAGGGAATGTGGAGGGAAATTTTGGTTATGTGTTGTGAAAATGAGTTCTTCATAAATGGACAGATGAAAGCATAAATGGAGTGTGTGTGGAACGGCAGACGGGAAGGGACGGGATGGGATGCATGAGCTAGTTGGAGGACCATATTGCCCTGAGGTTGTGATGCATTGTGGGAATCCTGCAGCATGCAGTGAGACTCATGCAAGACTGAGCATGTGAAGGAGGAAACTGGTAAAGCTATCTTTCCTGTTGGCGCATTTAGCACACACACACCCACACTCTTTCATTTACCCAAACCTATTTCCTCTTTGTCTTTAGTTTCTTATAGACTTGAAGTCTTTTGCCTGATTCTCAGGGCTGAAAGGTTTGGATGGTTAGCCCCTGCTGGTAGATGTCATAACAGCACCATCTAAATGCAAAGTGCGGCTATTCAAAAGCTGTTGTTTTTCCCCCGTAAACAACATATAAATCACAAATATATTTTGAAGGCTTTTAAATGTGTCAAATGGACTAATGATTTTCCCTATCTGCTGCCTTGACAGTGTTGGATAGTTACAAGTAAAGGTTTGGGACTGGAAACATCTCTGTGGTGTCATCAACCAATCAGGGGTGCGTTTCCCAAAAGCATCTTTAGTCAACTATGGTTGCAAGTTCCATTGTTACTAACATAGTTCAACGCTTTGGCGTTTCCTGAAACCTAGTTCCAATGAACATTCGAAAACAGCATTGCAACTTTTGTGGTTGAAACTACAGCTCTCTTTCAGTTCCATAGTAATAATAGACGTGTGATTTAGGTCATGTTCTTTTGCACAATAAGCAAGATAACATTCAGTGCATTCTATATTTTTCATGCCATTTAAAGTCCCCCTGAAGTCAATCATTTTATCCCTTAAAACTCATCTTTGATCACCAAAATGACATATTTTAATGTGTTTTCCTTGATAAATAATTATTCATGCCTTAAAATAGCTTGAATGTAACTCTACACCCTTGCCTCATTTAGTATACGCGGTTCTATGAATATGCAAATTAGCCCCGCCTCCACTCACTCACACAAGCTCAGAGATCCACTCGTTGATGATCACACGTTGACGTGATTGGTTACAAGGTAATTTGTGACGTCAGAAACACCAGCGATTTCAAACCGTGTTTTTGAGACTGTCTTTGGTTCACTGCAGTTTTAAGGAGTTTAAATACTCAGCAATGGTGTCGACTTATGAATGTGCACATGGTTTGTTTTAAAGCATATTAAAAACACTAAAGACATATAAACAACATTAAAAGCTTGATTTTCACCACAGGGGGACTTTAAATACATATACATTTTAATCTTTTAGCTTGTTAACTGCGTTATTAAAGAGTGTCCATGTGCATAAATGTGTAAGGTACAGTATGACAAACCCGCCAACATCTCAAAGAAGTTATGAAGAAAGCTGCTGACCGAATGAACCGCATAGATAGTCTACCAAAGTAATTGCATACTGGATGTTAACTTGATTCAAAAGTTATTTTGAACAAGCAATTAACTACTTTCTGTTGTTTTGTGTAAATTAACTATCATAATCTGACAATAATTGCAATCTTCAATCAATGAATTAGCAGAATCTATTACTCCACCTGCATTTGATGTATTTAACGTCAGTCCTGTATCGTTCAACCAACGTTGTTTAAATGACAGAAGTGTGACCATGTTTCTACAGTTCCTGGTTAATGTCTTGAAGAACGCATCATACTGATAGTTAAGTTATATTGTTGTACGGAAAATGTGACCAGGAACCATGTAACCTGTTCTATTCCGATTGGCTCTAGGATGATGAGTCACATGGCATTTATGGCTCAGATGATTGGCTGAAAATGTTCTGTGGTCCCATTCAAACTTCCTTTCCTGGGGGGTTCTGCACTGCACTAGCAAAGCAACTGCCATAAATGAATGGAAATATCAATGGATATGTTTATCCAGGTATCACAAACCTCCTTGGTACAAACACACTTTATAGCCTAAAGCTAATTCGTCTTTCTACTCTTCCTTTTCTTTAAGACAAGAAATGCGCTACAACCCATTTCTCTTTTCCCTCTTTTCCTTCGCTGAAAGGTATGTTCTCCACTTGAGCCGTTATCTCTCTCTCACATACACACACACATTCAGGGAAATGCTTTGTCCTACTCAAAGGAGTTTTATGTAATTGCTCACTGTCACGGCCCAGGGTGTTTTACTTTACTTCTATTCTAATGTTGCTTCACCCTAGAGCCAAAAGTATTTATGAATTGCCAAAGATGACCACCTCTTTGTCCTCCAACAGTTCAGTATTTCGAATGCTTTTCCCCCCATACTCAAATAATTTAGTTTTGTTGGATGTGCTCACGCTCCATCGACCTCCTGCTCAGTGACGTTTCATTATGTGCATGAATTACAGGCATTTTATTGTTTCCTTATTTTGCCATCCCGAGAAACCCACATGCCTTGTTTCATGGCACCTCTTCTCCTCCCACCATCCATAATTGATGAGAGAATATCTGTGCAGTTGCAACAATATGGAAAAATTACTCTCTGATTCAACTCAGCAGTGGTTTATCGTGCTATCCTACATGTTAAAAGTTATTGTGTATTTAAATAATTTTTATAATAAAAAAATACATGAAATATAAATATATATATAGCCTATATATATATATATATATATATATATATATATAAATGCATGGCACATTTAAACGTTCAGAATGATGGCAGTTGACTACACAACTGTTGATTGTATGGGTCCTGTAGAACTTTTATTATTATTATTATTATTATTATTATATTTATGTATTGTCAAATTATTTGAATTTTCTTTTACTATAAATACCATAATTTTGGCATTGACAAATGGATTTGTGATATTGTAAAGAATACATCACTAAATATATCAAAAAAATATATGTTTTAATATATTTTAGTTAAAAATCTTAAAAGATACTTATTAAAAGGGTTGAAAAGTGCCAAAGTGCTCTCTGTAAAACAATTCATTTTGTTATTGAGTCTTTGAATGTTGTTTTATGCACTATAGTAACATGGAAATATGGGCTTTTCAGTGTTTAGCGTGGACATAGCGTGGACAATTTACTGTATATAGCACATAATGCTCCTTTTACAAAATAAAGAAAAATCTATTTCTGATGTAAAATGACTTCAGTGTTAGACTTAGCACAAATAACAGTCTCACATGTGCATCTACAGCAAAAAGCATAACACCAGATGGTCCATTTATTATCTCACACACATGCTAACAAATACTCAGTTTACCAGCAACTGAATGAGTTTTGGGTTTGCTTGTCCTGGTTTAGCAGAAGGCTTTCTAGACCTCTTGGAGTCCTGTAAGAGATCCACAATCTGTCTGACAAGGACAGAACGCCTAGTGCACATGGTCACACCTGAATCAAGCTGTGCTTTCTATTCCTGAGTAGATCAACCCGAGCAGTTCGGAACACTGTGGCACGGATCAATGAACTTGTCTCTAATGTTAATGCAACGTCAGCACAACACTCAATATAGGAGTTGCAAAAGTCAAGTTTCTACATGGGCCCTAAAAATTAATTGGAAACACAAAAAGAATAGGTCACCCAAAAATTAAAATATCATAATTTATGCCCACACATGTAATTCCAAACCTGTATGATTAATTTATGTGTTTTTTTTTTTTTTTTGGTTTTGCAGTGGAAAAAAACAAAAATATTCACAAAATAAGAGATGGTCCTCACTGCAGAACACGAAATCCAGGGGGAGGAGTTGGATCCAGATCCAACTCCTGCCACCTTACATATACCTAAACCTACCCATCTCCACCCCCTGATCCCTAAACCCACCCCTAAACCTACCAATCTCCACCCCTTAGATCTGGATCCAACTCCGCCCCCTGGATATTGTGTACTGCAGTGAGGTGCTACTGCAAAAAAAAACACAAAATAAAAACAAAGAAAATATTCTGGATGTTTTATTTTATTATATTTTTTTATGCACAGTTGTTTGGACCCCAATTCCAGCCCCCAAATGTCTCACTTTTGAAAAAGGGTTAGCAAATATCCATGTCTGAGGGAAAGATACAATTTTTAAAATGCTATATGTTTCTAGGCAATAGAGCACATCTACATGGTGAATTGCCTTGGGTTAACAAATCCAAGTGTGAAATGGGCGAAAAGTGTGAATTAGTACTTTTTGAGGCCATGTACTATAGAGAAAAAAAGGAAGGGGAATAGAAAGAGACACTTTTAACTTTCTCCAGTATTGATCCAATAAAACCAATGATAGAGACAGACTGAGACAGAGGACAAGCACTGAAGAGTTTAAAAATCAAATGCCTCCTTTCCCCGAGTCTAGTGCGGTTTGGATAATTAAACATCATAGAGAAATGCACTGAAGGTTGTTAACCAGTCTTAACCGCACACACACACACACACACACACACACAGAGAGAGAAAGAAAGAGAATTCTCTGTGGGTTCTGTGCCCCATAGCCCATGTAATTGACGATAATGACGATCTGACATTCCCGGCTCGTGAGATCTCTCACCTTGAGCAGAATTGGACTCCCAACCGCAATGCGGTCTCTCCACAACGGCACAAGTTTACGACCCGGCGCACAGCTGATGTTTAAAAGTGAATTTTGTTTGAACACCAAGAAAGGGAGTCTGCTCGCACAGACTCTGAAAACAAATCTAGATTAGATTAAGTCCAGTCTAGACAATTCAAAGTTTGGCAATTGAGCTGAAAACACTGGTGCAGTGAAAAGAGAATATATAAAAACCTCTTGCAGTGAAATAAAATATGTGTGACTACAATCTTAAATTCAGTAAATGTATGACTATTAAAAAAATAGTTAATATGCTTCAATTTCATTCCAAACCCATGATGTTTTGTTATCTTCAGTGGAACAGAAAAATAGTTATTTTAGTGAATGTGCACGCTGCTCTTTTTCTGTAGAATGAAAATGAAAGAGGTTTTGGGCTGTCAAAAAAATCTAATAAAATCACAATTAAATTGTCATAAAAGTGGTGTATGATAGCTCTGTGACAAAAATGTTAGTCTTAACTACTTAACATTCATGTTGTGTATAAATATGGCAAAAATATGTCATGATGAGGTCATTGATCATCATGAAATAAATTTTTTTGCCTTTTCACATTTTTATTTAGAGAAGATTCTCAACCACAGATCTATATAAACGACTGGATTGCTCATTGTCGTTCTAAACTGCAGGCATCCTTGACATACAGCCAAAACATCGACCTAAAATCACCTGATTTGCAGTGAATCGGTCGCACTTGAATAGTTTTTAAGATAAATGTATACATTAATTGATACAGGTTATCTGTAATGTTTATGGTCTTTTCGGGCAGGATAAGCGATATATAGATATCTTCAAGATGGGTGTGTCTACTGCACTGTTTATTAAGCATAAACATATCTGGGATTATTAACAGAAATTTATTCGAATATACATTAAATATTACAATACATACAATCCCCCTATTACCTATTACTAAATTGCACTATACTAGGTTTACCATGCATGCATCATCTTGTTCGGAGCGACATGTATAAATGCTTGAAAATAAAGCTTTATATCTTTAAATCCATACGCAGTCAGCATCAGTTCTATGAATAATTTGTGAAGGGTGTATGTTATTTCCTGATGTCTTTTTGTTGACCAACTTCCACTTCAGACTCTTTTCAGATTTTGAAAACCATTAAAAAGCCGGTCAGCTCAGTTCACTGTAAAAAGTGAACAGTTGGATCAACTTAAAAAAATTACTTCAATTGGTAACACCTAAAGAAATTAAGTTTTCTCAACTTAAATTATCACGTTTTTTGCAATTTTTTTAAGTTGATCCAACTGTTCACTTTTTACAGTGTTCATGACTGAGGTCATGACAGTTTGTATATGAATTAAGTCTTATTTGTATATATTGTTGCAACATTTAAGTCTTTATATTTACTGCTTCACATGCTGTTAATGAGAACACTGTTGAGTCATTTACATTTACTGTACGAATAAAAACAGTATTATATAACACAACATAATTACATAACCACAGTGAATAACTGTACATGACAAATGAAATTGAATGCGCATGCCTTACAAATCATAAATCTGTATTGAGATTTCAGAAGAATCATTTTGACATTTGTAATATAAATGTCTCTGAGTGTCTCGGTCTTTAGCTGATCTGATATTCACTACTATAATGAAAATGAACATAACTTCCAGAAACTGAAAGTGTTCATAATAATTAACCACAACTCATTTTGTGAAATTTCAAGAACTGTATGTAAAATAAATAAAATAAAAAGGAGCTAGTTATTGAGGGAGATATAAAAAAATTAAAAAAGCCTTTATTGAATGATCTTTAGCTGTTCAATTAAGTTAGACTATTTTAATATACTAATAATGTATTAATATACATTTTATTGATAATAATGTAAATGCATTAAGTCATTCTACAGCCACTTATAGCGAAGACTAAAAGCACCACTTAAAAAAAAAGTTTTTTTTGCTGCTTGTTTAATTTACTTAATTAAAATGAGCTACTGCAACACAATTCTTTAACATTTTGTCATAATTTCATGTTCATTCCATTTAATTTTGTAAAATGGAAGTTCATTTAATCAATTTGTTTTGGGACTTCATTTATATTTTTTGTTGTTGAAAGTCACCAGTAGGATTCTAGCTCCCAATATGCTTTGTGTGGGACTGGATTGGGAGTGAAAAAGGTTAAATTAAGTCTAATTGCCTACTTGTTTTGAGAAAGATCATTAAAGTAATAGTTATGTTGCAGTTGTAGTTTGTGGTTACCATTGTTTTGAAGAGTGGAGCTTGAGCTTAGTTTGATGTCCAATACCTGAAAACAATGCATATTGCATTAACAGCAAATACTGTGCTGTAGTACCAAAAAAAGTTGCATTTATCATGCTAAGCTAGTAGTTAATACGCCACAACTCCTTGTACACATTGTGGGATGGAAGGGGAAGTATTTGGGATTCAGTGCACACTCCAGGCAATGATGGATTGTACTGATGAACCTGATTCACTCTGTCGACTTCACTTTACCTCTTTGTCCTATTCTTCGCCAGTGAGAGGAGCAAAATGTGACTAAACCCAACAGCTTTATGAATTCAGACTTCCTAAGGTCTCGGCAAACACAGACGTTTCTCTAGACGATCATTCCATCATCTTTCTCAGATTGTTTGACAGCCTTTTCTTATGGCCATCAGCTGGTGTGAAGAGAAATGAGTTTCGGATGGTCTCTCTTTTTCTGTCGTGAATTTTGTTTCTACTCCCTGAATGCAGACTTTTAAATCAATCTGGTTTTGGCTTATTTCCATCGGTTCTTCTCTGAGGAGCAAATGATTAACTAAACCATTAGAGATTTTCAATATTTCATAATAACTGTTCGTAATAGAGTTTGTGTGTGTGTGTTTTATCCTCCTGGGACCCAGTAATTTATTTTTATTTACTGTAGTGCACATTTGTTTTGAGTGATATAAGCCGTGGTTCATTATCTGAATTGGTGCATATTAAAGAGGCAATTCTGGGCTGTGTGTGTGTGTGTGTGTGTGTGTGTGTGTGTACAGTGCATATCTATATGTCTGTGTGTAAATACGGGCTGTTGGGAGTCAGTAAGATTTTTTTTCCCCAAAAGAAATTAATACTTTTATTCAGCAAGGAAGCATTATTAAAATGATTAAAAGTGACAGTAAATACATTTATAATGTTACAAAAGAGTTCTGTTTCAAAGTAATCCTGCTCTTTTTACCTTATATTCATCAAAGAATCCTGAAAAAAATAAAAATGCATTTTCTAAAATAAATATTAAGCAGCACAACTGTTTTCAACATTGATAATAATACATTTTTCGACATATTGGTATGATTTCTGAAGGATCATGTGACACAGAATTAAAGAGAATCATTAAAAATGTGTCTGTCTATATGTGTGTCTACAGTGAGTGTTACTTATTTATTCATGTTGTTGTTGGAATGTGTTTCGTATGCTCCAAACAGAAGGTTAAACGGATTGTGGTTTTAGAGTAAAGTCAGATCTCTTGATGGACCCTAAAAAGCCTTTTCGCCAGCTTTCGCTGGTGTCCTTCTTCAGATTTACCCTCGGCTACGAATATATTGTTTCCATCCCTCCATTCAGAGCGTTAATAGACTCACAATGCTGTTTTCTCTAATGGATTGCTGTGGCTTTTGTATTTGCTCACATGCGGCTGTGTTTTATTAAGTTCATGGATCACTGAGCATGCCGTAATATAAAACTCTCCTTCTGGGCCAAGCAGGATATGTGTCTATCCAAATTTCTTATTCATGGTCTTCATCTTGTGCGTGCAAGGATTTAGACGGAGAGAGCTGTCGAGCATGTCGACCCTCTTCAACACGAGAGCCTAAAGCACTGCATCTTTTCTCTTATCTTGTGAACAACAATTTTTACTTGCTTTTTTATTTAAGCAGCATCACAAAAGAAAACGTGCTGTTGAACTGCTGTGGTTGCAGCCATCACAGCCATGCTAGTAGAACAGCGTGACTAAAGGTGCGTTCCGATTCGCATTCTTGTGCACTATATTGTTTTGTAGTATTAGTGTAGATGTTGCCTTACTTCTTTGTAAGATGTTCATTAGTTGTTGTTTTTTTGGCACAGACACTGATAATGAAATGAAGCAACATGGAACTGTTCCTTTTAACATAATTTCAGAAGAGTTTGCTTTCTAGATTTTCTTGTTGCAGATGCTGCTGTGACATTTATGCTGCATTACATGGACTATTGAGTGCTTTAACATTATTTGAACAATATTAGATAGTTTATTAAAAAGAAATATTTATAGAAAACTAAGCTACATATTATTTCCTTATTCCTTTACTGTAGCTCAAACAGTAGAGCGTTGGCACTTGCAACGCCAAGGTCATGGGTTCGATTCCCAGGGAAAGCAAGAACTGATAAGAATGTAAATGTGTACCTTGAAATGCAATGTAAGTTGCTTTGGATAAAAGTGTCTGCCAAATGCATAAATGTCAATATTCAGTATTGGAAAGTTTTAACAAACATGATTATTTGAAATTGAAACTAATTAATCAGTCTGTAAATAATTATTAATTTGAGTTGTCTCTGAGTGTTCCCAGAAGTAAACCTTATGTATTTCAATTAAAAGTTTTTAAATTAAATTAAACTAAACTTTAATTGGCTATATAATTATTTTGGTTAAACAATTATTCTTATCGCTGTTTTCATTTTCTTTTAATAGAATTGCGGTGTTTTTAAATGAGTGTGATTTATGTTACAGTCCCGTTTACGTCTGCCTCCATAATTGTGTTTTATGTTTGCACCATGTAATTCACGGTGTGGATTCTCCGAAAACCTTGACTCTCCCAAAGTAGATATACATAAAAAATTCATGAAGTATCTATCGTGAAGTATATGCACTTAAAAAAACCCGCAGCCGATCAATTTTAAAAGAAAGATCGCCTCTAAGAGAGAAGACTCTGGCACTGCTGCGGACCTTCACGCTTGTTTGTGAAGGTCCTCAAGCTTGACCTTGCTTAACTTCTTTACAAAATGTATGTTTACTTCCGGCAGCATTTCCATTGCAATTTGTTGTTGATGCTTGTGCTTTCTCCTTTTTCCTTCATGATTTTTCTTTTATGTTTCTTATTCTCTCTTGATCTCTGAGACGGTATGAATAAAAAGCGTTTGTGTGTGTGCGATTGTGTTTCTGTCACTGAATACTGTATTCCCATTAAAAAAGCTGCCTGAGGCATCCGGTTATGAACCAGTCGCTCTGTGTTATGCTTTTGCCTGCATTGCGTGTGAATGTCTGAGTGAAAGAGAATTTAGAATGTTCCTTTTAGTTTGTTGTATTTTAGCTTCTATTTTATTCAGTGAGCTTGACTACAGCATGGTCACATGATCAGTATTTTTGATCTAATCATCAGGCTGGTTTGAGCCCAGATGGGCAGGTCTTGTCCGATCTGATGTGGTTTGGTCTGTTCTCTGTTGGCATTTCTCATTGTCAGCCTCAGTGTGCGTCAGAGCGAGTAGGGCTCTGTAAAATACCAACTCAACTGTTTGAAAAGCATCTCACTACTCTTCACGCTCTGTTCCTCTCTAGCGCCGGACTGTCTTTTCCTCTCTTTCTCATGCACTCAGTGCCTTTGATGTCTCTCTAGCTCTCCCTCCTTATTCACTTATTCGCTGCTTCTCCTCCCCTCGTTGTGTCTTCAGTGAGGCTTTAGGGTGTGTTTCCATCTGTTCCTCAGTTCAGTAGTCAGCGCACTGCCCAGGGAGTCACCAGTCCTTGCGCACTGAAACCATCCCTATTCATTAGGAAAAGATTTAAGGACGATAACTACAAAGATATAGTTCTAAAAATCATTCTCAATATTAAAGAATAGCAGAGTTCACACCACAGCTGTAACGATAACGGCACAGAGAAACAATATCGTTGGAATCACTTTCAAGTACAAAGTACATCGTAAGGAAGCTCCATGTTCTCAGAATGTTGTTCTAAGAACGTTTTCTCTCAACATTACGAGAACATTCATCAAGTACAAATTAAACCATGGGCGTTCCATGGACGTTGCACTCAGAACGTTATATGATAACATTATGACAACATTCAGCAAATAGAATAACTTTAAAAGGACTTTTCCCGAGAATGTTATTCTAAGAACGTTTTCTCTCAACATTACGAGAAAGTATATTAACTGTTAACAACATTGTAATAATGTTCCATAAACATTATTTTAAGAACGTTTTGTCCTTACATTTACATAACTTTGAAAGAACGTTAGTGAAATTTATGGGAACGTTCCCTGTTAGCTGGGATTGCGTTTACCCTGCAGACATACTTTTGTAAGTGCCACAGTGAGTTAAAAACAACTATAATGAGGTTTTGACTGAGACCAGAGGTCAAATGTATTTCAGATCAGGGCATTAAGGGCAGCTCTCCACATGGCAGACATAACCGTGGCTGGCATTGGAGATTCCTCCCTCTGGAGCTCGCTTTCATCTCCGTCTCTGGCAATCTTGACATTCCCTGGCCCTGCTGCCAGCGGGGCTCATGAGGGTTGACAGTTACGCCCAACGATGCTGCAGGATTAGAGATGATTCTCCAGGGCCCCGGGGTCTCTCCGAGCCACAAGGAGAGAGAGACAGAGAGAGATCAAATTAGCCCCCGGGAAGGGGAATTGGAGACTTTGAGGTGGGAGGAAAGGGGAACGTCTTACAAGAAGAACGACGACTTCTGGGAAACAAACAGCGTGAGACATGGAAAACACAAGGAAGAAAAAGTCTTCTAGAGGGCTTGTAGCACCATCTCTTGCAGATATAGAGTTAGTGCTATACATGCTACTGAGACATATCCTACATCCTAATTCACACACTAATCTATCCTCTCTTGCAAGAAAATATTGTGTTTTGACACTATAGTGTTTCTGTATACAGACCCCTTTGAGGGCTTGAAATACTGTTTGCATGTTACCGTATAGCCTCTAAGAGGACAAAAAGAGATTTTGATTCAGTGATTTCAATTGTTAAGAAGAGAGTGAAGAGGAGTGGATGAGGGTGGAAACACAGAATCATTAAAGAGAGATGCATGTCAAGAGACTGATGGGAGGGTGAAGAGAGATATCAAAGAGGGCCGATGCCATCTCTGAGAGGGGTGTGAAAATTAGGATATAACATCAGATATAACCCAGACAGCAACACAGTGTTGGGCCAACAGGATTCCACGCGTACCAGATGTGGGCCGACACTATGTTGCTGTCTGAAAAGTGAGGAAGAGGTTTGTGTTGTGCAAGATCCCCCTTCCTCAATACCTGATAAGAGACCTTCATGATGAAGCTAGTTTGACTAAAGTTGGTCAGCTAACTGAAAACAAAGAAAGGAAAGTGTTTAATTTTAGCTTTGGTATTATAATGTGATATGTCATTTGAAAGACATTAATTAACATATCTGTGTGATTTAGAATAAACAGAATTAAACAGCTAACAGCTGACCCTACCAACATTTATTTTACTTGTCTTAAATGTTTTGCTAATTAAACATCTCTGTGTTTTGTTGGTTGCTGTATTAGCATGTTTGGCTTTGCCAGCGCAGCTGACATCCACATTAGACCTTCACATGCATTGACCAGATAGATCTCGCTGTATCAAACGTCTTTGAGGAAAGTCAGCAGCCGCGCTGCGCTCCAGTCAGCAGAGCTGAAGCTTGTTTTTGCCCAAGCTGACCTCCAACTGATCCAGATCAATGGAACGAGGAGCCAGCTGAAAGCAAAAAATACAATCTGTACTTTCACTGCACACCTGCACATACCCATACTGCCGGGTATGGGGAAAATGACACTGAGGAGTTTTTTTTTTTTTTTTTTTACTATGGTCGGGTGAAGGACTAACAGTCGGTCGAGGTAAAGCAGAAAGAAGCCGAGAGGACTGCTAAAAACTGCTTTTAAATGATAACGCCAGTCTGACCGTGACTTGTGTGGAAATTATCACCTTACTCACTCTTAAAAAGATAGTTCATCCAAAAATGAAAGTCATTATTCACTCACTTTCATGTCATTCCAAACCACTATTATATTATTGAAAAAAAAGAAAAAGAAAAAACGTATTTTATTTCAGCTAGTTGCAAAGGCAGCATTTCTCATTTTTGTTTAGGCCTGCTAAAATAACTAAAACTAATGAATAAAAATACCACATGACTTGTGCATTATATACTGTATTTCAAGTCTCCGCATGTAAAGTCATAGTTTTGAATGAGGAACAGACTAAAAAATTAAGAATTATTCACTCAAATCCCATTCGTATGATTTAAATATGCACATTTACAATTGGTTATGATGAGATGACATAATGTTAATTTTTGGGTGACTGTCCCTTTAAAAACCCTTAAGAACTGAGCAGTACAGTTACTATCAAATACTAAACTGTGAGTCATCTGCTTAGGAAGCGTTTGGTGAATGTGTGCTAATTAAAAAAGTATTTCCAGCTAAAGTCATCTTTGATTATGGTCTCCGTGGATCAGCTGTTGGCTTGGACTGAGGCTAATGATGCAAAGACAATCTCTGGATGACTGTTTGAAATAAGTATATCTGATAGTCATAATATCTGCAGTCGGATGTTAATTTCACCTCCTTTTTTTATTTTTTACCTTACTTTATGAAGGGATATAAAGAAAGAGAATGGTAATGAACACTGTAGCCATCATGTGTGTGGAATCACTGAAGGATTCAAAATATATATAGATTTGCAGGATGCAAAATATAGGTTCTTTATTGGAATCGATAATTCCATGGAGAATCTTTAACATCCATGGAACAAAAGGTTCTTTAGATTATTAAAATGTTCTTCACACTAAAACAAAAATGGTTCTAGAACTGATCACTGAAAGGTTCTTTTTGGAACACAAAATGGATCTTCTCTGCGAAAACCTCTTTTGAAACCTTTATTTTTAAGAGTGTATGAAGCCAGATATAGAAGCCTCCGAGATGTTTTCCTCTCTGATCTGGAGTTGGACCTGAGCTGTGTGGTTTCAAAGATTCACACACGTCAGATGTTTGGCATTCTCTCACCCCTCAACACACATTCATAATTTATGACTTTTTGAAGGCCTTTTATCCATTCCTTCTCTTCATGATATCTAATGCATTGTTTCACTGTGTATTGCTTTTCTACTGTACAGTATCACTGTTTTTTTTTTTTTTTTTTTTTGCCTCTTTTTGCAGTTGTAGAAATGGCGATGAACAGCATCCTCAACCCTGATGACATTAAGAAGGCACTGGATGCATTTAAAGGTGAATATGATCCACCTTGTCATCCAAAATTCACCATTTGTGTTTTAAAAAAGAAAGAAAGACATATGAGTTGGAAAAGAATGAGGGTGAGGAAATGATGACATAAATTCCATTTTCGAGCAAATTATTTGTAGTTTCCTGACAAAACATCAGTGATTCTCTCTGTGTTTCGATCTTCTCGCAGCCGTCGGCTCATTCGACCACAAGAGGTTTTTTGAGATTGTCGGACTGAAGGCGAAGTCGGCTGATGAGGTGAAGAAGGCTTTCCATGTCCTGGACGCCGACAATAGCGGCTTTATAGAGGAAGAGGAACTTAAGTAAGATTTACACAATTTCTATGCTACAAGAAACAAACAAACATGTTTTCTTGTAACCAATTAACCCCCCATGCCAGGTTGCACCGATGGACAATGATATCGCGTATCGTCGATAGCCAGACGAGATACTGTCAAAAGCATCAGCAATCGGCCATATCAAGGGATTTGCGCTACACCACTGCTTGTAACCCGTAACATTTGTAATTGAAACTCTCTGGATAAAGGCGAGCACACAAGAGGTTTGAAAGGTGTTCGACTCGCTCTGTTTGCTCTCTGCAGGTTTGTTCTGAAGGGTTTCGCTACAGACGGGAGAGACCTGACCGATAAGGAGACCAAAGCATTCCTGCAGGCTGCGGACAAAGATGGAGATGGAAAGATTGGAGCAGAAGGTAAAGTGAAAGGAATATACCGTATCTGTTATCTGATTGATAGTTGATATTTTTTTAGCAAGTAAAAGCCTTCTAGTGTTATTCTAAAAATGTCCCCCTTCAAGTTATGTTACACACGTTCAGTTGCTGTCAAATCTTTAATGATTTTTAAAAAGCAAACGTAAGAATAACTTTTATTTTGTTAGTAATATTTCCAAATAAACAGTTACTTGACTAAAGCAACCTAGGTTTACCTGATTATATATATTTTTTTAAGAAAAATCATGTTAAAATGTGAGAATCAAATATGATACATCAGGCTTTTTAGGAATGTTTTTATTTTATTTATTTTTTATAATTGTATTGTATTGCACTGCATTGCATTATATGGTTTGCCCTCACAATAAAAACTACAGAGATTTGGTCATAAACTGATGTTTAAATATTACTTTTATGCAAAAATTCTGCTATAATGTTTTAAAAATCTCATTGATTTACATTACAAGCTATTAGAATTTCATCTTACTTTTGGCAATATAAATATCATCAGCCAAATTCCATATTTTTTGCTTAGACTTTTTCTTTCTTTTCCTCTCAAGTATAAGCTCAATTTTCTTATTACGACACTATTCTATACTATATACTATACTATACTATTCTTTATGAGCCATAAAAGTCTGTTGTATTAAATATGATACTCAACAAAAAACACATTCAACTTTTTTATGTTTTATCAAATGTTTAATAATCTGTTCCATTATTTAAATATATAAATAATAAAAATAGATTTTTCTGACTATTATTTCATAAGTCAGGCTGGTTACACTTTATTTTAAGGTGTCATTGTTACAGTGTAATTATATATTTAAGTACTGAGAACTATTTAATACTCATTTCGCCAATTCACTCATATGAAACTTCATAGCCTGGAAATCCAGACCTAAATCTAAAAGATTAATGGTCTGGCGTCGACTAATGAAAATCGCCCAGCTCGAGGGGCGGCACCAAGCGTGCATTTGAAAATCTCGCTGCACGCAATTGGATAACACTACGACCAATCACAACAATAAACCCCAGCTACCAGCGGAGCTAACCTTATTAGACATTCTCTGATTATACTCTTACCGTATCCGGTCGGCGAAACAGCAAAAACGTCCTTCTTGCAAAGGAACGATTCGAGCGGCGTCTTCTGTTCCTGTTTTAGATAAAAAGCCAAGTCTAACTCGTTCATTGTAGCGGCCAAAGCCGTTTCAAACAACTGGTATTCATCCATAGCCATCTTGCAATGTTTACTAATGACTTCGATGTCACAGCGCTGTCGTCATCTGTTTAGCTCGCCTCTGGCTCGCCTATATCAGATAACCCGGTGTGATTGGTGCAGCTCAGATCGAGGGGCATATTTAATGAGCATCATTACTCGACACCAGAGTAACTCGCTGAGCAAATTCAACTTCGCGAGAACTCTGGATTACCAGGGTAGAAACTTCATATGGATGCACACAAACTTACAACTGACTAGATTTTAAAATTATTGTCGCAATTTCTTTTGTATTTTTTTTTATTGCACTTACAACAATTTTAGTCACAGTCTAGAGCCCTTAAAGGCATGATACTTTTACTGAACAACATACTTGTTGATACTTTGACCTTTTTCATCAAAAACGACTAATAGTTTCTAATCTCTTTTTGTTTCAGAGTTTGCTGCTCTGGTTCGTGAATAAGTGATACAGACTCTTGGCCTGTTCATAGGCCTACCTCTTGACCCCTTGACCTCGACCTCAGCCTAAAATGCCCCTGAAGCACAGACGCACATACACACTCACTTAAGCCCCGGGTATACTTCGTTTTCCATGTTCCGCGTTCCGCTCGTGAGTGCACAAGCCTTTGAAAGTATACTCCTTTAGCCGTGAACGTGGAAAGACGTGTTCAGCGCACATCACACATCTAATGGACTTTGCTTTCAAGCGCTCAACACGCAACGGTCACAAAAATTGGGCTGTCCATGGACGTGGACAGTGTGCGGACCGTTGCGGAACGCGGAAGACTGAAGTATACTTTGGGCTTCGCACACATGCTTGCACACCCAATCCTGAAGACATCACCGACACACATACACAAATCTCCCACCATCATGCTATTTATTTTCCTTTTTATACAAAAGTGAGTGTTTCTGCTATTGTATAGATCGAGACCTTTAACTGGGAAAACCTCATGCCGTCAACATGTAGATATAATAGAAAAGAAAACAACATACTCTCCATCGTCCACTATTCTTGGTCTATCTTAATTTTCCTTGAATCTCTCCCATTGATCTTTCTATCCACTGCCCCCCACCTTCCCTCCAAACTCTCTCCATCTCTCTGGTAACAAGCCTCTGTGAAACACACCAAAAGAAGAAAGAGGTCAAGTTGTGAAAGAAAATAAAATAAAGAGACAATGCCTGAAGAGTTCCAGTGTGAAATAAATCTGTTTGTGTTCTCTGTTTTCTTCTATAATTAGTCAAAAGTACAGTATGTCTGAAAGGGTTACAAAATTCTGAATCTATCTATCTATCTATCTATCTATCTATCTATCTATCTATCTATCTATCTATCTATCTATCTATCTATCTATCTATCTATCTATCTATCTATCTATCTATCTATCTATCTGTCTGTCTGTCTGTCTGTCTGTCTGTCTGTCTGTCTGTCTGTCTGTCTGTCTGTCTAAAGTGAATATTTTTCAGAAGAAAGCTAACGTCACATTCTGGAACTAAAATGGTTTGTGAAAAAGTGGCACTGCTACTTTTAGTTAGTTACTCCCTAACACAGCAGTTAACTTTATCACTCTCAAACTCTTATAATGCTCAAATTGAACATTTTCAGAGAAATTGACCACTTCAGAGACACTGAATCAACTTCACATTAGTTTATTTGTTCAGCAAACAGATAAAGATGTGAAGAATCGTATGCATAGTTCACAATATCTACAGGAGAGAGTGTAAGTGCGCCATATATTTTCCCTGTATCCTCTGGTTGAAGCATAATAGGCGTAAATCACTGTGATATAGGCACATATTTCTGTATTGACGTATTCAGTTAAACTAGAAAATATTCTCAAAGAAAAAAAAACATGCTGATTAGATGCAAGACATTCTTAGAAATGGACTTGTACTAATGGGCTTGACACCGCAGGAGAAGGTCACGCCAATTACTGTCAAGGTTAAAACGAACATTCACTTTAGAGGCTCTTAAGCAGACAGAACAGCCAATTTAAGGGCAGCTTATAATTGGGCACATCAGATGAATTAACTGAGCCTTGAGACAAAGTTCAAGCACAGAACAGGAGAGAGAGACCGATAGTCGCTTATCAGAGATACCGGGGGTCCAAGAGGTCAGACCTCATAGAACTGTAGTTAAACCAGCCCAAATGGCATCAAGCATGACAGTATACATATATAAAGTGCATTTGGAGGACCAGGGGTGCTTTAGGAAGTGTTTTTCTTAGTGCAAATTATATGCAATTATTAGAATATGTGAAAGATGAAAAAGACACTTGTTTCAGCACTTAAAAGCACTTGAGCTGACCTTACGTTTCCTGGTTGGTCAGCACAACTACAGCATAAAAAAACCTGCTGCACTTTATAATGGACTGGAGGAAACATGGATGACAAGAGAACCAGGAAGTGATGTCATGTTTGAAAATACACAGAAATGACCACTGGTAAAGTGGCATTAAATATTTGGACACATAAGCCACATTGAAAAATGTCATTGCATTATATGACAATATCAAACCAAGTGCATTTAGTTTAAAGAAATACAATTTTCACTTAACACTTTTCAAGCCATAAAAGTCCATAGGTATTGTGATGATCTATACCTGTGTTTACTCTGAGAAGAACTGTTTTCATACATCCACTAAAAAACACCTGCAGTATTCGTTTGTATATGTCACACCATGAAATTCATGTATTTTAAGTGTGGCAAAGTGTCCAAATACGTTATGGGACTTCTCTATGTAAAAGAGAGCCGCCAACCCTCCAACAGCCTGCAGATAAAGGTAAATTTTCTTCACTACCTGATTTAATGCATTTTTAAAGACCAGTCATTAATCATTGTTGAGTCGCATTGCCTTAAATGTGATGCTTTGTACTGATTATGCTGGAAAATTAATGTTTTTGAATATGGCTGGACAATGCATAGTAAAATGTGGAGCACTGATTAGCTGCTGAAGAATTGTTGCAATTGGTTGAAATATCTTTCATATGCGTGGAGCTGATCTGTCATTGGTTTTGGTGGGTTTCAGCTTCACGGTGGCAAATGGATTCGTGCCTCTGCAAAAACAGAGAATGAAATTATGATAAACAGAAACATCTGCAATATAGATGATCTCTTATTGGTGCTGAAGATGCGAAAAGCAACATAATTAAAGGTTAATGGACATGAATGTAAAACAGGTGTTTTTACCGACCTTGGAAAAAGTTCTGGTCGAGACTCATATTGATCTTGTCCCTGTCGAAAACAAAATAAGACAAGTCATTCAGTATTGATGATTCTTTTAAAATGGTTTTATACTATTCTTACAATTAGTATGCGCAAAAAGTCACAGCAAAACCACACAAATGGAATGTTTTCTCCTAGAGACTGATCTTGAAATCAAGGGTCAACCTCAAACCAAAAGCGAACTGCAGTAGTGAAACTAACTGCTTATAGTTGCATCAAAGGTATAAAACAGACGAACCCTTCCAGCCCAGTAGATTTTATTTTGTGGCCTCCGATAATAAATAAAGATTAAGTATGTTTTATAAGACAATACTCTATTATCAGTCTATTTCAAAATGTCATGCTTAATCCAATGTGTTACCTACCATTTCTTTGTAATTATTTGTGAAATTTACTAGCAAATTTCTGAGTGAAAATTCAAAGTAAATCCTACACTAATTTCAATTACTGCAATAGAATTTTAACCTGATAATGTACTACTTCCTATCGCGTGAACATAATATTTCGTAAGTATTGAACAACAAAACTGTACATCGATGTGGAAGTGACTATGCAGTACATTATTGTGAATGTATTAATATATTGGACAAAATATAACTTACAATTTATAAAAATCGTATATAATGAATATTAAACAATATTCCCAACAACTACTGTTAATATATATGGTTTAATTTGTCATCAATTAAGGTTTTTCCTGTGTCCTCAATATCACACCTGTTAGTCTTTTGCAAAATCCCTTTATCTAACAAAAGCCACATCATCCTCCAGGACATGACATCATTTTGGAGGGAAATGGACAGCACACATGTTGGTGAGCAATGGATTTGTTAAATTCTGTGATGTCTGTGTTTGGTTGGTTTCACACTAAAGCACACTCTATCCTGTTTGATAAAATCAATTAAATCAGCATGATGATCAACATGGATGCTGTCATGTAATCCAACTCACTCCCTCACTGAGAGGGAGAGAGAGACATAGACACAGCAAACCAGAACAAATGCAACAGGAAACAATAGGCTCATATATAATTGTTACTGTTTGCTTCAATTTTGGTATAGCAGAGGATCACACCAAAGCATGCACACACACACACACACACACACACACACACACACACACACACACACACACACACACAGACCGTCAGCAGAAAGAGCTGCCCCCATGCAGCCACCAGAACGAAGGATGCGGTGTCGTGGAGTACAGAACTTCACCACAGTGCCCCTGCTGGCCACAGTAGGAACTGACACTTAAAATTCAACGTCAGTCTGCTCTCATCTCATCTACACATTTACATTAGCTTACAGTCAGGAATCTCTCCAGGGATTTAAAATATTCTGAACATCAGCAGATCTTAAAGAAACCCACGAACCACATCAGAATTTAAAACACACTCAAAGGATTCCTATATTACAGTCACTGAATCTTAATCTTCAAAATGTTTGCCTTCATAAATGGCATCAAAATGTAATAACTTTACCTTTCCAGCTGAAATCATCAATATCTTCAACCTGTCATATAGATTCTTTAATCGCTGTCTAATAGATTGCTGATGGATAAAATCCAGTCATTTTAATATAATTAATAAAAAATAAAAAAAAATGAATGACTTAATGAAGTTTTTATGTTGTTGTTGATGTTGATTTTAACAGGTCTTACTCTGTTTTCTGAAGGGGTGGGAGTGACAGGCCTGGAGCTTCTAGATCTGGTTGATGGAGAAGGCGGCGGAGGAGGTGCAGGCGGAGCTATTTGTTGGCTGCTGCTCACGGTTTGATCGAGGAGGTTACTCATACTGCTGCTGCTTCTAAAAGAACTTCCACTAAACAGAGAATAATGGTTAAAAGTCATGAGATTGAAGAAATGAGAAAGTAGAGAAAGCAGTATCAGCTTACCTGGAGACAGGTGGCCCAGGTGGTTCATTCATGGGGCCTACATAAGCAGCAGGGAACCAGCCTTGCCTAAACAATGCATATCAAATGATCAGGAAACAAAATCAGGGGGTCTGTTTGAACATCAGATGTTTTTAGTGTGTTACTGAGGAGAATAAAGCAACTCTCTTTCAAAAAATGGACATTCATGGAGTTTGAACACCATCGAAAGTAAAGATTTTCGAGTCTTGAACGAAAATGAATCATTCTCTTAAGCGGGTAACTGGTTCACAGAATCGAACTGAATCAAACTTTAGTTCTGGATTGATGACACACGACACACATTTGAAGTAGCACGCACGCTACCTTAGCAGCACCGAATGAGCTATTAGACATGTCCAGACGGGTTATTTAACCAAAGAACTGGTTCGAAATGAACAAATCAAACCTACAGGCAGAGATGAAAGTAAACTTTTTCAGTCATGTTCGACCAGGGGTACCGCTGGAAACACCCCACCCCATTACAGTGCACCTGTGTCTGACTCAAAGGCCCTGTTTACACCTGGTATTAAGAAGCATTTTGGTCGATCGGATCACTAGTGGACGATACTAAATACGGTATAAACCGGGTCTAAAACATTATGAGCTTGTCCACTTCGAAGACTTCCAGAGGTAGTCGAAAACACATTTGACTGGATTGCTTTCATAGTGTAAATGCTCATGTCATCGAATGTGTTCGAACAGTCAAAAAAAGATGCCTACTCTCCGCCTACTGACCTAATGTGTGACCTAAACATTATGGGAAGCGCGTTAGTCGGACAGGATTTAAACTTTGTCGGCTGGAGAGCCAAATTGGGTTTGAAGACGAAAAACGTACCAAGCACAATGTTCTCTTGCCATTCCTGATTTCAACATTTGGTCTTGCGGTTGTCAGAAAAGTAATGAAAGCTGATGATCTCCATGTTTTTCCGTCTCCAGTTGCGTTCATATGTAAATTGAGTGAGCTTATTTTGTCCATTAGATCAAAAGATCTGAAAAAACACATTTACCCGCCCATAGAAGTGATTGAAAGTGGACAAAAGAGATGGATTAAAACACCAGGTGTAAACAGGAATGTGTCTCCCTCGTCTACTAGTGATCCGATCAACCAAATGCATTTATACCAGGTGTAAACAGGGCCAAAAAGAATCAAATGAGCCGGTTCTAACCGTCAAGTTTTTTAAAGGTTATCCTCTGACTGTCAGTCCAACTCTGATTTTTGTGCATTTCCAATTTGAATCTGATCATATGTAGCATGTGTGACTGTGAAGGGCAAAAAAAATCACATGAAATTAGATTTTCACAAATCAGTTTTGAGCTACATTAATGTGTGGTTTGAAATCCTATTAAAATCGCATTTCTGGAAATCTGTTTCAGTCTGACCACTCTAATCAGATTTTGCGTGATTTATGTCACTATCACAGCATGTAAAACATGTCAAACGTTGTTATAGGAAACATGCTTAAAGTCGCTGCAGAAACAAGGTTGTGTTGTTTGCTAAGTGCCGGATGAACAACAAATGACAATATATTGGAGACATTACAGTACGGAATAAAGCTGCGCATAGTTAAGCAAGGTAACCCCCAATCGCTCCCCGGGTGCCGCAGTGAATGGCTGCCCACTGCTCCGGGTGAGTGTGTCCATGGTTTGTAGTGTGTGTGATCAGAGTACATATTCCGAGTTACCATACTTGGCCTTCACGTCACTTCACTTCACTTCAGTTAGATTCACATTGAGTCTACATTTATTCAAATGTAATGCTCGAACGGACCAGAATCCAACAGCCCTAAAAGTCTAAAAGGTGAGTTTTAAGGTGTTAACTGCTCTCACCGTCCAGAGCTATCAGAGCGTCCATACAGCCAGCCGTTCCTAGGCTCTTTAAGGAGCAGTGTGATGGCTTCTCCCTGAGAGAACGGCAGGATGGTGGAGTTAGCACTGGGAGGGTGGGGCACCAGCGCTCGCATCACTTTGCCACCAGCCAATCCTGTGGCAGAGTTGGAACGACTGGGCTGAGGGGAGGGGCCTGCGATGAAGGAGTGAAATTGTCATATTGAGCAAAAAAAAAAAGGGCATAATGTTCTTCAGACGTTTCGTCTGATGTCAGAATAAGGTCTCCACACCTCTAGAGGGCACCGTTCCCAGCGGCTGCTCCGCCCAGCGGTTAACATCAATCTTACAGAACGACATAGAAACATGGGGTGAGTTTAAACATCCACATCTATGAACAGCATCATCATTTAGGGTCGCTAAGTGTCAAATGATTATTTTTTAATGTGATTACTGTGTCATTATACTGTATCTTACAATGTTGTCCTCCACTCGTGAAGGAGTGCGTGGACGGGATTCTCTTGTGTGATTCACCAGATCTTTCCACCCCTCTGCTCTGTTTTGCAGGCCACCCCCTGTCTGTGGGAGGAATAACACAGTCAGTGTTAATCAGACTGAACACTTTGCATGAACAAAATCCAGTTACAAGAAATGTTTAAAAGGTGGGAAAAAAACAATATTCTAGAAATTAACTTTTATGTGGAATAAAGCAGGTTTTTAAAGTCCCCTCGAAAATTGTGTAAATAAAAAAAAGCAAATAATTACTAATAATAAGCTTTTACAATAAGACCTTTAGTACATTTCAAGCACTTTTGACAAGTTCTCCTTAATAATATTTACATATTAATTTGGTTACAACCAGAGAATGTCTAATATGGCGAGAAGTTTCACTCTCACTACACTTCCGGCTTCTGAACTGGTTGCAGTTCCACTCTGATTCCATATGAGGGCGCTCACAGGACGAGTGCAGAATGAATGGAGGTCAATGGCGGTATACCCCTCAAAATCCACTTTTCTCAGGATATAATTTTTTGTCTAGTAATTTGAATGTTGTATTCGAAAGGAGATGCAAAGAAATTACACATTGCTGGGTGTTAGATTTTTTAGAGTCACTTATTTGCTTTAAAAAAGTCTTTCAAAATGTCAATGACGTCAGAATGCCGACGTCATTAGCAGAATGCTAGCGTGTTATGGGCAACAACAACTCAACCTGTAAGAAATCAAAACGACATAAGTACTCGTTCATTCAACTTTCGACCTAAAACCCATGTTGAACTTGCAAAATCTACAATCACATCTGAGATTTCTCAACGGCAATCGGGTGAAAGAGACAAATTTAGCCGTCTAGCCCCATTGACTCCCATTCATTTTGCACTCATGGCGAGCGCCCCCAGTGGAACTCTGGTGGTACTACAACCAAAATTCGGTACAATAGGGCTTAATAGGGAGTGGACAGGCTCTCCGTAGACGGGCTCTGTTACAACTCAAAGCAGCACATTAAGCGGCAAGTTAATTATAGGCACTAAAAATATAATATAATATATATAAAAAAATTAAAAAGACATTAACCTTGTTCATTAGATATGCAATAGACTGGGTGAGTCCGCAGTGTTTCTCCGCCAGGAATCGATATCTTCTTTCTTCCTCCTTTAATGCGTCTTTCTGACTCTCTCTGAGAAAGTTCACATACTCGCTGCCATCCTAAACACAAACATTACCATCAACATCATCATCATTCTTTTTTTCTTTTCTTTTTAATGAGAAATGACATCTAAAGTGCCATTTGGGAAGGGTCACACACTGCTCTCACCTGTGGGACCCCTCGCCTCATCTGTCTCTCCAGTGCTGTTGCCTGGTTTCTCACCTCCATCTCATAGCGCCTCCTGCTGTTCTGGAGGAGAAAGTGAAGCAACAACATCAACATATATATATATATTCTTTAGTTTCAACATTCAGGTTAATTTTAATTGGCTAATGTTCCATGTTATGAGTTTTGAGAAGGCTGAAGGAAGTAATCCTTTATTAAGGGGCTCAGATTTAGCTGCCGTTATAATTATAATAACAAGCAGGTGTTTATGTGTTTTTTAAATGCACATTTTCTTGTTTGAATTTGCAATATATACAGAATAAAAAACTCACCAATATGTAATCTTTATCTAGTCTGACATTGTTGTCCATTTCTTGAAGGACCTCAGAGTGGAACCAGCGGAACTGAATCAATCAGACATACTCATTAAACATGGGATTAGCCGTACAGACAGTCTAACAAGTATTACGTCAATAAAGTGAAAGATATAAAAAGATGGGTCAATAGAGGAAGGTCTGTAACACACCACTCCCTCCAGCTCATTGGTGAGTCTCCTCTGACTGTCCGAGATCTGTATTAACACATCACCTGCAAAACAAACACACACATACATTTTTATTTATGATCTTATTACAGCCATTGTATCTTCTAGTTGAGTGTCTGTGTGCTAAAGTATAGGTTTTACCCTCTAAAGGTTGCACTGCCAAGCTGACGTTATGTCATCATTTATTATTTAACATCACAGAGGAGGTGCAGTTATCTGATATTGACTACAAAACTGACACACACACACACACACACACACACACATACGCACATACTGTCACACCATCTCTCTGTGGCCATAAAATATGATTCATAACAACAAAAGCACCATTGAAATTTAATGAAATTTTTCCATTAAACCACAACAGGGTGATAGATGTCAGCCATAAATAAACTCACTCTCACTCCCTCTCTCACTCTCTCGTGTGTAAGAAGGTTCTGGGGAAGAACAGAGTGCCTTTACAAGAGCAAAGTACAATATGATTGTTTGAAGGACACTGTCTCCCTCCCAATTTATCACCCTCAATAAAAACACACTCAAAACTCTCTTTCTCTCACTCTCCCACTCTGTCCCTGTGATGGAAAGTACATATTTATCAGAAAAAAGAAAATGAACTGTGTATCGAAAAAACCTCTGACTTTGACAGAAATGTGTCCTGCTGTAATTTAAAAGTGAAAGAATGTGAAAGAAAATGAAATGATAAGAGGAAATAAAAGCTTATACCCAGCAAACGCGATGACATAGTCTGCATGGCCTGTTCACCCATCTTAGACAGAGCATTGAAATAGGCCTCACTGGTGACGGCAAGGGCTGTAGACACACACAGTTTGATTCATTTACCACGGTAAGACTGATTTTAACATCTTTTCACAGTAATAATATCTGAACATCCTTTAAACAAGATGAATTTACCTAAGATAAAATATTAAATACATTTTCATTCAAGAACTTGTTAGACAGAGAATATGCAACACTATCTCACGACCAATTCGTACGAATTCGTACGAATGATAAAAAGTTGGCTAATTCGTACGAATTCGTACGACCTCACTCGTACGAATTTGTCCGATTTGTCTAAACCCACGTGATGGGTAGGTTTAGGGGCGGGGTCAGGGGTAGGTCATTCGTATGAATTCATACGAATTGGGCAATTCGTAAAATATGTACGATTTTGCAAAAATCTTGCAAAAAAAAAAAGCTTTGAAAGCACGAGATCCCACCCTCCCTTCAGAGCGTCTCCAAAGACATGCCTCCTTCAAAACACATGAACACACAGCAGAGTCTGCAAAGCGTCACGAGAGATGACGTTAAATTACCTCATGTCTCAAAGCACATAACATTACAATAATAATGAACATAAACAACTTAAAGAGCACTGACCTGTACCACCTGACTACATCAGATTCATGTCAACGTTGATAGTGTTGACATGAGAAATATGTCTATAGAAAGCTTGAAATGTCTACCTTTAAACAAACCAATTCAAATCTAAAAGAAAGTTGCATTTCTCTCTAGGCACGTTCACTACTGCGGAGATGGCGAGGCAGCATCATCAACTTTATCTTCGCTGCCGACACTGACACAGAAAACACTAGTTTATTAATAAATAATTAAAATGTCTCCGCTATTTTTTGCACCGAGACATTCAGAACCATTAGGCTGCTTTTGCTGGTGCTTTGCGACAAGCTGTCTATATTACGCCTATATATATTAAACGCTCATTATGGTTTAGTATTCTCCTCAGTATATATTTAAGTAATTAAATTAATATAAACGTGCGATTAGTCGACTAATGGCTTAAATTAACGACAACTAGTCAACATGAAAAATCTTTAGTCAGGGGCAGCCCTAATAAATAGACATACATAAATCCTGTAGATCTATATCTAGGCAGGTGGAGCTGGGGGAAGTGGAGGGTTTCAGAGGAACTCTGATAACGTGCTGCAAGACTAGCCTACAGCAAACACTAAACCAGATTTAAATGTTGAGCAAGCAATCTCATTGGCTGCATAATCACCAGAGGCCAATCAGCTTGTACCATGAGGTAATGATTGTTTGCAGAAAGCATGTAAAGGACCTATCAGCTTGCGCCCTCTAGAGTTTCATGAATGAACTAGATATATCACACTAAATTTATGATTTTATTTCTTGTTTTGTAATTTTAATTATTTTAATTCTTTGGGCTGGAGTTAAAGTGTTTAGTTATGTATGCAACACCAATTTTGAGGACTGGTATAAAGTAAAATATATATTGTGTAATCACTAAAACACTATAAAAAGCTATGAAATCACTGTATTGGTTCTTTAATCAATTGGAAGATGACTATCAAACAATCAGATTGTTGTTTGATAGTCATCAAGTTTTTCACAGGATCAGACACTATCAAAGCTTCTGACGTACATATGTCAAGTTTGCACAGTTACCCTGGTGTTGGTGAAACTCAAGAATCATAAAATAGACAGTCATTAAACAATGACGTTAAATGAGCCAATGGTGTTGCAACAATGCTGACTTATTATCATCAATGACAACCGGCAGGCCAAAGTTCAGCCACTCCTCTTTCTTTTTTCCTCCTTACATCTTTTTCAGTCTTACTTGCTTGCTTCACTCAACCTCATTCATTCTTTCACGTGTTGACTTGCCTTGGAAAGCCTGAATGTAGCTGTTTCCCAGTGCCACCAGTCTCTGCAAGCTTGGGTTGAACTGCTCCATTACGCTCTGAGCGGGTAGACAAACGGTTTGAGAATGACAGTCTGATAACCGGTCAAATGTCAACACATTTTGTGGCTATATGTTACACCACATTAATCTATCACCTTGGTTACAGATTACTATTTGTCACAACAAAGTTTCCTAGTTTTTTTCCTAGAAAACTTTGTTTTCAGCTAGGAAATATATATAAATATATATATATTATTTAACTTAATATGATCAAATTTGATGACAATTTTTTTTTAATATTTATTATTTACATGTCCTTACATTACAACATATATATATATATATGTTCAGAAGTGGTTTTCAGCTAGGAAATATATATATATATATATATATATATATATAATTTAACTTAATATGATCAAATTTGATGACAACATTTTTTTTACTATTTATTATTTACATGTCCAGAAATGTTGCCTATATAATTTTATAATAAATCTATAAATGAAGAGTTCAGATGCAAAAACCTCTAAGTGCCATCTGAAATTTTCTTCTAGAATGATAATTTTTATCAAGCTTGTAAATTTAAGTTCAGTAATTTCACTTAAATGACAATTCATAGGTAATTTTCATTGCCATTTACATGAAATTACTGAACTTTATACGAGCTTGATAGAAATGATCATTCTAGAAGAAAAATTCAGATGGCACTTAAGAGGCTTTTGCATCTGAACTCTTCATTTATAGATTTATTATAAAATTATATAGGCAACATTTCTGGACATGTAAATAAATGTCTGTGTATTTTATTACACACGTTCTACTCAGTAAATAGACATGTGATTGTGTAATCCAGACTCAATTGTGAGAGACTTCATGCTTACCGTATAAATGCCCAGAGTGGTGCGGTGCAGTTGATCACTGTTTTGTCCTGACATCCTGATCTGTCACCGTAGCACAGCAAACAAATAAATAACTTCCACTTACTAAACAACAAACAACCAGACTGACAGATGACCCACTGCTGATCTCCCCCTTGTTTCCTGTGTCCTCTCTTGTCTTGTCCTGTTTGTGAGTGTGAGTGTCTGTGTGTGTGTGAGAAAGAGAGAGAGAGAGAGCGAGAGAGAGAGAGAGAGAGAGAGAGAGAGAGAGAGGGAAACAGTGAGCTATTGGCACCCATGTGGCCTGTGAATTATTGAACAGTGCAGAGTAATAAAAGTGTGACTGAGGTTAGACACCTGCCGTAAACACTGCACACCAGAGATAGGAGACAGGACTGTTGTTGTACCGTCTAGAATTTTTTTCAGTGCAGTGATCAGAGACCTTTGCAAGTCCCTGATATTATTTAGCTACATTTATGCATTTGGCAGACACATTTATCCAAATCGACTTTATATTATATTGCAGTTGCTATATTTTATGTTGTCATTATTATAATAATAATAAAAAAAATGTTCACATAAATTATTTTCATTGCAACAGGCCCCAAAAATGTTTTATACAAACTTGCTTGTACTTGGAAAACAATTATAGTCTTTAAAGGGGTGGTATAATGCCCTTTTCACAAGATGTAAAATAAGTATTTGATGTCCCCAGAGTGTGTATGTGAAGTTTTAGCTCAAAATACCCCACAGATATTTTATATAGCATGTTAAAGTTTTTTGATGGGGATCAAAAACGCACCGTTTTGTGTCTGTTCCTTTGCAAATGAGCTGCTGCTCCCGGCACAGAGGGCAAAGCTTCAACAGCTTGCACTAACACAGACATGCACTGAATATTTCCAAAACGTTTAGCCTTTTATGTTCAAACCGGATTCAGACAATGATGGAGACGAGACTCAAGAAGAAGTGACAACATGTAGAATGCAACAGGACGTTTCTGAATGGTTAGTTGATGAATTTATGTTGCTTATGTGTAGTTATCTTCTAGTCATTTATTAGCATATCATGTTCAGGGGGCGGGGTTTATGTAAATTCTAGGGTTGGTGTAGTCCCTACCAGCTGTTTGTTGTAGTCCTTAAAAAGTGATTTCTTTAAAAGTAAATATCTCTCTTTGCTTTGAACTTTAAGCGTTGCAACTTTGCAGATGTTGTTTATGCTCAAACAGCAACATTACACACTAACTAAAGTTAAAAAAATGAAATCATAATCAACCACCCCTTTAACATCACTCATATACTTATTTATCCCCTAAACATAATCATACAATATATATTAAATGTAATATATATCATTTATTATATTCAAATTTGTATTATCATAATGCCTAGGGTTATTGATGATGATGATGATGATGATGATAGTTTAATATAATATAATAATAATACAATAAAATAAATAAAATGAAAAATAAATTATACAATATAGGCAATTAATATTTATGAAACTGGCCGCCCGCAAGTTTCAATTAACTGTCGATCACTCTCTCCCTGCATGGGCCGTATTGTCAAAGGGGCGCGCGGGCGCATGTGTGTGTTTGTGTTTGGTTCACTCCTCCACTCCACGGCGCAGGATCTTTCCATCGCTTCCGCGGAAGAACCCGTCTCTGCTGTCCCACTAAAGATGGAGCTATCTGCGGCGGGCGACCGTGTGTTTGCCGCCGAGGCCATCCTGAAGCGCCGCGTCCGTAAGGTCAGTCTGTTTATTAAAACTCATTTTATTTCCTTTCACTGCGGCCTACAAACGCAGTAAACTTCAGCCCTGCAGACCGAGTGCAGTGAATTGAACTGCATTAGAGCACCATGCTTTCTGTGCAATCATAAAACCGATGTATGTGTATGCATTTGTGTATGCATTCATACTCAACTAATTTGACTGAGTTGCTTAATTTTGAGCTCAGGGTGCAGTGTGTGTCTGTTTAGATTGGACTGGCGCCAGCTGGAGCTGGAGCTGTTAGCGCGTTAGCTTTTTTTTGTGTCTACCCGGAGTGCAAATTTTTGACAAAGGCCGGTTCGTCTGACACCCCATCGACCCTGCAGGCGTGCGGCACGATGCGACGCGACGCTACGCTACGCTACAACACTAATACGCTTGCACTGTAGCCTACACAACGGGTATGTTTACATTGCGTTGAAACCAAACGAACTGTATACATTTTCGCGCGGTTGTACAGTTTCGGTCATTTATAATGGAATCTTTGCGTTCTATATCTGTGGCGTCGCGTCGCGTAGCAACCACTCGTTTTTACGTTCAAATCGCTGTTTATTTTTGTTTTCTGTACAGCAGACGATTTTTTTTTAGTTTCGGTGCGGGGAAAATGTTGTTGTCAGATCACCAGCATCTACTGATAGTTAAAAATCTGAAAGAACTTTGTTTATTGTGTTGCATTTGATGGAGTTCCCTGCCTTTTGAGCATTTTATTATTATGAGATAATAAGAATTTAAAGAAGTAGTTTGCCCTATTTTTTTATAATCATCATTTACTCACTCACGTCCTTCCAAGTGGAACACAAAATGGAAAGTTTTGAAGAATATTTTCATTTCCATAATGGGAACTGGGAATGTAAAGCTTCAGGACGGGGGGAGTGGAGCATACAAACATCTTAAAAGTGGTTCAAAGGACTTTATCCCATGTCCTCTAAAGCCTTAAAAGGATAGTTCACCCAAAAAAGAAAATGATTCCATAATTTACTCACCCACAAGCCATCCTAGGTGTATATGACTTTCTTCTTTCAGCCAAACACAATCGAGTTATCTTAAAAAATATCCAGGCTCTTCCAAGCTTTGTAATGGGAATGAATGGTGCCATTTTTTTGAAGCCCCAAAAAGCTGACGTATGACGTAAGCGTAGCATACATAGCATCTGGGGAGAAGTGACCAACATCATATGCCTACATCATACACTGGAACTCGACTGTCGTGAACGCTCGTACGGCCGTTACCGGAAGCCAGAGATTTTAGTCTACAAAGCAAGATAATTTTCATTTTTGGGTGAAGTAACCCTTTAAAATAGCTTTGTCATATGGACAACTTCCACTTGATTATTTACAGTGCTTTAGAAAATGTTGGAGCATCATCTGTATAGGACAAGCTGAGTAAAGATTCTTTAAAAATATCTTCTTATGTCTTCCACTGAAAAATAACAGCTTACAGGTTTATAAGGGCATGAAGGAGAGTAAATAATGACAAAATGATTTTTTTGGATTTACTTTTCCTTTTCCTTCAATGAGATATCTTTCAGGAATGTTGGAAACTGATTTGTTATTTCCATAGGGACGGATGGAGTACCTAGTGAAATGGAAAGGATGGGCAATAAAGTGAGTTAACAGAAAAATGATTCATTAGTTAAGCTTGTATGTCTAACAAGTAGTGGATGTTAAATGATCTGTATATTTTCCAGGTACAGCACATGGGAACCTGAGGAAAACATCCTAGATGAACGACTGGTTGCAGCATTTGAACAAAAGTGAGTTATTGCTGGTTGTCGTTAATGATTTTCCCCTGATTAACAATTTTAAAGGAAATGGACTAGTAACGAAATGTTAACTCCTGCGATCATGAGCGTTAAATACGTTTGTGACCGTTGATTCTTCTATTTGAAGTGGTCTCCCTGAGTCAAAGCTAGATTGACTCTCTCCTGCATACCCACAGGAAGCAGTCTCGAGACATCTCTATCCACATCACATGAATGCTTGAGTCTCACATCTGAAGAGAAACTTTTGTAGTCATGCTTTATGCTCAGAGGAAGTTTGTTGTTCATAAAGCTGAAACTGGCACAACCACTCAGTATATAAGCTCAAACACTGTCATAATCACAAACCCTTTGATCAACTCGTCTTTTTACACAGAGAGCGAGAGCAAGAGATGTTCGGACCTAAAAAGAGAGGCCCCAAACCTAAAACGCTGCTTTTAAAGGTACGTCAGCAATACCAACTGGCATGGAAATAAATGTGGTTTGTGGTGTTATTTAGTGATTTTTTTTTTGTAAATATGCTTTTAAAATATTTCAAGGTATAGTTCACCATCATTTACTTACTCTCATGTTCCAAACCTATAAGACTTTCATTCATCTTCGAAACACAAATGAAGATATTTTTAATGAAACCTGAGAGATTTCTGTCCCTCCATTGAAAGTCCATGCAACCAAAACTTTGACGCTTCAAAAGGTTCATAAAAACATTGTAAAAGAATATCATATGAATTGAGCAGTTAAAAGTCTTTTTGCTTGCTTTATGATGAACAGACTTAAGTTAGGCTTTTATTCACATATAAACATTGATCAACGCTCATATGTAGAGTCCATCAAATATGAAAAATGGAAGCTTAAATTAGGGATGTCACGCTACCAAAAATCTAGTATTTGGTACCGATACCACCAAAAGTACACGATATTCGATACCAAAGTCAATACCACGGTAAAAAAAAACCAAAACAATAATACTAAACCAATGTATTTGTGTTTTTATTAGGTAATTTGTTGCAATAGTCAGTAATAAAACAAAAGAATACGCACATTAGAAGCAGTAGCATAAATATATACAATATATGCTGTATATTTTTTCAGGTAGGTCTAACAGTAGTATTCAAGTAAACATACCGCAGAAATTGAATAATCAAATATAAAACAACTCTGCATAGTCTTAACAGTACAAGTTAAATATAGATGAATCCTTATTAAAGCTTTTCTTTTGTTGTTTGATTATCATTAATAATACAGACAGCCAATATTAGACAGTAGCAGGATTTAAAGGCTGCTGCCACCAAGACCTAATGGATGGAGACAATATGCTGGTACACATGCTGTTCACATTCACATAACTGACGCGAATATTTGCCAAGACGGACATTTAGACATAACTGTATGTGTGTTTGAGCATTTGTGTAATTAGCCACAAAGATCTGACACTCACGAGAGGCAGCTATGTGTGTGCGCTTTGGTTGAGAGCGTACTGACTAAAGAATGTTTCTCAAAAAGCTTGCGAGTACTTTATAGTTTAAAATCGCTTGATTGTATAAATTGGCATGATATAAAACGATGTGCGCTAAAGTCTTGTATTGCATCGTGCAGCTTGCTTGCAGAGCAAAATCAATGTGGATACTATGAAGCTATTTGCGCATTTTGAAATAGAGAGATAAGACGCAGTACCGCTGAGACACTAACACTGTTTGTGAAATTGCATCTCTCAGAAAGTTTACTGATTTGCTCTGATAATCTGTTTGGGTTCAACCTACATGTTATAGTGCCTGAATGTTGGGGACCATCAGTACTTACGGTACTGTAGAAAAACAGGAACGTCAGGATTTTAAAATGTTGATACTTGGTACCGAAGTATCGGTTATCATGACATCCCTAGCTCAAATGTACACAGTAAAAGTTTTGTTGTTGTAAATTAAAGAGAGATTATTGTGCATTTTACAAGAAAATACTCTTTCTTTTTAATAAATTGTGAAATTTACTACCAATTTCTAAATGATTTTTTTCTACACCAAATATTTACAGTGTACTTGCTTTACGTGCAAGAACAAAATCATTGGTTCTTGATAATAACTTAACCGTGCCTACATGACACGTGAGAACAAACCTCATTGGTTCTCGCGTGTCAAGCAAGTGCAGTTTTGGTTTATTGGACTTTAATTCACGAGTTCACACTTACATACAATTTGAGGGGGTAATTTAATGCGTATTTGGCGTGCTGTCCGGGGGTAGGGCTCCGAGCTCGGAGTTCGGCCCGAACCCCCCGTATGTAAGTGTTTAGGACTAGAAGCGTGGAGAAGGGGTGGTGGAGGGATGCTGCAAAACTGTCAATGGATTGAGGTGAGACTGCTGAGTGTATATACCTCTTACCATTGATTGCTGAGTGCTCTCCACTTGTGTTAATTATCTGAACGTGCTCCTCCCGAACTTTGTTAATAAAACCTCATATAGCGGGAGAAATCTCTCAGGTTTCATTTGTGTTTCAAAGACGAACGAAAGTCTTATTGGTTTGCAACGACATAAGGGTGAGGACTAACTCTTCTAAAAGTGAATCATTTTTTACTTTTTCCCAATTATTTAGTCAAGAGCGCAGGCTGCAGACACTTCCCCAAGAGTCCCGGAGTTCAAGCCTAGTCGTCCTCAGCCACATTCCAAGCTTCCTCCGCCCTTAGCTGCACCGTCCTACACCCCAACTGCCCCATCTAATGCTAAACTACAGTCGGGCGCTGCTCAGCCCAAACTGAAAAAAGACATTCACCGCTGCCATCGCATGGCACGACGCCCCTTGCCCCGCCCGGATCAAACAGTCGGTCCCTCCGGTCCTTTTTCGTCCCGTCCAACAGTCAGTCCCTTCTCGGAAACGGTCCGTATTCTCAATCGAAAAGTCAAACCCAGGGAAGTGAAAAAGGGACGGGTCATTCTGAACCTCAAAGTGGTTGACAAGGCTGGGAATGGCGGAGTTGCTAATAGTAGAAGGACACACGTGCCAGCTATCCAGCAGTCCCATTTTGGGCGGCAGAAAATTCCATCCCGGAACAGGGTGATTGGTAAAAACAGGCGGTTTGGAGAAGTGTCCTACCGAGGAATCCAACCCCCATTAAGGAGTTCTGGGTTTCCTGTTTTCGGAAAACTCTTCGACTCTCGCTCTCTGAACAGCGCAGAGAACCACACTCAAAGTGGAGAGAGTCGCAACAGCACAAACACTCTCTCTTCCTCCAAAAGTTCAAAGGTCCTGGATGTGTCCAAAGGTCAGACTCTTCATGATGAACTGCCTCCTTCAAACTCAAGCTCTGAAGTTTCGGACGGCGAGCCACCCTCTCCACGACAAACCCAATCCCAGCATTCCTCATTACCACCCAAAACCTCTGCAACCAACGCCCAAGATCCTGCCCTTCACAAAGTGGGCGCTCAACCCGTGGCATCCAAAAACAGCTCGGGTCCTTCTGCTCTTCCATCCTCTCCGATGTTTTCCTCCTCGTCCTCTGCGTCGTCATCGTCAGAAGACAACGAACACATCCTGGACCTCTCCGTACCTCATGAAATGGACATGCGATTGCGGCGACGGCATCCCTTCTCTGGCCGTCGGCAGCTCAAGGTCCCAGAGGTTCCCGTGTCGGAGGAGCCGTCGGAGGAAGAAGATTTGGACTGGCATCCTGACATGACATCCCGATGTGCCAATGTGGTCGTTACGGATATCACAGCTAACCTCCTCACCGTAACCATCAAGGAGTTCTGTCATCCACCATCCGCTACCTCTCCTCCCTGCTACCCCAAAAATATATCAGCTCAACACAACACACAACAGCCAAAGCATCCCCCTAACAAAACATGAATGCAGACAACACCGATACAGCCTCCTCTAGCCTTCAAAAGGGATGTTAGGAGGTTTGTTAGTAGATTGTTTACAGTTTCAGCTGCCTTTGTTAAGAGATGTGGCCAAGCTGTCCACTCTACAACACTGTGCCATGACTTTTATAACCATGAAAGAATGTCTCTGATGAAGGATTTTTGGCTCATCGACTTCTCTAAGCAGATCAACTCACCAATGGCTTCTTTAAAGATGTGCCAATCAATTTCCTTTATGGTATTTATTCCATAAATCACAACTGATTGAGTTGTACCATTCAAAAGTTTGGGGTTGGTAAGATTTTTGTCTCTTAGGAAAATTATTATTTAAGTAATATTGTGAAAAATTACAATATAAATAAATCTTTATTTATGATTACAATTATTGCTGTGATGTCAAAGTTTTCAGCATCATTACTCCAGTCTTAAGTGTCACATGATCCTTCAGAGATCATTTTAATGATTTGCTTCTCAAAAAACATTTATCAATGATGAAAACAGTTGTGCTGCTTAATATATTTGTAAAAACTGTGAAGAAACTTTTTTTTCAAGATTCTTTGATGAATAGAAAGTTCAAAAGAGCAGCATTTATTTGAAATGCATGTTGTTACAACGTAAAAGTCTTTACTGTCACTTTTAATACATTTAATGCATCCTTGCGAGTATACATTTATTTTTACAAATCGTACCAATCCCAAACTTTTGAATGTTTATATTAAATATACACACACAAACACACACAAGTATTAATTGCGTCTTATTCAAACTAAAACTGCAGCATTTTCGATCATTTCTGTGAGTGAATGTATTATGTATAGCATCACAAACATTGAAATGTGCTGTAAAACGCAATTGAGGGCTCAATTTTAATATATTTTTTAGTTATATATTCACAATATTATATATAGAGTGAGTCCAAATTGATCAAAATATGCGCAAGAATTCACTTTGGAGAGTAAATAACCAGTTGTCCAATAATTTCTTAGGAATAGCAACATAATACATATTTTAAATGTTAGTGTAATGCAACCCAAGAAACGATAGTCATATCTTCGCCAGAGTTTTTCTTATATTGTCCTAATAAACGACAACGAAAGGTTGTGACATTCCAACCCGATATCACGGCAATTCGTATGTTTTTTACGAGGTGGCTAATTTGTATGAAATCGTATGACCTCATTTGTATGATTTCATATGATTTTTCAAAAAGTGTCATCAGGAAGGACCACCCCTAAACCTACCCATCACTGGGGTCTAGACAAATTGTACGAAAACGTGCGAGTGAGGTCGTACGAATTAGCCACCTCGTAAAATATGTACGATTTGCTGTGAGATTGCGTTGGATATTCCTGGCGTTAAACCACCGATCTATTGTTTTTGTGAGATTACCTGCAGTAAATATTCCAGAGGAAAGCAACTATGTTGTCATAACGACAATATAATGGTATATTTCTTATAAGAAATGGGCAATTCCGCGCAAAACTGTCACATCCATAACGCCAACTAAATACCATGGCATTGACTGTGTTGACGTTATGGATGTGACAGTTTTGCGAGGAATTGCCCAAATATTGATTGCCATAAAAGTTCCTCAATTCTCCTGTCATTGTGGCACGAAGTTAATATTTGATACGCCTACCTGGTTATTTTTTATTTTTAGTTAAGCTTTGGCATATGGCAGGATTCCTGATGCAAGCACCTTCAGCTTTAAGGGTCCCACAGCCAGTACCTTCATTATGAAGCAGAATAACAACCATGTCAAACTTGTATGTTTTATCTCAGTGTTTATGCCTGACAAGTGTTTATAGTGCTGTCTTACCCATTTTACCTTTCCCAGAAAACGGTAAGAAAAAGGGAGGGAGAATGAAAAATAGGAAGTTGTGTTGTTGCTAAGCTGAAATGCAGAGATAAATGCCAGAGATTCAACTACAGGAATCTAAGCCAGCAAGCCATGCATTCCTTCTCTGCTGTTTTCTAGATTTTCCTCTTAAATTTGGCTTAAAATCTCAGAAAGGGAGCAGAGTACTTGTTTTGAAATTTAGCTGTTAATTGATGAACTCGTTCAAGAAACATTAACTGTTATTTAATGACTAATTAAACATTAGACATTCATGCTAATGTTGTTTTATTTTTGCTTTTTTAAAGACATTTGTTCAGGTACAGCTATTTGGCTTCTCACTGAAGTGTTCTTTTGTTGTAGAGAATCTAAATGCTTGTGCTGCAAAAAGCTTTGAGTTAGAAAAGTCAATAAGGTCAACTATCACTCTCACTTGGAACGTGAGGAATCACTTTAGTATCATCCCGGTCTCTCTTTATCAGCAGGGATTGAAAAATCTCAACGGAGAGAGAGTGTGTAGTCTGTCACTTTGAATCCAGATTTGCGTAGACTTTGGTGAAGGGCATTCTGGGAAAAGCAAGCTTTTGATCTAGTCCTGATGTGGTTGGAACGGTCTCTACCCTCCAGTTAGGTTTTAATGAGAGTTAAAGTTTAAGCCCCATAAGCTTCGGTCTTGATGCGAGCCAGTGTCAGTTTTTAAATAAGAAAAGGCACAGGCGAAACACACTGATGAAGTGAATGGTGATGTCATTGATATGGAAACTTTTGCTGTGGCCAAATACAATGTTTGGGGCTTTGCTTAGTCATAAAATGAGCTCATAGTGCAGTTTCTCTTACTTTCTTGGCGTGCCTTGTTCTTAATGTCCAACAAGCCTTTTATATATCTTATTTAAAACTGTAGACTTGATTGATTGACTGTTTTGTTTTGTGTTGCTTTTGAATATCCATTTATGTCATCAGAGATCAAGCACTCAGTCCTGCTTTCTGCAGCTTTGTGGTTTGCACCAACATTGTTGGTCCTAAATCCCTTATATTTGCTGCAAACACTGGATATCTTGACCCCTGTGACCTCCCCTGTAATCCCACTTAACCAGCACTTCAAGACTCGTGCATAGGGAGGGGGTCAGATTTCCTCTCAAAATCCCTATCTGGATCGCTCCGAGTTCACGGCATCATTCTGTTTATCCCACTGAATCCTGGCTCTCGTTATTCCTCCACATTTGTCGACGGTTTATCTCAAACCTCCATGACGAGGATGATTTAAGGACACATTCTCTCATTGACCTGTAAAGAAATTGATTTTTATTTTTAATGGAGTTGTTTGTTCAGCCATATTGTTGTTGTTTTTTCAAAATGGCAAATTTGAGGAATTGCAAACTCCTCGGCACTTAGAATGCATGTTTTCAAGTCTTATTTAAAAAGATTCAACTGTAATGCACTCGTGCCTTTGTGCAAAGGAAGAGTTTTTGAATATGTAAATATTTTCAAGAGGATCATGCATAGTTCTTTTGAAGGAAGTTTGAATATATGGAATTCATTTTAGTTCTGGTTTCATGTACTTCCGAATGTATGTATTTTCTATTACTTTAACATACAAATCATTGTGTTTAACTTTTTATTGTGTTGCCTTGACAAAGCCAGTACTATTATCCTGTACACAGACACTTAGTTAACTCCCAAAAGGGTGTTCAAGTTACATCCATCAAAGTCAGTACTTAAGACTGTTCTCAGTTCTTTTCTACATGATTGGACTTCCCGGGAAATTTTCTGACTGTAATTCCTGAGCTTTCAAGCTGTGTTAACCAAACATATTAGAATTGGCTATAGTAGTGGCCTAGCTAAGACTTGGAACTTCAAGCGAACCTTCAAACGTTCAGGCTCAACTTTCTCCAGCCGACATTCAAAGTTTCTCTTGAAGACAAGTTATTATTTACATTTGCTGTCTTGTGCAACCAGGTCTGTAGCGTTAGCAGGGTTAAGCACACAGAACATGTGCAAATCATTAATGCCCTGACTGTTTGAGAACAAGCCCTTAAACTGTTCAGGAGATCAGCTCCACACGGCTGCACTTTGTAACGTCTGAATTAACCATTCTGTGTAGTTTTGAGATTTTGCTGGCTTCAGGTGTGTGTGTGTGTGTGTGGCATTCTTCCTGTATAATAAGTTCTGGAATTTGACACTCCATCTCATCTTAATCACATATTAAATGTAAATATTTATTGTTGGTCCCCCCCTTTAAGTCTAAAAAGCTTGTTAGCCAATTTTATTTATTGATTTAAATTTTCTCTAATTTGTTGTAAATATATACTTTATGCCTGATTTGTATTTTGTACTGGCCATAGCAGAATTATAATTATTTTTCATTGCTTTATGTATTGTGTACAGATTTGTAACTGAAGTGTTGAAAATCATGATAATTTTTGTATCGTCTTTGAAGTAGAAGTGTAGCTAAGCTCACTGGCCCTGTTTTAATAAAGGAATTGCATTTGTGATTTTGCAAATGACGTGTTATGTGCAGTTTTTATATTTATATTTTGTGGTTTATAGTCAAATCCTATTCAATTGTCATTTTTCACTGATCGTTTCTGTCTTATGTCTCGGTAATGTCACCAGCATCAATGCAGTATCCATTTGGGAATACTGACTGTCAATACAATTACAAACCAATACAGTTAACAAGTGTACCTCAGTGAAAAGGTGTGAAAGGAAAATATTGTATGTGTATTGTGTAGTTCTGCAGGCAAGACATTAACTTTATTCAAGGTCTTTATTTAGATTCTGTGATTTAATCTCATGTAATCAGCATGGGTACAACATTCACATGTAATTTCACTTTCACAAGAGAACCCTCACACCCTCAGAGAGAATAAAACCTTTCATAAAAGATGATTAGTTCAATATGTATTGAAGATACAATTACCACAGGTTTATAAAATCAAGCACCTAACCATCTACAAACATTTGTAACCCCTTGAACTTTGAAAAAGTACTACCTCGCAATAAGTCACTTAATGAAATTGCGTCTGTGCTATACAACAACAAAAAAAAAAAAGTAAAGTGTAAGAACCTAATGTGAAATTCAGTTACCATTTTCACTAAGTTTCTCATCAATAGTTTTCTGCAGGAGAGTCAGAGCTTTCCTGAGGGTTTCCAGACTTGGATGAGTGTTAACATTGATATCAGGCCATTTCTTGATGTTGAACGGGCTGCGCAGGGATGGGTAAACCTACATGAAGAGAAAGGAGAAATCACTCAGCATGAGGAACACAGAGTTGCCCTGTGATGCGTTTGCATCGTACACTGACCTGTAGGAGGTGAAGGTGATCCTCAGTGCGTGAGAGCTGCTCCAGCTCAGTGTTTCTCAACTTGAGCTCAGTGATCTCGTGCTGCAGCTCTTCAGTGAGCTTTTCTTCTTGTTTCTCTGCTGCTTTCAGCTTCTGCTCCATCATCTCCAGCCGCTCAGCCTGACATCGCTCAATGGAAAGGATCATTGCCATAAAGAGCTCCATGCTCTCTGCTATTTCTTTCTCTGTGTTTTGCTGATAAAGATCGATGAACAGATTCCATTTTAATTGTAATTCAGAACTTTGCAAATGTCAGATTATTTAAACTCACTTTTCTGAGTTCTGCTGAGTGTTTGATATCTTGAATCGTCTTCATTCTGTCCTGGATAATCTGCTGCACTTCTGTTTGTATCTTAATCACTTGAGTCTATAGACACAGATGGACACACATTTTATCACTCATAGATTTATTGTTAATATACTTTGTTATTTGTTGTAACTCCTACCTTCTTCTCCTCGCTCTCCTCCTCCAGGGGAACAGTGTTGTGAGTCTTGTGGTCTCCATCAGTGCAGGACAGACACACAAACGTCTGATCATCTCTACAGAACAGCTCCAGAGGTCTCTCGTGTTTCTGGCATATATAGTTTTCCAGATTTTCTACAGCGTTTATCAATTTGTGTTTTTTTAATCGTGAGACTCTCTGATGAGGCTCCAGGTGAGTTTTGCAATAAGAGCTCTGACATATCAAGCAGGACTTCAGGGCTTTCAGCTTTCTTTCATCACAGATGTCACAGAGAACATCAGGTTTTGTCAGACAGGACTTTTCTTTAAAGAGCTGTACGACCTGCCTAAGTGCAGTGTTGATCTTGAGGTCGGGTCTTTTACTAAATGTTTCTTTACAGAGTGGACAGCAGCAGGCCTCACTCTTGTCCCAGCACTGGTTCAGGCAGCTCTTACAGAAGTTGTGTCCACACGGGATGGTGACCGGATCGGTGAACACATCTAGACACACAGAACACTGAAGCTCCTCAGTTAGAGGACCACTGGAGAATGTCAGGTCTGAAAAGAAGACAAATGAAGATAGGATTGCTTGCATTTCTGGACACTATATTCTCACAAAACTGGTCAATCATTCACTCACTTATTTACTCTGTTTCAGGGTTAAGCCGCCTTTCCACTGCACACGACAAACGACAGCCGTCGGACCGGAAGTCATTCATTTCCAATGGAGAGTCGTACGGGAGCTGCGGGGAGTTCCGATCATATGCGTATGCGGAAATTTCGGATCCGATTTGAGCTTCGGATGCGTTGAAACATCTGAACTTCTGCGGCTAGCTAGACCGTATGCAACCGGTCGACCGGATGTGATGTATTCTAATCAAAACTATGAGTGCGAAGCTAGAATTACCAATATTTTATTACTTTAATGTAAACGCTATTCCTGCAAAATGACGGTTATTAATAATTATGGCTGAAAAAAATATTTGTATCATTATTAAATCAATATTTATATTGATTAGCTCTATAAAATCAACTATTTTTTATATTAGATGTATTGAGGGTCATTTGTTTTGTGTGGATATATTCATGCATGCATTACATTCATTAAAATCATTAATTTTACCATTGTGAATAGCCGAGGGTAACGGTTGCTTCACGACCGATTTCAAAGTTCCGTGTGACTGACACCAGGGGGCGAAATGCGACAATCGAATGCGAATGTCGTGTGCAGTGGAAAGGCGGCTTTACTTGTATCTAACTACATACTCTGTCTCCTGAGTACTCTATTTTATATATATATACAGTGAGGAAAATAAGAATTTGAACACCCTGCTATTTTGCAAGTTCTCCCACTTGGAAATCATGGAGGGGTCTGAAATTGTCATCGTAGGTGCATGTCCACTGTGAGAGACATAATCAAAAAAAAAAAAATCCAGAAATCACAATATATGATTTTTTAACTATTTATTTGTATGATACAGCTGCAAATAAGTATTTGAACACCTGTCTATCAGCTAGAATTCTGACCCTCAATGACCTGTTAGTCTGCCTTTAAAATGTCCACCTCCACTCCATTTATTATCCTAAATTAGATGCACCTGTTTGAGGTCGTTAGCTGCATAAAGACACCTGTCCACCCCATACAATCAGTAAGAATCCAACTACTGACATGGCCAAGACCAAAGAGCTGTCCAAAGACACTAGAGACAAAATTGTACACCTCCACAAGGCTGGAAAGGGCTATGGGGAAATTGCCAAGCAGCTTGGTGAAAAAAGGTCCACTGTTGGAGCAATCATTAGAAAATGGAAGAATCTAAACATGACTGTCAATCTCCCTCGGACTGGGGCTCCATGCAAGATCTCACCTCGTGGGGTCTCAATGATCCTAAGAAAGGTGAGAAATCAGCCCAGAACTACATGGAAGGAGCTGGTCAATGACCTGAAAAGAGCTGGGACCACCGTTTCCAAGGTTACTGCTGGTAATACACTAAGACGTCATGGTTTGAAATCATGCATGGCACGGAAGGTTCCCCTGCTTAAACCAGCACGTCAAGGCCCGTCTTAAGTTTGCCAATGACCATTTGGATGATCCAGAGGAGTCATGGGCGAAAGTCATGTGGTCAGATGAGACCAAAATAGAACTTTTTGGTCATAATTCCACTAAACGTGTTTGGAGGAAGAAGAATGATGAGTACCATCCCAAGAACACCATCCCTACTGTGAAGCATGGGGGTGGTAGCATCATGCTTTGGGGGTGTTTTTCTGCACATGGGACAGGGCGACTGCACTGTAGGAGAGGATGACCGGGGCCATGTATTGCGAGATTTTGGGGAACAACCTCCTTCCCTCAGTTAGAGCATTGAAGATGGGTCGAGGCTGGGTCTTCCAACATGACAATGACCCGAAGCACACAGCCAGGATAACCAAGGAGTGGCTCTGTAAGAAGCATATCAAGGTTCTGGCGTGGCCTAGCCAGTCTCCAGACCTAAACCCAATAGAGAATCTTTGGAGGGAGCTCAAACTCCGTGTTTCTCAGCGACAGCCCAGAAACCTGACTGATCTAGAGTCAGGGTGTTCAAATACTTATTTTCCTCACTGTATACTGTGCCACTCAATACATTAATTGCTTCACTCTTTTTAGTTTTTTTTTTTTAGAAAAATGTCAAAACAAATTTTTACAGGATGAATCATGACTGTAAAACTGATTTTTTAAAAGCATAAATCAAGCAAATTGCAGAGGAATGAGGAAAAAAATTGGTTATCTAAACAAGTGTATTTGCCATTTCTACTTCAAAATTTAAATAAATACATTGTCACATCAATCAATGTATATATTTAAACTCTAAGAGCAAGAGAAAATAATGCAGTTATATTTTGGGCAGAATATTTTTATGAAACGTGAGGTTACAGGTAAATACATATCATAGCTCTAAGACACAAAGTTATGAGAAGAAATCAAATACAACTTTTATGTTGTTAAATGTAAAAGCAGAAGTTTTGGCAGTTTGCTGGTCTGGAGCGTTCAGGTGAGTGTTAAAACACAATGCCAAGGAGGAAAGACATCAGCAATCAAGTCAATTCAAGTCAGTTGCCAATCTTCCCAGGAGTGGACGTCCCAGCAAATTCACTCCAGTGTCAGACCGTACAATGCTCAGGGAAATCGCAAAACACCCAAGAACATCTCAGACTCTTCAGGCCTCAGTTAACATGTTAAATGTTCATGGCAGTAGAATTATAAAAAGACTTAACAAGTATGGCATGTTTGGAAGGGTTGCCCCGAGAAAGCTTCTTCATAGAACATTGGCAGCACGGCTTATTGCAAAGTTGCATCTGAACAAACCACAAGACTTCTGGAACAATGTCCTCTGGACAGACGAGACCAAAGTGGAGATGTTTGGCCATTTAATGTACAGCACCACGTTAGGTGAAAATTTAACACAGCAAACCAAACGCCTCATACTAACTGTCCATCTCGCTGGTGGAGGGGTGATGATTTTTTGCTTGTTTTGCAGCCGCAGGACCTGCTGGGCACCTTGCAGTCATTGAGTCGAACATTAAATTGGGTCATGTAACAGGACAATGATCCCAAGCACACGAGCAAATCTACAACAGAATGGCTAAAAAAGAAAAGAATCAAGGTGTTACACTGGCCCAGTCAAAGTCCAGACCTCAAACTGATTGCAGATTTGAGGTCTGTCACACTTTTTTAAGCAAATTATTGATATCATAGGTCTGTCACAGTTTTTTAAGCAAATTATTGACATCATAGGGCCTGATTTCCTATTTTTTATTAACATTTGTTTGAACACTGGTATGGTCCCGGACTGCCTAAAACATGCTTCAGTCACTCCCCTATTGAAAAAATCTAATCTTGATACATCTGATTTAAGTAATTTCAGACCAATTTCTAATCTTCCATTTATCTCGAAAATCCTGGAAAAGGTTGTTCTCAATCAACTACACTCCTTTCTGAGTAAAAATTCATTATATGATACTTTCCAGTCAGGATTTAGGAAACTACACAGCACCGAATCCGCTTTACTGAAAGTCACTAAGCTGGCTACATTATGCTGGCTACAGATAATGGTAGTGCTGTTGCCCTGGTCCTTTTAGATCTCAGCTCTGCTTTTGATATGGTTGACCATTCAATTCTTATCTCTCGACTGAAGAATTTAGGCATTCACGGCACCGTTTTAAATTGGTTTCAGTCTTTTTTAACTAATAGAACATTCTCTGTATGTATTGGAAATTGCACTTCCTCAGCAGCACATCTTTCCTGTGGTGTACCACAGGGATCTGTTCTTGCTCCGATATTATTCTCTTTATATCTGTTACCATTGGGTTCTATCTTTTCTAAACACGGAGTATCATTTCATTTATACGCCGACGATACCCAATTGTATTTCCCATTTAAACAAAATAATTCAAGCTCCTTAGAAGTCCTACTTGCATGTTTTCAGGAAGTGAAGTTATGGCTGGCACAATATTTTTTGGCTCTAAATGAGAACAAAACTGAAGTAATACTGTTTGGACCAAGTGATCGTCATGACTCCGGTATTCTAGATCTTGATGAGTTAAATCCTCATGTTACTTCATCTGCAAAAAATCTAGGTTTCGTGTTTGACTCAGGCCTTAAGTTTGATCAGCAAATTAACGTTAAATCTTGCTTTTTTCATTTACGCCGTCTTGCAAAAGTCAAATATTTTCTCTCTCCAAAGAATTTTGAAATAGTCATGCTTTTATCACCTCACGACTTGACTATTGTAATTCACTTTATCTTGGAGCTAACAATTATCTATCAGGTGCCTTCAACTAGTACAAAATGCTGCTGCTAGGCTGTTGACTGGTAGTCGAAAGTTTGATCACATTACTCCGATTTTAACTTCACTAAACTGGATACCAGTCAAACAGAGAATTGAGTTTAAAATTTTTGTTTTTGTTTTTAAATCATTACAAGGCCTAGCACCAGGGCACTTATCTGACTTAATACACTACCATAACCCACCCAGGTCACTTAGGTCTAGTAACCTTGGATTGCTCTCTGTGCGTAGATCGAGACTGAAACATCGAGGTGACCGAGCTTTTGCAGTAGCAGGCCCCAAATTATGGAATAGCCTGGGTTATTTTAGCCTGGTAAAATTATGGAATTATAGGATATGTGGATCCTTAAAGGTATAGTGGAGGATTTTCTTTTTCCGGGTGGATCATCAAGACTATTGGTCCTCCTAGTTGTCAATCATTCTGGTGATATGTTTACGTAAGGCCGTCGTACGTGCTCGTCCCTAGGTAGTTTTCGCTTTCTGCGCATGCGCACTTTCAGGTGTATATGTGTGGTGAGCCGTTTATATACTGTCTATGGTGGTGAGCTGGTTTCAGCCATTCATTGAAGCTCGCCGTTCTCACCGGGTTTTTTCAAAATGTCTGAGGGTCGCAAGAGAAAAAGTGTCTACGAATTGTATGACAAGAAGAGAAAGGCCTCTGAAGAAAGAAACAAGACCAGAGTGTTTTTGGGAGAATATTGCACACGCTGGCGTGCGCTAAAAGCACAGGTTGGGCTTCCCACTGATGCCTCAGTCGTGAAGTTTCTACTCGACAGGGAAAGTTTGGCATGCTATTTGGAGAAATCCATTTAAAATCACTGCTAGTAAAAGTTAATGTAAGCTATGATTAGCGATGCTAGCCCTGGCACAAGTCACGCACCGACAGCAACTTGTAAACAGAGCGTGCACGAGGAGAACTAGGCTCGTGCATGCTCTCTCGTGCACACGTTTAATAGGCGTTCCCTCTCGGGAGCAGGTAGAGTGTTGCGCATGTGCATTTTTTCAAAAAGTGGAGAGGGCGGTTCTTTTCTAAAATTCGGGAAAATCCTCCACCATACCTTTAATGCACTCTCTTAACCTTCAATTGTATTATATTCAATGTATTATTTATTCTATTGCTTGTAATTGTATCGATTGCTCTTGCAATTTTATTATATTGTATTATCCTTGTACTGATTATTCTGTCCTGTTCAGCACTTTGGTCAACCATGGGTTGTTTTTAAATGTGCTTTACAAATAAATAATGGATGAATAAATGAATGATTGAAATGTTGCGGCGGAACCTTAAGAGAGCTGTGCAAACAAATGCACACGAACCTCAATGCTGTTCATCTGAGGTTGTAATTACCTGATTTTAAGACCTGTTAAAGACCAGATGATTTTTTTTATTATGTCCTGATACATAAAACCATAGGATTCAAAAAGGTGTGCTTTCATTTTCACATGACTGTATTTCACCAACATACAGTATTAATATTTGTAGTAATTATTTTTTTTAAATGTGTCCACGCACTCACCTGTGGCAAAGCGAGATTTGTGTAGGATGCCAGATTTAGAACCGCAGGTAACAGGTAGAGTAGGATCAAACACAGTCAAGTCATCATCATCATCTTTCTCATCAACATCATCCTCCTCCTCTTCAACATCATCATCATCCTCTTCAACATCATTATCATCCTCCTCCTCTTCAACATCATCATCATCCTCCTCATCAACATCATCATCACCATCGTCACTTGATTCTACAACAAATGCACAAACACTCAGGAAACAGAATATAAAGAATACTGAAATTTATGTTGATATTACTGAGCATTTTGTCTCGTTACGGGTCACTATCATACTGACCAGAGGTGTAAGGGAGTAGCTGTTCCCAGTTCTGTGAAAACAGAACAGATGCAGGTATGTCAATGATGAGGAACACAGGAAAAGATCCCTCAACCCTGTTTAGCTGAGAAGCTTGGTTTCACAGACAAGGCTTAAGGCTAGTCCAAGACTAACCTGCATGTTTGAGCTGTTTTAACTGAAAGCAGCTTTCACTGACATATATATTGTCTCAAGATTCACAGCAGTAATGTTTTTTTTTTTTTTTTTTAAGGCACGTTTATTATAGCTATTTAAATGTCCTAATTGAACTAAGGCCTACTCCTGGCTTAATCTAAACCTATTAATTTAAACTCTATGTTAATGCTATTTAAGTATCATTTATTTCATTTAATTTTGTATTTTAGTTTTGTTAATTGTATTTCAGGGAACTGTTAATTCACACTCTGAATGCTAATTATATTTGCACTTAAAGAGTGCAGTAGTTGAAACTGTTCTTATGCACCTCTGTGAGTTTCTGGAGTGGAATCCCATTGTAATGGATGCTGGTCTTCCACTTTTTGTTCCTTTCCTTTCCTCCAAACCTTTCAAACTCACTGGGCTTGAACCACAGGCCTTCACTTAAAATGCACTTCTGCTCTACAGACAGAGAAGTTAATGTACAGTTTATTCAAACACTATACTGGAATCTCTTTGAACTTGTTTTAAAGCATCTGGATGTTCTGAACATGTCTAGATGCTCCAGAATAATTATTCCACATACCTTTATTATATTTCTCAACATAGAAGATGCCTTTTTTATCCCCACATGTGACGGGAAGTTCACATTTGTTTTCAGATATTTGTCTCAAATACTGGCTGGAGTCTGAAACAAAGGACACATGTAAGGCATGAATGGAGCTTTAAATCAAACTCATTACAGACAGAGCAGTGTTAACCTCTGTATTGCCTATCTCTACTCTTTTGAAGGAACTTCTGAATTCATCTGCTGTTTTGTAATGTAATGACTGAAATAAACTGTATTTTGGAAAGCTCACTTGGGTTCTTTTTGGGGTCTGTGCCTTTGTCTTGGCTCTTCTTGTTGGGTGCTCTGTGTTGACAGCGTCGTTTCATATTCCTTCCCTCCACTTGTTTTCCTCTCTTTTCGCTGTCATTCTCACTCGGGCTGTCAGATCCCGTGCAGCTCTCCACATCCCATTCAGACTCAGACGTTATGTCTGACTCTCTTTCCATGTCCTGTGGTTCTCTGAAACACACTTTAATTATACATTTTATGTGGAGGAAATCAATGTTGTTTTTGCACTTTTTATCATAATCATGGAAGCTCACTCCAATATATGGGCCATTCTACAGAATTGGTTCAAAGTCAGAGTTGGAAATGTCTTGAAAAAAATGTCTTTTTTCATAAATTTTGTATGTATGCAAATTGTATAATATCCAAGGCACACATTTCTAGTAATTGTGCAGTTAATTATTATATTGTATTTTCAGAAAGTTTTTTTATATTTTTCCTTTCCCCAAATATGTCACTACTGAAACACAATAATAAATAATTTAACAAGAAGGCATATTGACCTATTAATATTTTGTTTACATCTGCCTTGTAAATATATTTGTTGCTGTTTTCACAGGTAAATCAATAACAATTACAATTTTATTAACAATATTTCAAGTGTAATTTATGAGATTTGTTGAATTTTGAATCCAATCTTTCTTTGTAAAAGGCATTAAGTTAATCATACTGATTTCAAAGTTAATGAGTCATTAGTTTAAATATACAGTGAACCAAACACTATAATAAACATCTTAGTTGATAATACAATATACTTTATTTTAGACAAAACATCCATGTTTCGGTCGTGACGGCACATTTTCAGTGGTGACAGTAATGCTTTGGCGACCACATCACATTACAGAATTTAAACTCTCATACTAAAACACTAAATAAAACATACTAAGATACTAATGATTTGCATAACTGTACTAAAAAAAAAAAAAAAAATTCCCCAAATAAATGATTATGTGTTCCCTTTTGTCACTACCAAAACAATGATGACATGTTTCGGTCATAACTGTTTCGGTAGTGACAATGAAAGAGAGGCTAGAGAGAGAGAGACACAAGAATATTTCCTGATCAAAAATGTAGGTGTGGTTAAAATCAGTCTCAGTCAATGGACTAAAACAAAGTAACACACACTGTTTCGGTAGTGACATGAAAATGTGGGACACATTTCAATATCATTTTCACAAGTTGAAATTTAGGGGTTAGGGTTCAGGACAGACCCCTCCCAATTGAAAGTACCCAATAAATTATGATTTTATATTTGTTAAGCTTACTGATATTTTAAATATTATTGTGGGATTTAATAATAGAATTATCTTTGTAAACATCTAAATTTTAATACTTAAATTCTTTTTAAAAAATTTTTGGGGGGGTTATGGGATAGCAGTTTGCAGCAATTCTGTAGAATGTCCCATATGTGCAACGTGATCTCACGAGAATATGTGTATGTTTCGTATATTTACGTAAAGTGTAGTTCTACTATACATTTACTTACGTTTTCATACACACTAAACCGTACAATATACAGAATTACAACATTAATTATTTATGTATAACTTTACCGACGTATAAATTCCTTATGAATATTAAAATCGTGGCATTACTGTTTTGACTCTATTACATTACATTGTCATATCAATGGCATATTTTCCTTCGCATTTATAAATGCAGTTTACCCATCTACTTTATATGAAATAAGAACATTTCACAGAATTCACACTGTTTGTGAATTCCTTAACATTAATAACATTTCAGTAATCGTTTAACCATTTTGTAATATTTAGTTTGTTTGCCGTGAGACACAAAACTAAAGGCGTTTTTTCCTACAGCAACTGACAATAGAACCATAAAATACACCAAAACACAACTTAGGTACACAAAAGGCATAAATTGTATTTGTTCGCTGTAATCCAAATGTTTAGAATTCATATACGTTTGCAAGTAACAGATCTAAATTCAGCCCTTCATCTCGCGACCTTCATCTCCATTCTTAGCAGCGACCGTTAAACTTCAAGTCATAACGCTCCTAATGATGAATTCAAATTCAAAAATTGCGCCCTCAAGAAGCTTTATGATATGTTTTACGACAGTGATATCAAACGCTCATTGGCTCTCACTGGAATTTTAGTGACAGAAAGTTAACCCTCTACATCACAGCGTTTCCCTCGGCCAACGGAAAGTTTTCTTAAGCCCCATGTTCAGTAACGTTAATGATTGCAAGTGCAACCAATTAGAATGGTCAAAAAATTATCAAAGAACAGTCCAAAAAGGTGTGGGACTCTCAGTGGGAGTCACTATAAAGCACTATTTAAATGCGGGAAGGCGGCAAGATTATTTGCTTTAGTAATCTTATTTAAAATGACATGAACTGCATAAAAAATTTTTGTTTGTGTGTGTGTGTGTGTATGTATGAAGGTGAAGAGAAGCCTTTATGAAAGTTTTAATAAAATCATGTAGGCCTACCATCAAAATGGAGAGGGTTAAAAAAGGAAACAACAGAACAGAAAAAAACACACTACATTAAAATTGTATTTACTCCTAATAAAATGAATGTCTACTCACCTTGATGTGTCCACCTTTTGCAGTTTTTCTAGTTACCTCTCTCTTTTATGCACAGACTATTTCTGTATGTACACACACACACACTTCTAATCTTTTCTTTTATGTGCTCCACCAAACCACGCCTTTCAGCAGATCTGCCTTCCAATCCTAATGTGTCCCTGTGGAACTACTACACCTGAACACTAGGCATGGAAAAAAAATGCACTTGTGCGTCACTAAGAATTTATTTCGAGAATTCCTATTAAATTCAAATTTGAATTGAGGCTGGAAACAGGATGCAGAAATGGAATTCGAATTTGAACTAAAGCAGAATTAAGTAATTGAAATTCACTGTAAATTGTAACTGAAAAAGCTATTTGTCAAGATAAAACTGACAAGAACAATAGATAAACAGATAAATCACCTCCCCTTAATTCTGTGATTATCAAGAGATGTGCTATTTTTTTTTCCTGGTCGCTAGCGCTTTATAAACTATTATATTTATTGTCAGTATTAAAGATATATTAATATCATCGTTCATTGGAGTGGTCCAAGACCCTTGGACTTTTGTCGCACATAAAAAAACACGAATAGACATAAAACAAAATTGACTGTATTGGAGAACTTTTGTGGTTGAAATAAAAAAAAAAGAAACAAATCCTTCCCTCGCGGGTCAGTTTGACCCCCTTGTGAGGAAAGCTTCAGTACACATAGAAAAACGTAATTTAAACGTCAATTTAAACTAAAAATGCTAAAACTTTACCAAAAAATTATTGAGAAATGTCGACATGTGTATCTAAATGCATACTGGAGAGAAATTACTTTAGGACCCAGGGGAAATAGCTCATTTGCTCCATAGAGCTATATCTAGTCATGAAATATCATGGTATGTATATATAGCCTAGGCTATATATTTTTTATTCATTAATTTTTTTTTACATTTTTGCAAAGACATCCAATGTACGATATTTTGAGCTGAATTAAAAGGGTTATGTATGAAATTGTGAGTTATTTTGAATTTAAGTTGAAAGAATGTGCTTAAAGTATAATTTAGTCTAGTAGGCTATCTATAATAAAGGTAAATAAATTAAAAAATCTCCAAAAAAATTCCATTAAAAAAATAGGATCAAAATGAAATGAAACAAGCTTTCTGGACAAAAAAAAAATATATATATATATATATATATATATATATATATATATATATATATACATACACTCACCTAAAGGATTATTAGGAACACCATACTAATACTGTGTTTGACCCCCTTTCGCCTTCAGAACTGCCTTAATTCTACGTGGCATTGATTCAACAAGGTGCTGAAAGCATTCTTTAGAAATGTTGGCCCATATTGATAGGATAGCATCTTGCAGTTGATGGAGATTTGTGGGATGCACATCCAGGGCACGAAGCTCCCGTTCCACCACATCCCAAAGATGCTCTATTGGGTTGAGATCTGGTGACTGTGGGGGCCATTTTAGGACAGTGAACTCATTGTCATGTTCAAGAAACCAATTTGAAATGATTTGAGCTTTGTGACATGGTGCATTATCCTGCTGGAAGTAGCCATCAGAGGATGGGTACATGGTGGTCATAAATGAAATTGACATAAACAATGCTCAGGTAGGCCGTGGCATTTAAACGATGCCCAATTGGCACTAAGGGGCCTAAAGTGTGCCAAGAAAACATCCCCCACACCATTACACCACCACCACCAGCCTGCACAGTGGTAACAAGGCATGATGGATCCATGTTCTCATTCTGTTTACGCCAAATTCTGACTCTACCTTCTGAATGTCTCAACAGAAATCGAGACTCATCAGACCAGGCAACATTTTTCCAGTCTTCAACTGTCCAATTTTGGTGAGCTCGTGCAAATTGTAGCCTCTTTTTCCTATTTGTAGTGGAGATGAGTGGTACCCGGTGGGGTCTTCTGCTGTTGTCGCCCATCCGCCTCAAGGTTGTGCGTGTTGTGGCTTCACAAATGCTTTGCTGCATACCTCGGTTGTAACGAGTGGTTATTTCAGTCAAAGTTGCTTTTCTATCAGCTTGAATCAGTCGGCCCATTCTCCTCTGACCTCTAGCATCAACAAGGCATTTTCGCCCACAGGACTGCCGCATACTGGATGTTTTTCCCTTTTCACACCATTCTTTGTAAACCCTAGAAATGGTTGTGCGTGAAAATCCCAGTAACTGAGCAGATTGTGAAATACTCAGACCGGCCCGTCTGGCACCAACAACCATGCCACGCTCAAAATTGCTTAAATCACCTTTCTTTCCCATTCTGACATTCAGTTTGGAGTTCAGGAGATTGTCTTGACCAGGACCACACGCCTAAATGCATTGAAGCAACTGCCATGTGATTGGTTGATTAGATAATTGCATTAATGAGAAATTGAACAGGTGTTCCTAATAATCCTTAGGTGAGTGTATATATATATAATTTTAGGGCTTTGGGTCATTTTGAACCGTGAGGAAAGTATTTGTTACAAAGTGCTAGGGAAGGATGAGGGTTAATCATATCCTGCTTGACTAAGGAGTGAATCTGAGGATTTTCTATAACAGCAGGTGTTATGATGTATGCTGAGCTGTCCTGCTCCGGCTGGGTCATCTGTGGTCTGGACGGCCTCCTCTTTGACAGGAGAGACTGGTTCTGAAGCATGCAAGATGTGAATCAGGCAGATCTTGGTTTGGGGAAGGACAAAGAGTGTGAATTAAAAACATTTCATTATGGTATTGTTAGGGGGTAACAGTTTAGGACCCAAGGACAGATGTTTGAAAGAAGACCCGGAGACAGAATTATAATAAATTAAAGAAAAGTTTAACTGAAGATTGCAGTTTCATCAGCAGAAGTCAGCTTCAAGACTCACACGGGAGTTCGTAGGCCGCCCCACTTACAGTTACAAAGATCACAGCAATTATACCCTACACCAAGGTTTAAGCTACGTCCTTGCTTTAGGTTGCAGTTTCTGATTGGCTAAGAAAAAGTGTCCTCTCAAAACATCAAGATAATGCGTTCTTTCTCTCAAGTAGAGCTACACTTTAGTCTAACTGGAAAGTTCCCTTAAACTATAGACTTCATTGACCCCTGCGACCATAGTTGTCAGAGTACCCTGGAAAAACAGATGTATGTATTGACACATGTTGAAGACCTTTCTCAAACAAAACAAAACAAAACATCTTTCCATATTTCATTTCTGGAAGCCGGGCTAAATGAGCAAGCACTGTTAGCATTCATATCAAATACAGACATTAGAGAATACAAGAAAAGAACATTTCAGTAATCACACTGGTAACTTCTATAACAAAGTAAAATCTCACAAGAGAAGTCATTCAACTCATGTGATATTTAGAGGGAAAAATATTGATTAATACCTTGATTATAATCACTCATTACATATACATTTAAGCAGCAGTGGATTCCAAAATCCATCCCCTTCAATATGATTTATGCAACAATACAAACACAATTAATTATCAGTCACCGTGCTCTTTAATACGAGCAGAAGTCAACACTGCACTACATTTGATCAAAAAAATTAAAATCTTAAATTGGCACAAGCTACTATTGAATATAAATACCAATAGTTCTTATATTCATATCATCAACAGACACTGTACTTTAAGCATCTGATCGAGATAAATCATGAGGATGAGTTTAAAGCACACAAATATGTTAAACAAAGTCTGAAATTTTAATATACATCCAAAGGAAAAACAGCAATAGCAGTAATGGACACTGGCAATACTTAAATATTCTTATTCTAATGAGAAGCAGAAACATAATGCGAAAGTGACTCTTCGCATCTATTAATGGAGCCATCTATTAATCGATCATTGGTTGAGTTGCCAAGACAGAAGTGCTTGTGGTTTCAGCTAGCCCATCCTTTGTGTTATGATCAGTTAAACTTCACAGATCACATTGCTAAGTGCACAACCTTGCAGATTTGCCTTGTACAACATTGGGATGATCCAGCCATTTATCGGAACACGCTACTCCTGGTCCAAGCTCTTGTATCCACTGGACTATTGTAATGCTCTCTTGGCCACTAACATCAAATTCAAGGCACTGATGTTTGCCTACAGAACAACCACGGCCTCTGCACCTTTATACCTAAACTCACTACTTCAGACCTATGTGCCCTCCAGAAGCTTGCGTTCTGAAGGACAACGGCGCCTTATGATGCCATCCAAAAGAGGCGCAAAATCACTTTTACAGACCTTTACCTTTACTGTTCCCTGCTGGTGGAATGACCTGCCTAACTCCTAACTATTTTCAAGAGACTGATAAAGATGCATCTTTTTGTGGACACTTGACCCATTAATACTAGCTCTTTCTGTAAAAAAAAAAAAAAAAACCTTGCTGCACTGTGCTAGACTAACTAGAAATGATCACTGTTGCTTACATTGTACTCCCAATTTGTAAGTTGCTTTGGATAAAATCTAATTGTATATCAAATAATAACTGCAATATTACAGTATAAAGGTATTGTGATAGATGTGACCAGTAAAGGTAAAAAGAACACGGAGGCAGTAGGCTACAGAAAACGGGTTTATTTCCACACAAGGGTTGGGTTAGAAGTTACAAGTTACAAGTTACAAAAGTAAAGCAAATGTTAACCCAACTGAGGTAAACCAAAGTATTTATAAAGAGAAAAATAGAAATAAAAAACAACAACAAACAAAACACTTTCACAATAAACACGAGACATTGCATTTGCCTCTCAACGAATACAGAGGTCTAGACACTACAGGACCTGTTCTCTCATAGAAAACACCACTAACTCATACAGAAACACGTTAACAAATTTATACATTGGTGGCCAGCACCAATTAACACAAAAAGGGGGATACGCAGACATAAAATGGCCATTACACAAAATAAACAAATATGAAAACATAAAATATACACAAATAAACACTTTAAATAATACTGTCAAATGACTTCACTTTATAAATGTGCTTCCTATACATAAATAAAAGAAAGGGAAGCAAAACAAAAAAAAAGAAAAGTAAGTCCTTGGAGTCCCCCGGGGCAGAAGCCGGAATGGTTGCGGCCCGATCATTGGTTGTAACCATATGTATTACGTTTCCGCCCGAAGTTCCCGAACCCCATTTGACGGTGCACCAGCTCACGGGACTCACACGTAACAAACAAGCAAACAAAAATAGAATGGTAAGAATAAACTCAGCAAACTAAACAACGTTAAAGAGTGTGCGCACTTAACTCCAAACGAAAGTTTAAATAAAGTTTATTAAACCAAAATAATGTTGTTGTTCCTTCTTTACTGTAAACAAATTCCATTGAATAAAAAGACAAACTGACCTGACCCAGGCTCACCAACATCCACCACACACTCCCCCACTTCTGGTTTCACGCCGGCAGGCGAGAAAGAAAGTCAGCCATCACATTATCTCAACCAGGGACATGCTGGATGGAGAATCGATATGGCTGGATCGACAAATACCAGCGGGTAATCCTGGTATTTGAATCTTTCATAGGGTTCATCCATTGTAGTGCTTTATGGTCAGTCTCAAGCACAAACTCAAGTCCAAGCAGATAATACCTAAGGGAATCAAGGGCCTATTTTACACCCAAACATTCCTTTTCAACAGTGGAGTATCGAACCTCCCTGGGGAACAACTTGCAACTGATGCAAGCTACAGGATGTCGATCTTCTTGCGTCCCCTGAAGAACCGCTCCTACTCCAATATCTGAGGCATCAGTTTGCAGTATAAAGGGTTTATCAAAATAAGGACAACATAAGACTGGCCCCTTAATATCCTGAAAAGCCTGCTCCGCCTCCTCAGTCCACCGAATCTTGTTCGGACATTTTTTCCGCGTTAAATCTGTAAGGACAGCTGCCCTCACAGAAAAGTTGGGTACAAACCTCCAGTACCAATTTGCCATTCCAAGAAAGGATCTTATCTGAGACTTCGTCTGTGGAATGGGGCAATTCTGTATTGTCTGGATTCTTTGAACTTGAGGTTTAAATCACCCCATGGCGATCACATACCCCAAATACTCAGTTTCTGCCGTTGCAATGGAACACTTGGAAGGATTAATGGTGAGCCCAGCTGATCTAATATGGTTAGTAACCACTTCCAGATGTTGCAGGTGCTCTTCCCAAGTCGAACTGCAAACGACAATGTCATCTAAGTAAGCAGCTGTAAAGTCAGTCAAACCTGCAAGTACCTGTTCGATGAGCCGCTGGAAAGTTGCAGCAGCCCCATGAAGGCCAAAGGGCATCTTACAGAAATGGTAAAGGCCCCAAGGGGTCCGGAATGCTGTCAGCTCCCGGGACCTTGCACTCAACGGGACCTGCCAATAACCTTTAGCTAAATCAATAGTGGTTAAATAATTGGCTTTACCCAAACGGTCAATGAGGTCCTCGATTCTGGGAGCCGGATAAGAATCAAACTTTGACAAGGAGTTAAGATATCTGAAGTTGATGCAGAACCGTAGGCTGCCATCCTTTTTGGGCACCAAAAGAACTGGGCTGCACCATTCACTTTTTGATGGTTCCAGGATGTTCATGGCTAACATTTCATCTAACTCCTCGCGCAAAGCTTCCAAGAGCCGCTCAGGTATCCTATCCTATAGCTCATCCGTTTTGGGCAAGTTCCTTCTCTGAGCACAATGTCATGCTCAACTAAGTTGGTGTGCCCTGGTCTCTTCTGAAAAACTTGGGGATCACACATTCTCTAAATTTCAATTTGGCAGTCAACTTGCTCGCATCAGTGGGCAACATCACCAATACCTGAGTGCCTGTACGAATCTGTAATTTCATTTGTTTGCATTCTTGTAATTTGTAATTTAATTAATTTTGGCTGTAAAGTCTAATCTGTATTATGTTACAGGTTTTGCATGTAATTTTGTGAAATGGTTATTTGCTGTAATTTAACGGAATCCATCTGGAAACTCTGCTGCCAGACATTTTACCGTTTTTTTTTTTTTTTTACAGTGTAGGTTTCTATAGAACCCCACTGAACCTTTTATTCTGAGAGTGTATGTTATCACATGAATTACATACAAATATAAAAAAAAAAAATTGTCTTTTTGTCTTTATAGTTTGAACTATAAATAGTTTTATCATTTACATTTAAATAAACGTAATTTTTGTGACATATTTTGCTTATGCATGTGCTATCCTTCTTAAAGTCGGCATGAACTGGAAGTTGCGATAGTCTTTTCTTCTCTATTGTGACATTAGGCTCGTTTGAGATGAGCAAACAGCCACAGGTGATCACCGCGAGATGCACGCCGGTTAGAAATTTGTCCGAGTGTGGTCCATCTGCCGGAAGCTAGTTATTTTAGTCGATAAAGTTTTAAATATGGATATTTTTCTTACACGAACACATCGCTTCACTTCAAAAGTCCTTTATTAACCCCCGCAGAACCGTGTGGATTACTTCTATCATGGATGGATGCTTTTTTATGGACTTCAAAACATAAACGCCCATTCACTGCCATTATAAAGCTTGGAAGAGCCGCGACATATTTTAATATAGCCTAACTCCGATTGTGTTCGTCTGAAAGAAGAATGTCATATACACCTAGGATGACTTGAGGGGTGAGTAAATCATGGGCTAAATTTCATCTTTGGGTGAACTATCCCTTTAAGTGTGTTAACTACTGTGATTTCCAGAGGGCACTAATGTTAACTACCCACTAGAGGGCAGCAGTAAAACACTTCAAAAAGGAACAAGAATGATCTGCTTCCTGAAGAGGAAAAGGTCTCCTGACATTTTAATTGGTGGAGCAGAAACTTATGTGCATTGTGAATTAAGAAACATGAGCATAGCAAAGACATACTTGTTTGATATGTTTTTGCCATCTTTCAAGGCTGTATCGCATATCCTGCTATGCTACGGCTATGCTATGTTGTTATAATTGTGTGAAATCCAGTTGTCCTTTCAGGTAGTTTTGTTTGGTTCCCAACCATTTTTGATTAAAAATGGTTTGGATTAAGTGACTGGAGACAGACTGTTAGATTTAAGGATTCTTTTATCCATCTGAGATGAGTAGCTTGCTCTTTTCTTTTTTTTTTTTTGGTATGCTTTTAACAGTGACCTTCTTTAATTTTTCATAGCACAGTCAGTCTTTCTGTTTTAGAGTGACACATTCTATTCTTAGACTGTTGTCCCACTTAATGAAATCAGGAATAGTATTCCCTCTCCTCCCTTTCTCTTACCTGGGTGTTGCACGCTTGTTAAAGTCACCATGAAATCAAAATACACAATTCTTATTTTTTTTTAATGGAATTTTGCAGTATTTATTGTAAATTATTTATCTATCTATCTATCTGTCTATCATTATTTGTTTAAAATTCACGTGTCCTTATAATCTTTCAACAAAATAACTTGCTCTCCCCTCTTGCAGCTCATCTCTTCTCTTCTCTGATGATGTGTTTGCAGGCACGAGGGCGGGACAACCTGTCACTCACATGACATCACAGCAACAGCAAATTTATCATCTCAGATGGATAAAAGAATCCTTAAATCTGACAGTCTGTCTTCAGTCACTGAATCCAAATCCAAACTGGTTGTGAACTAAGCAAAAAACAGCTAAATTGAAGTCACCATCCACCATTTCTTACTTAAAGTTTGAAATAACCTAAAGCCTCCAGAAATACAAAAATCCTCACATAAAACATGATCGTTAGGGATTATTTGATATAAATCTGTGTTAATCTTCTGGCTTTGGCCTGGGTTCTTTTAGGCACGATTTTCTCATCCTCCTCACCGCGTGGTGTATGTGTGTAAGCATGTGTGGAGGTGGATTACACATAAAAGGGCGACTCTATAGACTTGCTGAGTTGCTGTGAAATGATAAGGTCATGCTTATCCAGTACACTAATCTCCCCCTGTGCTCGGTGATTTCATACTTCACTGGGGCCAGTATGGGATCAGAGGGATTCCAAGGTTTCGACACACCTATCCGGGATGCTCATAAACGAGGACAGGAAGAGGCGTGTTTTTATTAACTTGTTTTTATTATAAAAGATTTACTATCCCATTGATGTTAGAAAGTCAATATCAAAACTTTTATACACTTTAATTTAAAATTTAAAGTTGACATACAAGCAAATTCTTCTTTTTATTCTTTTTCTCTTCAGTTCAAACCACTTAAAGACCCCTTTCAAACTTTGTTTTGTTGGTAACTAAAGTCTTAAGTGTGCCATCTATTTTTTGGTTTTTATAAACTTTTAAGAAATGATATACAATAAAGTTTGAAAATCTGATTTTGACGTGCATTGCAAGAGTGTTTGCTATGGGAGTTGTGCGCAACGAACTTTGGTATAGAGCCTGACATCACTTTGTAGGCCAAAACGCGGAAACTAATTCGCATTATAGCACTTCCGGTTCCACGTCCATCGTGGGTTTTTTGAATGGGGTTTTTGGTTAAATGGTTGAAATAAGGTCTGTGGTGAACACAAGCTCAAGACACTTTCACGTTTTATTCTACGACATGAAAAACATCTGTATTACCACACTCAAGATTTTTTAAGCTGATAAGTGTCTTGAAAAAGGCGGTTGCTATCAAGTAGCTAAATGGGACTACAGAGGCTGTCGATTAAACGTCATCACGCCGAACAGGTAAACTCATTTAACTTTTACGGCATCGTTATGCTCATAATTGTGCTCTTACAAACTATTCTAACTCAAACTTTCAGGTAAAATGTTTTTAGATAAAAACTGAAAGAGTTGTGGGAAGCTTTGTGATGGTGACGTTGAAAGTGGTGTAGTTTGTTTATAGCCTACCTTTAGCTTTTTACTTAGGCTTCAAAATTCATAAAAGTTGTGTTCATCTGTGATAATTATCTTGATGAACAAAACGTGTAAATATCATAAACTTTTGTTGATCATAGATCTTGTTTTATTTGCAATAATCCTTATGGGAAAATCCTATTGGGTTTTTGTAGGAACCAGTGTGATGCTAACTGCCAATTGGCCTACAAAGTGACATCATACCTGCACCTCTCTGTAAAACAGGTTGCATCTTTCAGGTGTTTTGAATGTGCTTCATTAGATAAAGAGCCGTTTTACTAAAGATACTTGAAAGGAGCGAGCAAAGATTAGCATAACCAATGACGCATATGCAGATTGATCTAGATGTGTTTTTCTTCTTCTTCTTCTTCTTGCTAACATTTAGATATTTAAATAGAATAAAACACCAACAATACAAAGAACTAGCTGCCGTTAACACTTTGGCTGAATCTAATATTGTATAGCCTATACACTTAACTTCCCTTAGCCTAGTAGGTCAAAAACAATAGGTTATATAAAAAAAGAAGTATGTCCGAATTCACTTTACTCAGAAAAGAGTAAGCAAAAAGTACCCAATGGCCTAACTTCCGCCGAGATTCTGAAGGGCGCATACGATGGCCACTTTACTATCCCATGAGGCCACGGGAGAGGATTTGTATATACCTGCTCAAGAGAGTATGCGATTTCGGACGCAGCTTTTCTTTGACAAGCAGATGCAATGAGACCTGATTTCCTGTTTGTTAATGTGACGTTCGGGATAAAGTAAACTAAGGTAAACATTAAAAAAAACCTAGCTACATAGATGGCATCACTGTATTTTTTGCATGCTGAAATGATAGGCCTTATTTCTTGCATTTATTGAATTCTTAATAATAATAAAAAAGATTTTACAATAGATATAGGCTACTAGGCTATTTTATGATAGATCGATTTTTATATCATTAATAAATATACTTATACATTGTGAGTGTATTAAAATATGATATAGCCTATCCCTGATAAGGATAAGACATGGTTAGACGCAGCCCCTAAGTATGCTATATTGCATCCTGCTACTTGCTTTCCTAAGCACTACTACAGGTATTTTTCAGACGATATGAAATCTAGCTCACATTGGTCGAACATGAGGTTGTTGTCTCCACCTCCCTCGCATGTGCAGCCCACCCCTGATGATGTGTAAGCTAAACCCCCACCTCTTGTTGTCCCCACGGTAAGACTGAGATGGAGATATAGAGAGACGCGTCCTGCGGGTGGACACATTACAGAAGAAAAACTGTTGACACTGAGTCGTGGGTTGAAGTATTTATTGATGAAATTAATTCATTCTTAAGGTCTAAATATCCCCGTTATCTTTTGTTTCTTTTCATTACTGATTTTTTTAACCGCCACCCTGAAGTTCATCGTTGTCATTTTGGCCGCCGGGATGGTGGCGTTTATCGGAGCGGTCATCTGCATCATCTTCGCGGTGCACAGCGGATCTCCACCGGCATCCGCGGCCGCAGCGCAGCCCCTGGCCGACAACCAGTCGCTGTCACCGGGCGCAAACGGGAAGGCTTTTTCCTCCGGGTCCGTCGCTCGATCAGGACCGCTGGACGCTCTCCACGGTACTGATGCGACAAGCAGAGAACGAGGAGGACCGGAGGCGCCAACATTCTACGGTTTAACGGGACTAGGGACCGGTGGAAGCGAACAGCAGGTCACCTACAGCAGACTCATCTGCACCCCTGTCCCCGCCGGTGAGTGCAACCCGAAAAAGTTTCAGCAACAAGCGGACGACCAGTCGTTATATGCGGGAGAGGACTGGGGGTACCTCCGCACCACCGCCGAGGAGCTCAGACAGACCGTCCTACAGCAGAAAGATGAGATCCTCACCGATCAGAGAACCATACAGGAGCTAACGGGAAAGCTTTCGGAATGCGAGAGTGGCTTGAATGGACGGAAGGTCCCGGAACGGAGCGCAGGACTTGGGGATGCGCGAAAAGACAAAAAGGAGCAACTCATGATGCGGGACGATGCGGGATCCTCAGTGCGGACGGCTCATGCGGTGGAGGAACTGGGGCATGCCATAACTCAAATGAAAGACCGCATTGAGAAACTGGAGGTAAGAAAACCGCAAGACCTTGTAAGATATTTATTTATGTGGCTGAGAATCAAGGTTTTTATAGATCGACAATAAATGTCTGAGATGATAATAATGGGAAATGAAATTTAAGGAACGTGCCGAGAAATGTTTTAGAAATGTATGCAATCATGTTGATTCCACGTAGCCTATTTGTAAAAAAAAAAAAAAAAAAAAAGGCCTATATATGTATGTATATATACATATGTGTGTGTGTGTGCATATATTTTATTATTTTATTTTATTATTATTATTATTTTAAGTAGGCTAGCCTACTAGAGAAAAAGAAAAGCGTAAAATTAGGCCTAAATACTATTATTTTCCTAAAATAAATTTTACTGTTTAAAATAATAAATAGAAAATCGACTATTTAAGGTAAAATATCTGTGAAATGACATTTTCAGGCATGAATATGCTGTCAGTGGCTTCTTGCATGTTTGTTACGTCACACTGTCTTTGATATGGCTAGGGGGAAAAGTTTTTTCGAATATAAATATAGACTTTTAAACAAAACATCTACTTTTTAAATTTTTTGTTAAAAACACAAAAAACAATAACCTACATTTCAGTCATTTAATTAGATACTCCCCCCACCACCACACACACACACACAAAAATATATAAAATTGAATTTTAATTCATAAATGAAAACAATGGTCATTCAAAATTATTTTGTATAAATGAGCGTAGCCTCAGATAAGGCTGGTGCTAGATGGCTGTACTCTCTGACCTGTTGATAAACGCGATTAGTATTAGCAGCCTGTTTTGAATATGTAAGAATAGGTGCTGCAGTGTGCTTGTAAAGTTCGTCCCTCCGCGAGTCCTGGATTGCGTTTCAGCTCACGTACGATCGCGCGCCTGTGCCGTGATTTATCGCTGTGCGCCAAGATGCGCGTCCCTGATTGGGTTTCGATGGAAATATGGGCTAAGTGAGCCGATTTCATGGTTTACGAGCCGATGGGAACAACAAATTACATCCTCATCAGGACCACATTTAGCGCATCTGATTAACCTCGATCTAACCCAAATCTATCAGTCTGAAAATCTAGACATAGCCTGCTAGAAGGAGCAGTTAAACAGCCCATATTTTACATACCAAAGAAAAATAAATGGTAAACAGCAGTTATACTCAACAAAAGAGAGGAGCCTGAGCCTATCAGTGACTCCAGCATGTGTGACAGCAGGGGAGAGATGAGAAACATGACACACACCACTGAAAGCATATTATGGACTCCTGCAGCTGCGAATGGGAGCTCTGCAGGCTAGTGCAGATGCCTTTGTAATGATCCCATCATAATAGAATAGAAATGAACTTGTTATTTCCACGCAAGTAGGGAAATTGAAATTGGTCTCATTACACATCTAACCTCTCTCATTCTTGCAAGAAGCCCCATCAAGGGGTGCAATGTTTGCTCTGAAATATTATTCTGTTTCATTAATCACTTAAATGACATGATGCATTATTAAATCTTAAATTTAGGCAGGGTTTGATTTGATCGGAATATAAGATGCATAGCCGTTTACACTTGAAAAGAGATTAATAATTGCATTTTGAGTAATAAGAATGAGTAGTTTGTTAAATGCAATCACTTTTCATTGTTAGATTGGTTGCATTCATGTAATGTTGATAAATGAGGAAAACACCCAGGAAAAAAATGACTGTCTTTTTTACAGTCTGAAATGGCACCGCCAGCGTTCAATCATACAGACTCAAGCTCACAGAAAGCAGCAGGTGCTGCCTCTAGCACTGCCCGCACACCAGTGGCAGCTGCACACAGACGAGTGGAGGATCTGGAAGGAGAACTGAAGAGAAAGATAAAACTGCTGGAGGAAGAGAGGAAAGCTCTGCGCAAAGAGACACAGAAACATCAGGAGAATATTGATTATGGACTGGACACTGTACAACAGCGGATAAGCACTCTGGAGAAAGGTGAGGCAGAGGTTGGATTTACTGCTGGAAGAAATATTGATTTTAAAAGACTGATTTGACCAAAATCTTCTTACAGAGATAGTTCAATCAAAAAAATAAACTTTTGTCATCGTTCACTCGCCCACAGGTTTTGTTCCATGGCTTTCTTTCTCCTGTGGAACCTAAAAAGATATTTCAAGAATCAAAAAGAAATGTATAAAAAATATATATATTTTGTTTATGCAATACAATGGAAGTCATTGGGGTCTAATGTTGTTTGGCTCCCAGCGTTCTCCAAAGTACCTTCTTAATGTTTCGGAACAACATGAGATTGAGTAGATGACGAGAGAATTGTCTTTTAAAAACGAGCATGCAAATTGATAGTGATAGTGAAATTTACAGAAATTGTGTATATATATATATATGTATATGTGAATAAGTGTATTACAATGGAAATCATTTTTCAATGAGTCAAAACTAATGTTCTGATAATTGAACATGGAACCGGCCTTTAAACTCTTATCCAGTGTTGTCTTCTCTGTGCTTAGGTTTAATTAAATTCACTCTTTGTCATTCATTCTTTCTTTCTCTCTCTGTTTCTCTTTCATTTGATTTCTCAAATTCTTTTTCACAGGTGTCTCTGAGAACAAGTTTCCGGAGGGTTACAGGCTCTCCTTCCCTGTACGGAGCACTTCCATGTATGCTATCATAAAGCAGGAAATCCCTGTCCTCCACGCTTTGACTGTCTGCATGTGGCTCAAACCTGGAAAGAGCATCTTGGGAACAACAGTTTCTTATGCTGTTTCTGACCAGAGCCATGAGTTTGTGCTTCAGCAGTTGGTTCATGGGCCCATTGAGCTCATCATTAATAATGAGGTAGCGCATCACAGCACGATATTTGACAGAAGTTTGTAACGATTCTGATGTTGGTTCCTTAAACAACTTGTTGTTCAACGCTGTTGAATCGGTAGTGCTGGGAACTCTGTATTTTAAATATGGTGAACATCTGCCTTAGCAAAAGAATTCACTTGTGTGAACCATTGACAGAGCCGACTGTCATTTGCCGAAACGACTCTGATTTTCCAACCATATGAATGTACCTGACTGGGTATATCTGTGCTTTTAAAGGGATACTCCACTTTTTTTTGGAAATAGGCTCATTTTACAACTCCCCCAGAGTTAAACAGTTGAGTTTTACCGTTTTCGAATCCATTCAGCCGATCTCCGGGTCTGGCGGTACCACTTTTAGCATAGCTTAGCATAGATCATTGAATCGGACAAGACCATTAGCATCTCTCTCAAAAAAATGATCAAAGAGTTTCGATATTTTTCCTATTTAAAACTTGACTCTTCTGTAGTTACATCGTGTACTAAGACCGACGGAAAATGAAAAGTTGCGATTTTCTAGGCTGATATGGCCAGGAACTATACTATCATTCCTGCGTAATAATCAAGAAATTATTTTTTGTCTTTGCTACCGTACCATGAGTGCAGCAGGCGTAATGATATGACACAGCGCCTGAAAATAGTCGACCCTATAGTCTACCGAGCTGGGGACTATTATCAGGCGCTGCATCATATCATTACGCCTGCTGGACTCATGGTACGGCAGCAAAGTTTCTTGATTATTACGCAGGAGTGAGAGTATAGTTCCTGGCCATATCAGCCTAGAAAATCGCAACTTTTCATTTTCCGTCGGTCTTAGTACACGATGTAACTACAGAAGAGTCAAGCTTTAAATAAGAAAAATATCGAAACTCTTTGGTCATTTTTTTGAGAGAGATGCTAATGGTCTTGTCCGATTCAATGATCTATGCTAAGCTATGCTAAAAGTGGGACCCCCAGACCCGGAGATCGGCTGAATGGATTCGAAAACGGTAAATCTCAACTGTTTAACTCTGGGGGAGTTGTAAAATGAGCCTATTTCCAAAAAAAGTGGAGTATCCCTTTAAAGTGTGACCATCTAGTGCATGTTTACATTTTAAAAAATAATAAAAAAGCAGTGTAGTTGAATAAAAAAAGGTTCTGTGTAAACAGCCACTTAGTCAGCAGATTTAACCATAATATATTTGGTTATCATTACCAGAAGTGCCGCGTACGCCACTGATACCTGATCACTGACTCAAATCCATACTGGAATCTAAAACGTAATGACTTGAATCATCAATGGAACGTAACATGACTGGGACTGATCAGACCCATATTATTTAGTTTAGAGCCATTCTCACCAAGAACTATTACTATGAATATAACAATAACGATAACTGTATCAGCCCAAACCTGCCGCTTTAAATGCTCAAGCTGCAGTGGGGTTCTGATTGGTTGTCTATGTTTTTATCCATCATCAACTGAAAAAAAAAAAAACATTCTGAAAGTGATTCTAACAATATTTTCTCTGTGCTATTATTGTTATAGCTGTGATATATATATATATATATATATATATCTTCCCTATTCTAAGGGAATTCGTCCTCATAGTCAATAGGCCTTAAAAGGCAGAGTGAAGTTTTAGGATGTTTTTGGTAAAAGATGAACAGATGCTTAGATTGACCTCTGACAGCTGTTACGGAATGTTAAAGCAATTGAATTATTTTGCCTGCGTGTTTTTCAGAGCTGTAATAGTGGACCGTAAGATAATCTCTCAGGCTTTCAGGCTGGTCTCAATTATCTAAGCACATGGACCACAGGATCAGTCTTTGGATTGTAATTTGGATTTTCTTTTTTGTGTCCTCCATCCTTTAGGTGGCGCTGGTACCTCTCAACTTAACAGTGGGCAGATGGCAGCATATGTGTGTGAGCTGGAACCGGAGAGCTGGAGCGTGGCATGCCTACCTAGGGGGCAAGCTAAAGAGTGAAGGAAGTGGCCTGGCAACCCGTCACAGCATCCGACGGGGAGGAACCCTCATGCTTGGCCAAGAACAGGTACGTCAGACTTTGGCACTTGTAACTGGTTGCCAGACGGTGGTCAAGAGTAGCAGCATTTGGGATTCACACTGCACATACTGTAAAACTCACGATGTTCATTTATCCGTTCCTTTACCTTTTCCTGCCCTCTTCTTCCCTTACATTAGAACAAGTAGGGCTTAAAATCATTTTCTGGTCCATGTTGTAGTCTGAGGTTATGCTTTAAGCTGTGGACTGACTGTGATAAAAAAAATTATAAAGGAAACCATGTTTCCTAAAAACATGTTTCCATGTTTTCATTTAGCATGGGATTTTTCTGAGATGATACAAACGGGGCAGTTCCAGTATCATTGGCTATGCAGAGTTTATATAATACATTTGTGGATGTGTCTGGGACCATTTCTTTATTTTGGAATATAAGACACCTTAAAAGACACACTGTGGTATAAATGGTATTATCACATTTTTATGAGTCAACTTTTTGATTAACACTGGAGATAAAACTAAAAAGGTACTACTAGCAGTTGTCTCAGTGTCAGAAAGGGCCAAATGTCAAATGTTCTTTTGCTGTTTTTAGGGCCGTATGAAGTTTAAATGCAATTTTGGACAACTACAACAACAAAATTGGGGTTTGGGTTCTTACACCATCAAATTTTACACTGATAACACTACTGTTTTTGTCATCGTCTCACTGGGTGTTGCTTAGAAGTTAACTCTTGCAATGAGTGCTTCTGAGGAATAAATAAATAATTTAATAAAAATAATTAAATCAAATAAAAAAAGTTTGACAAAAACCACACAAAAAGCCCTAAATGTATATATATATATATATGGATCTGGTTGGAACAAAATTCCAACAACAAAGTCATCAGTTTTCTCTTATGTCTTTAAAATAGTATCTTTTGTATTTTATTCTATTGTCTTTTGTCTTTAAAATAGTATTTTAAAAAGCTGTAAAAAAAAAGCTACAATATTTTCCAGACATTTATGAATTTTATCTGAAGTAATACCACTCAAAAATATTATAATTGGGACATAAAGTACCAGGCATGATAATTTAGTGGCAAAGGCAGGTAATAAAAAAAAACATTGTCACTAAGTCACTCATTCAATTTCAATGAATATTTAGCATTTTTAATATGATTTTTTTAAACAAAAATTTTATTATATTTTGCTGCAGAGTCTGAATATGATTTCCTGTCTCCTGCAGAGCTCAATGGGCGGTCTTCGTTTCGAGGTGTCGCGGGCTATGGTGGGAGAGCTGTCTCAGTTTAATGTGTGGGACCGGCCGCTTTCACACATAGAGCTCTCTGCTCTTGCCCACTGCAGCACAGGGATGCTGGGTAATGTAGTCCCGTGGACCAGCCGTGAGGTAGAGGTTTTCGGAGGAGTCACCAAGCAACCGGCCGACCATTGCCAGCATCGCACCAGCGCCATTCAGTGATGGGCTTCTGAGGGGTTGTTTAAAGGGTCAGAGATGGTTTCAGAAATGGAAAAGATTCATCAGAAAACCACGCCACCATCAGATATGTATGTTGACTTCAAGGCAAAGTTTTTTATTAGTGGTGTTTGCTGAAACAAGCATCACTATCATTACAGCTCAGGGTTAGTGTTTTGAACAAACCCCTAACCCTTAGTGTTAAATTTCAGCGCATATAGCTCGCCCCACACCATCTGTGCTACAAACAAGAATGATACCTCAAATTGTGTGACTTGTTGAGGAAGAGTGTGCTCTTATTTTTGTAAGCAAGCCAACAAATTTTCACTTGGTGGATGAGAAAATGGGTGCAAATATCCTATAGATTTACTGAGTCACATTTACTGTTGTTTGGTGAATTTTCGCAAATGAAATACAGTCTTTTCAATAGGAATCCAGGTGAGGGCGAACGATTTACCTGTGCAGATTTTGCAACGAGTTCAAATTGGTCATGTGGATTCGCCTTGTTGACCAAAAGAAAGCTTCTTGGTTTGAAAGTGACTTGTGAGCTATACTTTACATATTGTCAGCGAATTTTGGATTCCAGGGAAATTTCGGCTAGATTTTGCTAATGTGACCATATCTAGGGACCAGATTATCATATCCAATATCATTGTCCTAGAAACCACCTTAGCAATATACTAAAGACCATTATGGACACCTTAGGAAACGCATAGCAATGCCCTGGCAACACATTAGCATCACGGGGTGGTTTTGCATGAGAAAGTTTTAAATTATTGACATTTTTTGTACTAGTGGCAAACATCATTTGATGTGTGATCTTCAGTCTCAGTGCTTGATAAAAGGATTTATTTTTTACCACAGTTCAAAGTTTTCAGATTTGTTGTTATTTATACAATGTAGCCTATTTGATTGAAATTAGTTTTGAAAAAAACACACACGAACAGCTGGGAATGTGTTTGCTTGTAGTCTGGCATTTTTTATACTAGGTTTTTTTGTATGTTTGATCTATTCAAGGTTTTTTTTTTTTAGATATTTTTGAATCACACTGTTTCTATGGTGATCACTCTAACAGACTGAATCCTATTGGTCAGTCCTGAATTCTCCTCCATTAAAAACCCTTTAACATCATCAGAATCACATCGAATTAGAACGAACAACAGAAAAAGGAGCAGTTGAAGAAGGCATTTAGCCAGATGAATACTTCAGCAATATTTCAACAAATAGCTATTAATTAACTTTTAAAGCCATGGTTTTGAAACCCTTTATAATGTGGCATCTGCAATGACATGCTATCTGAGAACTGTTTTCAGTGTTCCTGTTCAATGTAATCTGCAAATATCTACAGACAAACAAATATCTTCTCATGCTGAGAAATTAGCAAATATAGCCTATATAGATTTATAAAAAAATCTACTCAAGAAAATTATTTGTAAAATAAGCAACAAACATTCCGTATGATGAATGTATATTATTTACACAATTATATATGTATATACCACCATCTATCTATCTATCTATCTCTCTCTCTCTCTCTCTCTCTCTCTCTCTTCATAACTGTAACTGAATAGACATCTCTTGATAAAGAGCTTATGTAAATTACATCGCACATATGATATGCTTTATGTGGATTATACTCAATGTATTTCTGTGTAAAATGCAGCAGGCTGAAAAATGCCTATTTTGTGGCCTTGTCAAACACAAGAATGCTGTCCCAAATGTGCAATCAGAAGACATATAAATATACGGACACACAAAACTGAGATTATGGATGTCATTTTGTGTATATGGCAAACAGTTGTTTTAATGGCATGTGTTTTGAGATTCCGTGGCCATACAGTTGAACTGCACAAGATCATCATAATGTTTTCAGCACTAAATATATTTTCTTTCTGATGTATAGTTGCTATTGTTAGTGTAATGCCTGTTTGTTTGCATTTCAGTGGTCATTTTGTGATGTTCAATTTGTATATGAACAAGCTTTGAATTGTATTCAGAAAGAGTGGTTTACAAATGATTGTTTAATACTGTTACCTTTTCTGGAATATATTTGCTTTTGAATGAAGAAATGTCTTGGAAGTTGGATATAAAGTTCTCTTTTTGCTTGAAAATTTTTCTACACTGAGAATTTACTCATTTACATTTTTCTAAGCTTTCTTCTATCATAATGTTGATTTCTTGAATTCTGTCTGTGTCTTTGTGTTGAAATTGAGATCAAATGTGTTAAGATGGCAATGAGAATAAAATATATATAGCACAACAAACACTAGTGTTCTTTCATCTCTCTCTCTCTCTCTCTATGTGTTGTTTTTGTTCAGTGTTTTTTTTTATTTATTTTTTTATACAGAAGCAGGGGATGTGCAAATATCCATGATGTGAGAGAATGTAAATTGCTTTCGCGAGGCTGTGCACTATTTCTGTTTATTAGTCCCATTCATCCTTGTGCATATTGACTGAACGTAATTGTACACACAAAATGCATATTTGTATAGGTGATCACCATATTGCATGTCTTTGCGTGTACGGTCTAGTTTTGTCATCTCCATCTAAATCCAATCTTCATTGGGACAGCTAGATCTTTCAACTAAAAAGAGCATGTCAATGTCCCATTGCTGTAAACATGATTGCTCTTGGAGAAAAAAAATGATTGTCATTTATGAGCATGTACTACTTTTGTGTTACCCACTTGTGTTTTTGATATTTAATAATTTCCGGTATGTTATAGTCCTCTACTGTATTCATTGTATGAGTGGATTAGACAACACATCCTCCATCATCTGTGCACCAGCCAACAAACTGAGCCAGCCATGTGCATCTGTCTCCTTTTTATTTTCTCTGTCTATGAATATAAAAGAATCCCAGCATGCTTTAACTACATTCACCTTTGTACCTGAGAAGCACATACCAATAAGCATAATCTGGATGTGTTTTTAAAAGGTGGCCTAGAGGTTCTCCAAAAGTTCTGCCAACATGCAACCTCAAATAAGCATCTTTTCATTTTGATCTTTCTTGTCATCATTTGTCATTGTTCTTCAATTTGTCCTCGAATGAAGGATAAATGAAGATTGACGTGATTTTTTTGTTAAATCCTTGTGAATCCTCATCACATTTGGAAATTAGCTGGGGATAGTTAATCTTCGGAACACAAATGAAGATATTTTTTAATGAAATCTGAGAGATTTCTGTCCCTCCATTGACAGCTATCCAACTGACACTTTGATGATTCAATAAAGTTCATAAAGAGATTATAAAACTAATCCATATGAATTGACCGGTTTAATAAAAACAAATGTAAGTGACCCGATCGCTTTATGAAAAAATTTCATTTAGGTTTTTATTCACATTTAAACATTGATCAGTGAACATAAACAGAACTCAATTGAACTTGCTTGACACGCAAGAACAAACCTCTAGTGGAAGCTCAAACGTGCTGCGTAACACAAGAATGAACCTTATTGGTTCTTGCTGATGCTCAAACGTGCTGCGTAACTCGAGAATGAACCTCATTAGAAGCTCAAACGTGCTGCATAACTTGAGACTTAACCTTATTGGTTCTTGCTGATGCTCAAACGTGCTGCGTAACTCGAGAATGAACCTCATTGGTTCTTGCAGAAGCTCAAACGTGCTGCGTAACTTGAGACTGAACCTCATTGGTTCTTGCTGACGCTCAAACGTGCTGCGTAACTCGAGAATGAACCTCATTGGTTCTTGCTGAAGCTCAAACGTGCTGCATAACTCGAGAATGAACCTCATTGGTTCTTGCTGACGCTCAAACGTGCTGCGTAACTCGAGAATGAACCTCATTGGTTCTTGCAGAAGCTCAAACGTGCTGCTTAAAGGGATAGTTCACTTTGAAATAAAATGTTGGTATGTTTTAGCTTACCTCAAGGGCATCCAAGATGTAGGTGTCTTTTTTTCCGCAGTAGTTTCAATTTTTATATTTTTAGGTCAAACCGTTCTTGTCTGTCAGTCATATAATGCAGGTCGATGGTCACTGTCTCAAAACACAAGCACAGAGTCCAAATTAAAACAATTCCCCATCGTCCAAATTAAATAATTCCCCATCGTAAGTACACATTGATGGCCTAAGACACGAAACGAGCGGTTTGTGTGAGAAACGAACAGTATTTATATCGTTGTTATCTCTTGAAAACAGCACACGTCCAAATGATCTGACGGCGCGGGCGGGTATAGATATATAAATAGATGTCGCCTTGGCTACTGCAGTTCATTGGAACGAAACCGTAGCCAAGGCGACATCTATGTATATATCTATACCCGCCCGCGCCGTCAGATCATTTGGACGTGTGCTGTGTTCAAGAGATAACAACGATATAAATACTGTTCGTTTTCTCACACAAACCGCTCGTTTCGTGTCTTAGGCCATCAATGTGTACTTACGATGGGGAATTATTTAATTTGGACGATGGGGAATTGTTTTAATTTGGACTCTGTGCTTGTGTTTTGAGACAATGACCATCGACCTGCATTATATGACTGACAGACAAGAACGGTTTGACCTAAAAATATCAAAATTGAAACTACTGCGGAAACAAAGACACCTACATCTTGGATGCCCTTGAGGTAAGCTAAAACATATCAAAAATTAATTTCAAAGTGAACTATCCCTTTAACTCGAGAATGAACCTCATTGGTTCTTGCTGACGCGCAAACGTGCTGCAAAAAGGTTCTAAAATCTTCTTCACAAGAAGAAAATGCTTTGTTTAAGAACCATATTCATGTGATTGACCTTAAATCAAGTATTATCCTACGGTGTTTAGCTGGGTATCTCCAACTCTGTTTGCTACTTTGAGGTTTTTACAACTCTAAAATGCCAATAAAGTATAAGGTGCAGAAAAGTAATGCAGTAAAAAAACAACAGAGTACCCTGTGGAGATGTGAATAGTGCTTGGTAAGGATGTGTAGGAGGTCTTTTAACCTCTAGTCTCTGTTATGAAATACTGTTATCTGTGTTGGCGGTGTGGGCGCTGATTGCAGCCAGGCTCAATAACATCTCCACGTGGACCAAAAAATAATCAAAGACGTGTGAGCCATTTTCAACAATCCTGATCAGAACTTTGGTTGGATTAATGCAGAACACTAATGTGGATGGCCCACATTGCCTAGTAGTTTCCTTAATCTCCAAAATGTCATAATTCCCGCTGGGATTACCTCTCTGCCCTCTCTTTCGCAGACGATTCACGAGTGAATGGCTTTAATGCCATTATAAGTGAAAAAACAAAAGGTTTACTGACATGTGTGGCACACCAACCGGCTGACCCAGTTTTAACCAGGTTTTAACACACAAAAAACAAACATTTTTGTGTGTGTAACTGTCACTGAGCCATCACTTGCAAAAAAAGTACTGTGGTATTCTTAGATATGCCTTGGAGTACAGGAAATACACACAAAAAAGTTAATGGTAGCCTACTGTCCAAAAATCATATGGCAGAAAGAAAGAAAGAAAGAAAGAAAGAAAGAAAGAAAGAAAGAAAGAAAGAAAGAAAGAAAGAAAGAAAGAAAGAAAGAAAGAAAGAAAGAAAGAAAAAGAAAGAAAGAAAGAAAGAAAGAAAGATTCAGTGGACGGAGGCGGAAATAAACAGGTCACGTGGGTCGGAGGTTGCCAAGGCCGGTGTGTATCCATGACAACACCAGTGGAGGAAACTAGTGTCTGTATACAGCGCGACAGAACGGTACGTTATTGAACTGTGGTGATATAAATGACCTATTTCAGAGCTTTAAATGATTTACATGCTTATATTTCTTAATTGTTTTCAATCATTTATCAGTCGTAGCTTTTTAAGTGATGGTGTCGAGCTAGCAAGCTAAAATTAGCTCAGAGATGCTAAAAACAAACGCTTAACGTTAAGTTACTCGACACGTGTTTGTTTATATAATTTTCTTTTACTTTTACATTATAATGCATTAAAGACTGTACATATGTAATTTTGCACTGGCTATTTTTATTTTATTTTACTTGAACTGGTACGACAACTTGGTGTTAATTTAGTAAGACACTGGTTCAGTTTGTAAGTTCAGTTTGCAAGCTGTCTTGGCACTGTCACCGTTCTCTCTAATAATTCGTTTTAAACAACAGATTGTTTATCTGTCAAAATCTTTAACTGAATTATAATTGTCTGTTGACTGTTTTGTAGTGTGAAGGTATTTGTGCAATGCATGCAAAATGCCTTTACAGTAATTTATGTTCACGTTACATAAAAACACGTGATAATGACAGTTTACGCGTTATTCATTTTTTTTTATTAAATATTGCAGTATTATTTATAATAAATCTGACGACATGTTTACTGGCGCGAGGGCGAGACAACCTGTCACTCACATGACACCACAGCAATAGCAAACTACAACCATTCAGTTAATTTCCCATGGACAAAATAGCTATAACCCTAATAGAATAGAGAATAGGTCTACTTTAAATTTGCCTTAATATTGTGTTTTAAATGATTTGTGGTTTGACAAATGAAGCTATAAATGTACAAATATTCCATGTCATGAGGTCATGGAAACTATGCACATGCACAATAATAGTTATCTGTTATACAGTTAGAAAAAAAGTTGTTTTAAAATTGTTTTATATTTTTAAGTTTTAGATGAAGTTAATCATGTCACACTACTTTCAGGATAATAGTTTTTAAGATATTTTGACACATTGTTTCAGTGAAACTGCAATGGGGTCATTCCATGTCAAATCAACCAAATTTCAGAAACTTTCCATGTTCAAATGTTCAAAACCGTAAATAAATAAATAAAAAAAATTCTGAAGAAAGACCAACATAAATGGTGATGGAAGCAAATATTTTGTCATGGATGTATATTTACAGAGTAATCCACTATTTTGTTGATTTGGAGCCAGATTACAAGGGGTTAAAATGACTTTAGAAAGATGGCAGTATCATTATTTTGTTTTTACTAGAGATTGGTAGGTCTGTTAGTAAAATCTATTGACTTTAGCTATCTTTGTTGCATTATAGGCCAACGGTGAAAGTTCAAAAATGAGAAAAAGCACTTCTTGTGTTTTTTGCCTCAAGTTTTTTGCCTCTAACTCCAGAATTATTAAAGATATCTTAATATCCTTTTGGATTTTGTTTTTTAAAAAACATTTCATTTGGTATCTTCATTTTAAAGGCCCTATACAGTTCAGTCCCAGAGATATGGAGGTCTTCTTAATGCAGTTCCATGAGTAAATGAGTAAAAACTTCCCCGTTTTTAGTGATCAAAAACCAAATGTGGGTCACTTTGCATACAGCTGATACTTTTTGTCTTTTAAAGAGGAATATCTGAACAACAAATAATGTTGAAACTAGAAATGTATCTCGCTTTTTCTACCAACACAATTGCATAGAATACATATGTGTATAATATGTGTGCCATAAATAATATTTTTTCAAAGTTTGCGTGCCTGTCACTCAAAAAGTTAATTACTCCGTAAATATACATTCATGACATTTGATATTTTGGCTTTCTTCTTCATTTATGTATTTCTTTCACCAGAAATAAAGTGATCAAAATCAACATTTTTAGCCGGGGACCTCTGGTTAAAGGTATAGGATAGTTCACCCAAAAATGAAAATTAGCCCATGATTTTTACTCAACCTCAAGTCATCCCAGGTGTGTATGACATTCTTCTTTCAGACGAATACAATTGGAGTTATACATATTAAAAAACGTCCTGGCTCTTCCAAGCTTTATAATGGCAGTGAATTGCTGTTTCTGTTTTGAAATCCATAAAAGTGCATCTATCCATGATAAAAGTGCTCTGGGGGTATTTAAAACTTTATAAAGTAAAATAACTAGCTTCCGGCCAAACAAACATACGAATTCCACTTAAAGGGATACTCTACTTTTTTTGGAAATAGGCTCATTTTACAACTCCCCCAGAGTTAAACAGTTGAGTTTTACCGTTTTCGAATCCATTCAGCCGATCTCCGGGTCTGGCGGTACCACTTTTAGCATAGCTTAGCATAATGAATTGAACCGGACAAGACCATTAGCATCTCTCTCAAAAAAATGAACAAAGAGTTTCGATTTAAAACTTGACTCTTCTGTAGTTACATCGTGTACTAAGACCGACGGAAAATGAAAAGTTGCGATTTTCTAGGCTGATATGGCTAGGAACTATACTCTCATTCCTGCGTAATAATCAAGAAACTTTGCTGCCGTACCATGGGTGAAGCAGGCGTAATGATATGACGCAGCACCTGATAATAGTCCCCAGCTCAGTAGCCTATTATCAGGCGGCATGCGCTGCGTCATATCATTACGCCTGCTTCACCCATTCACCCTGTTTAACTCTGGGGGAGTTGTAAAATGAGCCTATTTCCAAAAAAAGTGGAGTATCCCTTTAAGTGTAAAGCACAACTTATGCGAGTAATGCGACATAGTGCTGATTTTTACACTACGCCATGACGCATTATGCTACTTCCGACGTCACAAGTTGCGTAAGTTTAACTTTAGACGCAAGTAGACTGCGTATGGCCGTTTGGCCGGAAGCTAGATTTTTACTTTGTAGCGTGTTAAATATGAATATCTTTCTTACACAAACTCATCGCTTCGCTTTAGAAGGCCTTTATTACACACACACACACACACACACACACACACACACACACACACACACACACACACACACACACACACACCCCCACACACACACTTTTTTGTTACTTAATGGGTGAGAAATTTGACCTAATGTTCTGTGTCTTTTCATCAGACAGGACTAATCCCTCTGTCTCTCTTTCTCTCTTTTTAGTAAAGAAAAGGATGGCAGAAACCAGAGATGGTAAAAAAGAGGATGCCGACTACAAAAGACTGCATAGCTTTCCGCTCATCAGGGTGGGTGCAGCTCGACTGATGCTGTGACCTAGATAGAAAGAACCAGTTATGAATGCGTCTGTCTGTGTTTGTCTGTATTAGGGTTATCATTCAAACTGCTCCCTTTTTCGTCCTTAAAAAAAAAGTTAAACCTCTTTATCCATCATGCATTTTCTCGCAGGTAATATTTGCACTGCTTCTTTATTTGACTTGGTTTGCTATCTTTTTACAATCTTAATATTTTGCACTGCCTTGGTCAACTCAACATACTGCACCTCATTTCTGTTTGACCAAATTTTCAAATCTAATTTATTCCTGTGATCAAAGCTGAATTTTCGCCATCATTACTCCAGTCTTCAGTGTCACGTGATCCTTCAGAAATCATACTAGTATGATAATTTGATGCTCAAGAAACATTTCTGATTATTATCAAGGTTGAAAACAAGTGAGCTCCTTAATATTTTTGTGGAAACTGGAAAGTTGAAAAAAACAGCACTTATTTGAAATAGAATGTTGACATTTTTGACATTTAATGTGTCCTCGATGAATAAAATAAAATAAACCGTACTGACCCAAAACTTTTGAACAGCAATGCATACTTCATATTACTTATATGTATATATATATATATATGTATATATATATAAATGTAAGTGTACTTACGTATATATATAAATATAATGTAGTGACCTGGAAATTAATCTCGTTGCACCTGTAAGAGCTTGACCCGAATATGTTCTTTTGGTTTTGTCTACAGCACACGGATATGGCAGAGGAGATGCGCGTGGAGACCATGGAGCTCTGCGTCACAGCCTGCGAGAAATTTGCCTCTAACAATGAGGTCAGTCGGGTTTGTGTGTGTTAGTGTTATTAAGCACAGGCTTTCAGATAAATGTGCTCCCCAGGTCACACAGGTAGGGTTGGGCTCTGTGTTTCCGTCTAGTACTGAGTCAGGACGTTTCACACACTCGTAGTCGGGCCATCTGGACTGCTCTACTAGCCTACATGCTTTCATCTCACTCTCTTTCGCTCTATTTTCAGAATGCTGCCAAAATGATCAAGGAGTCCATGGATAAGAAGTTTGGCAGTTCGTGGCACGTGGTGATCGGTGAGGGGTTTGGGTTCGAGGTGACCCATGAAGTCAAGAACCTGCTCTACATGTTCTTCGGGGGAAGTCTGGCCGTGTGCGTTTGGAAATGCTCCTGATGTCACTTCCTGCCCACACAATCGCCTATATGAGATATTTATACTCACGGACCCGTCTTAACTATGCAGCCCTATTTGTATGAGGGGACAAAAAGATACAGATTCCTATGCACTTCTCCAGATGACTCCTTTTCTGTCTTGATTTTTAATGTATAGGCTACAGTTTTGAGTTTAACACACAGATTGTAAGGGGTTTAATTAACTTTTTTTATAGCATTTATAATAAACTTAAAGGTGCATTGCGCAAGTCTCTGAGTTTTTGCAGAACTATGCCCCCTTCTGGCGACACGCGAAACTGCAACCAGAGTTGTGCACGCGGTTACGTTGGGGTTTGGGATGAACTAGAAGCCGGTCTCTTTGAATCCATCTTCTACTTTTGCAAAAGTCGCTTGAGTTGTCTGCGCTGATGCGGATAATGGCGGCGAATACACAAACCTGCCAGACATAGCCAGGTGAGCGTGAACGCGCATGACGTCACACCCAGTCGATTCCGACCCGAATCCCTCTTATTTATTTTACTGTACAGGATTATAGAGGCAATCGCAGTGATCATAGAAGGGCTCATTCAGCCCATCAGGCAATTGTTTAAGCATGTATGGGTTAGAAAAACGGGTATTTTTAACATGAAATGTTGCGCAATGCACCTTTAAGAAGTTTATTGCAACTGACTGCAGGACCTAGTCAAGAAATAGTTTTCGTTTTGTCCTCTTCCTGTGCCGTTTACTTTCTCAAATCATGTTCCTGGTCTTATCATGGTCAATTCATCATAGCACATTATTCCACAAAAGACTTTCCTTTTCAGCTGATGTCACCAATCCATCATATTTCATAATCTCTCAACCGCCTGTCAACATCCTGGTATGAAACAGCTACTTTTCATGGGACATTCAGTTCCCAGTGGATAAAATGAAGTGCAGCCTTATGCTTTTTTTCTTATTGAATGTCATTTTTCATTCAGAAATGCATTGTATTACAGAAGTAATTGGGTTGCGAACTCATTTTCCATGTTGAACTCTTTAAGTGGTGCGTGTTATTCCAAACAGAATCTGCCTTTTATATCCATCATCAACTTTCCTTTTCTGTTGACAACACGTAGGTTGTGTGTGCTGTTGAACAATGTTTACCAAGAGCCAAATAGCTATTTGTCAGTCTATTTTGTCTGGCTGATTAACTGGTATGTAACACTCACCCGCCAATCAAGTCCTGCTCTTGATGATGAATATCCTATTTCACTCGGGAATACATTACCCTTCAAATGTTTGGGGTTCACTAAGGTTGCATTTATTACATAAAACACTAATATTGTGTAAAATAACCGTTTTCTATTTGAATATATTTTAAAATGTAATTTATTCCGGTGATGGCAAAGCTGAATTTTCAGTATCCCTCCTTCATTCTTCAGTGTCCTTCATAAATAATTCTAATATGCTGATTTTGATGCTCAAGAAACATTTTTTTTATTATTGTCAATGTTGAAAACAGTTTTGCTGCTTAATATTTTTTATGGAAACCGTGATGCATTTTTCTTCAGGGTTATTTGATAATTAGAAAGTAAAAAAAAAAATTTTTATTTGAAATTGAAATCTTTGTAACATTATACCTTTCTTTACTCTCACTTTAGATAAATGTTATGCCTCTGATTAATAAAAGTATTAATTAAAAAAAATTAGTGTGTGTAACATTAAAGAGGTAAAAATGTATTGTGAGCAGCAATACTGTTTAATGTAGTTCCATCCCAATATCTGTTTCAGTGGATTTGTGACTGAACATTGATGTCCTTTGTAACAAATGAGGTGTCAGTCTGCGTTTCTGTCTCTCAGAATACTCAGTTGTATTTGTCTGGCAGGTTGTCGTAGGAGTGTGTGTTTGCTGTGTGAGGCTGTTCAGAACAGAATGTGTGTCGTTGCACTCCATTTCATGTGTCATTTTAAAAATGCATTCTCTCTCTCTCTCTCTCTCTCTCTCTCTCTCTCTCTCTCTCTCTCTCTCTCTCTCTCTCTCTCTCTCTCTCTCTCTCGCTCTCTCTCTCTCTCTCTCAGCGGGCTGCACGGCCACCTGTTTCAGACTCCCCTTTCTTTTTCACTGTTGTTTGTTTTTTTTTTGTTTTTTTCATCCTTTCATTCTCACCCCAGGAATCTTGTGCCCTGTCCTTTCCCCCTCTTTATGCAACCAGCATTTGTAGAGCATGAATACTTGAATGTGAATCAGATTTTTTTTTTTTTAACTTGACTTCTGCAGGTTTCTGTAGTCGTGCAATAATACAATTAATACTCTTTTGTACTACTTTACAGCCCGTAATTTCACAAATGTCAAAAGTTGTTATTACAACAAAATTTCATTTGAATATTTTTTGACCGTTTCTAAGTTGATTGTTTGCTGTTTCACACTTTTGATACATAAAACGAACTTGCTGCCAAAGTTTTCTCACAGAGGAGGCATGCGATTATGTTACAGACATCATCCTGAGAAACTATTATAATGCAAGTAATGGTGCTTTTGATTTCAGCTTTGGTAAAATGCTGCAAGATTTGATCAGAATGTTCCATCCTAAAGTTCCTGCAGTGTTTAAATGCAGTAGTCACCCCTAAAAACCTATAATGACTTTATTCTGATCTTTTATCCAATGTTTCAATATTTTTGTCAACACTGTGCAATAATTGCTGTTTAGATAAATAAACATTTAAAAAAACATGCGAGTTGTGGGTTTCTCCTACACACCTGACTTAAGTTAAACCAGGTGTCCCCCTTCACCTCCACCCTGACTATGTTGGTAACCCCTGATGCCTAAGAAGAGCTACTCTGACCACATTGGAAAACCAGATGCCTAATATTAATATTCTGACTGCATAAGACACCTATAGCTATACTGACCGCATCAAATGCTTAAGAACTATAGCTACTGAACGCATCGGTAACCCTGGACACCTAAGAGTCTTTCTCTGAGTCAGATTACTTTTCCCCCCGTATGAACGCCATCACTTGGGAATAAGGTATCTAGTGTCCCACTGACATGCTGTATAGCAGCAACCAGACAGACTCCAGACAAGGCCTTTGAATATGCTTTAATCATGGCTTGGAGATAAAGTTGAGGTTAATTATCCATTAACTGATTCTTGAGTACTGGGACAAAAATGAAAACTGAAGAATTTTAAGGTAATCAGAAAGGAATTGTTTTGGATTAATAAGAGGTTCAGAGGTATTCTCCTATTTTTGGGTGTGTCTTCTGCTTAATTTGTCCCACAAAATGTCTTTTCCTGTGTGATCTTCTGGATGAAGACTGACTCATGATCATGATTTTAGATGTTTTCATAAATATTGTCTGTTAAAGTCACCATGAAATCAAAATCGACCATTTTTAAAAATCAGAATATTGCAGTATTTATAAATGACTTATCTATGCAATATATCATTATTTTATTACATTTATGTGCCCTCGTAATCTTTAATCAAAGTAACTTCCCTCTTGCAGTGACATCTCTTCTCTCTGATGACGAATTTACTGGCGGGTTTCTTGTCAACTTTAAAAACAAAATTGAAATAGTTGTAAACCTATCATTACATTGCAGTAATGTTTCTGTAAGAGATACATATTTAATATACATTTTAATCACTATGAAGTATTGTTATGGCACATATTTTGCCTCATGTCTGAAGAATTACTGCTCTGAGGGGCCGTCTTTACTGTTCACACAGAATGCGTTTTTCCATTCCACTGTGCTACTTTTCCATTGTTTTTCTAAACGCGCTAGATGGATGTGTTTGACCGTTCCACTCGCGTCTTCCATCTTTTGCAGCGTCTCGCGCATGACACAGAGCTCAAGTTAAAATAAGTGTAAACAAATGTGTCTCGAGACCTTGTATCCCCCCATTCCACTGCCCGCATCTCTCGTTTTTCAAAGCAAAAGCGCGTTCTGTGTGAACCAGCTAATACTTCACAACTGTGCATTATGTGAAGTCAGACACTTGCAGTTTTACGGGATTTCCAATGTGTTTAAATGTTTTAAATCCAGCATCCTCTACTTGTTTCATGTTTAAAGGCTACAAGCTCCTCCTAAAGTCCATGTCCTCTTCTGTCCACCTCATCAAGCTCCTTCTATCTGTTGCTCGATGAGTTCTAGTCCAGACATCATCCTCTCTTAACACAGCATCTCCCAGTCTCTTCTCTTTCTGTTTTCTTCCCCTCCTCCTCCTCCTCTGTATTTCAGAAAAACTGAGCTCAGATCAGTTGGCGGGGTGTTGCTGTGTGCCTGTGGCTCGCACTCCTCATTAACAGCTTGGCTCTCTCTGGGGGACTGCAGGATCTGCCTGACATTTTGCTGACCAGGAACATACCGCAGAGAGACTCGACGGGAAGAGGAATGCGAGCCAAAGATCAGATTGAAACGAGATCATTAGATAGAAGGAATGCATCACGCCTGAGATTACATATACGATATATTCTCTAAAACCCAAGAGGGTGAAGATGAAAGAGAAAAGAGTTGAAATGAATTTGTCATTTTCTGCAGAACCTTCCTGCAAAAGAAGAGAGAGAGAGAGTAGATTGAACAGAGACATGAGTGATTGATGAAAGACAGAGCAGCAGTTGAGGAAGATCATCACAGTGATTTGTAGATCATGAATGTTCAGATGAAGCAGAAGAGGGATTACACTGATTGCATAACTGTGTGTGTGTGTGTGTGTGTGTGTGTGTTTGTGCTGAAAGAGGAATGAAGAAGGGAACGGGATGTGAGGACAGCATCAGCGAGGGGATGAGAGTGGGTTTGAGGGATGAATACAAATTACTTTTTTTCCCCTTTGATTTTTTTCTTTTCTTTTCTTTTTTTTCAGCATTCTGTATACTTCTTTTTACAATACACATTTCCAGTTCTAGGTGCTGATTGGTCAATGCCCTGTATGTTTACATGCACAGTTATGATCAAGCTACAGCAGGTTTTTGTTTTTAGTTGAATTATTGTTTTTGTCAGTAACGGCTGAAGTGTGTTATTCCTAACAATGGCCTTTATAGCTGTGATTTTATTCGCAGTATAACACGGCTTCACAGATATTATAGAGTGCAGTCGTATGTCCACATTTTTAACAGAATGGGTTCATATTCCTTTTCTTCATAGTGATTTAAACACTTTAATTAACACATTATGCATAATGGTGTCCATAATGTATGCTATAATGCATTATATCAGGGGTGTTCAAACTTGGAGTTTAGCTCTAACTTGCCTCAACATATCTGTCTGGATACTGGACACCCCTGTATTATATATTTTCATAAACAATTGTAGATAAAGCTAAAATGCAGACGCAATTCATTGCATCATTAATTCAGACTTTCACAGTGCCGGAATTTGGCTATTAAATATGAAGTTGAAATTATGATTAATAACCTCAGATGTCTTGAAAGGTTTAAATAGAATGATTAAAAAATGTATTTCTCTATGGAGAAAATGAATGTGATTTTTACCACAGCACACAAATCTATGGCTTGAGTGTGTAATTTCTGCTCCATTATAGTGGCACCAAATTAAATAGCAAAAATGACTGTACTTTAACAGGTTTCCCATACTCCCCGTCTGCCACTGCTTAATTATATAACCGTTGACGATAGTTATGACTCCTCTTATAATCCCTCATCTTTTTTTTTTCTCACTCACAATGAAATATTCATTGCTTGGCAGTGTGAATGAGTTCACCAGCAGAGTGTCTCAAACATGTTCCCTCCTTCACGTGTGGGAATATGTCACTCACACTGTTTTATTTGTGTGCATGCGTTGAGCATTCATCCATAAATTGCTTATTCAGACAGGGATTAGACTGCTATAATAGTGCATCACTCCAAGCTTCCTCACCCTCCATCCTACAGACTCCAGCAGTTCCCTCTGATTTCCAAATAACAGACCAGCAGTGGAAGTTGAAAAGGTGGAGTAAGTGTATTGACAGATGAGAAGAATTAAGAGTTAAAAAAAAAGAAGAAAAGGGAATGAATATTTAATAATCCTTCCCTGAGTTTGACATCTTGCCTCTTGACACATACAGTATTAATAAACATGGCAGGATGCTCTTGTGTATTTATGAGTGAAACAGCAGGCTGTTGTCTTGAAGATGCTGCAAAGGATTGTAAAGTATGATGCTTTGTGAATTGAGGTAAATAATATGCAAAAAAAAAAAAAGAAAAAAAAAGTGTTTACAGAACAGGTAAATCTGGAAATGCATCATATTTTCTTATTTATTTGCATACATTCACAATCAACATTGCCAATGTTTGCAATGGATTGACATACTGAAGCCGGCATATGGCACAATATGAACATCTGCTATTTAAAAAAAGAAAATGTAACAAGTAGGCATCATTGTGATTATATTATGTCATGCTGCATTATATTGCATTTATTATATCATCTCAGAAATGTGGAAATTCTTTTAACCAGACTTTTAATATGTGGCCTTGTTAAGAGATGATCAATGATATTTGCTTCACCTGTGACTGGTCATAATGTTTTGGCTCATCAGTGTATATTATAACATGTGAAACAGTAGTATACTACAGTGTTGTCATGTTGCATGCACTGTGTAAAATAATTTTGTGCAAATATATCTTAACATTTGGCAGTCAGATTCAGGAAAGAGATGTTTAAAATAATATTGTTTCCAGCTTATCACACTGGAAACCAAAGGTCACATCTAGTGCATTGCATTGTGGTATATAGTATTTAATGCAGTGTTATTTTAGTAATATATATTACTATTTTCTAAATATTTTTAATACGTTTTTAAGTTTGTATTTTCCTGTTTTTGTTTTAAATTTAGTTAAAATTTTAGTTTTTTTTTTTTTGTTATTTTTATTAGTTATTGTTATTTTATTTTTTGTTATTGTCTATATAGGTTTTATCCATTTTTATTTACATTTTAATTAGTTATTTTATCTTAGTACAATTTTTATATATTTTTTTAAATGGGCCAAGACAAAAATGGTCAAATATTTTGTGGTCTTTTAATGGTCTTATCCATTTTAATCACAAATCACTGGTCAGGAAATAATACTGCAAATACTGTAGATAAAGTAAGCACGGGATGGCTTTTACATGAAGAAAAGTCATTGCTGTTCCACTCAGTGTTAATGGCTCCAAACAGTTCATGAGTAGCTGAAAAATGTCCCAGTTCGTTTGAGTTTGTGAGACCCAATATTCACTAAAGGACTCTGAACAGGCCGAAACCTGAGCCTGATGGACACTTCTTGGTTGTCTTTGCAATTTGGGCAAGAGCATTGTCTTGTTGAAACATATCATGTGATATATAACAACTTTTCAATTGTGGGAAGCAAGCATTCTGCAATATTCTCCTGCACTCCAAAGCATCAAATGACTTTTCACAGTGCAAGTAGCTCACACTAACAGCAGCTAAAAAGACTCCCCACACAATGACACAGTCTCTTCATCCATACTTCACTGGAAGAGATGCATTTATTATTATATTTCTCAGCAGATTTGCGAAGACATTGCTGTGGAGCATCAACATTCAACTCGTGTTTCATTCATCACTCCACACACAACTTCCCATATTCTGCCAAAAACTTCATTCTGTTTCTGATGTTTTTCTGAGCAATGGACTTTTAAGTGCATTTGCTTACATTTTGCTAATTTCCTGACCAATGATTTATGACAGTTAAAAGCTTAGTGTTTCAGCTTTTTGGGCTGGGCTGTTTTTTCTCTTTTTTGCCCAGGAACATCTACATCTATTTTTTTATATATATATTTGATCTTATTTCAGTTAACTTTTATTTTATTTTATTACCATGTAGTTGTATGCCTATTTTGGCAAATATAGTAGGTCGTTCAGGTATTCTTCATATAATGTGCACACTGAACATACAATATACTCTAGAAATAGTATGTAATAATATTAGTATGCTATGCTGAACATTAAAGGTAAAGCGGAGGATTTTCCCGAATTTTAGAAAAGAACCGCCCTCTCCACTTTTTGAAAAAATGCACATGCGCAACACTCTACCTGCTCCCGAGAGGGAACGCCTATTAAACGTGTGCACGAGAGAGCATGCACGAGCCTAGTTCTCCTCGTGCACGCTCTGTTTACAAGTTGCTGTTGGCATGGCTACTTTCCTTTACCTGTCGAGTAGAAACTTCGCAACTGAGGCATCAGTGGGAAGCCCAACCTGTGCTTTTAGCGCACGCCAGCGTGTGAAATATTCTCCCAAAAACACTGTAACTCAAAAACATTCATGCAAGACAAAATGTCAAATGCCCTTCCGTGTTTTATTTACTTATTATACTGATCGATTGAGTGAGGACTCGAGACATGATCTGCAATGGAGAAGTAGCTTGTTGCATTTGTGTAATAAATACTATGTGAACACATTGGAATTATCAAAAATGAACACACAAGGTTTTAGAACATTTCAGCGTGATACCTTTTACCATTTGGTCATAAGGCTACTTTAGACAAATTGAGATGTTTACCGTGTCTGCGCGGTGCGTGACTTGTGCCAGGGCTAGCATCGCTAATCATAGCTTACATTAACTTTTACTAGCAGTGATTTTAAATGGATTTCTCCAAATAGCATGCCAAACTTTACCTGTCGAGTGGAAACTTCACGACTGAGGCATCAGTGGGAAGCCCAGCCTGTGCTTTTAGCGCACGCCAGCGTGTGAAATATTCTCCAAAAAACACTCTGGTCTTGTTTCTTACTTCAGAGGCCTTTCTCTTCTTGTCATACAATTCGTAGACACTTTTTCTCTTGCGACCCTCAGACATTTTGAAAAAACCCGGTGAGAACGGGCGAGCTTCAATGAATGGCTGAAACCGTAGCTCACCACACACATACACCCGAAAGTGCGCATGCGCAGAAAGCGAAAACTACCTAGGGACGAGCACGTACGACGGCCTTACGTAAACATATCACCAGAATGATTGACAACTAGGAGGACCAATAGTCTTGATGATCCACCCGGAAAAAGAAAGTCCCCCGCAATAACTTTAATTAGTTTTTTTTATTTTATTTTTTAAATAGTGGGCAGTAAGTAAGCTACTTCATTCTAAACATATAGGCCTAACAGCCATACTGTCCATTTTGATCAATGTAGTAGGTTATTCAGCTATTTCATGCTTACAGAAAATTTGCATAGGTAATAATAGTCTATTTCAAATAGAGCCTCACTTTCCCTTTTCATATTTTTAGAGTGCACTAGATTAATTAGTAACATCTTGGTAATTTGTTTGCGCTTTAGGGTAGATGTGCATCTGTTGTGCAAGTGGAGTTGAGTTGTGTGTGTGGAGACGCAAAAGCCACACGTAAATGATTTTCAACTGGGGATCAGCCTCTTCTTTGCCTCTGAATTAATGATGTGGTGGATTGTGTCTACGCTCCACACTAAAGGCATGAAGGCATAAAGGCATGTCAAATCCGCTCCTGCCAGTTGGCCGGTGCTTTAAAGGCTGATTTCCCAGGCCTCTTCTTTTACAACTGCTGCATGTTATGTAAAGGATCTTTAGAGATAAGCTGAGGTCTGTCTTTAGGCTGGTGCCGGTCTGCATGTGGCTATCTGATCATTTGCGTATGTTTTCTTAATTCCAGGATTTCTGACGTCAAGTGCCGTTTGATGCGGTCATGTTGAGAGGGTGCCTGATGTCTCCGGTTTGGTTCTTATGTGTTTTAATTCCTCTCTGAGAAGAAATGTGTATTTGCACTTTAAAGGGATAGCTCACCCAATTTGAAAATTTTGTTCCAGATACATATGTCTTTCTTGTATGAGTTATGCACTGTAGCCTATTTCACATCCTCTAAAGTCATTTGAAAGCTTTGTGTGAAGAACAGACTAAAATTATGCCTATGCCAAAGAACTTTATATCATAATATTTGCTCGCTTGGCTATTAATAAATGCATACTTGTTATGTTATTTCGCCTCCCGGGTCTTTCTGGTAGAACTGTGACTTCTTGTTGCATCGCTGCATCAGTTGGAAGGGATAGTGATACAAATTAAGTTCCAAGTGCCAAACTAAAGGGAACACTATTCAACATATGGTGACTTCAAACTGAAATCAACATGAATTTATGACGCAATTTATGTGATGTTCTCTCACAGTTTTCAGTTGTAGTGATTATTCAACATTCAGGATGAGTTTATAAAATGAGTGAATGCAACTAAGGAGAACGATAACTGCAGAAATGGGGGACATTAGTAGAAATCTATGAAGAATTGCCCTGCCGTAAAAAATAAATTGCTTTTGCTTGACAAAAGGGTACTCAAACCAATCAATTAATCTTAACTTGGGCTTTGACGACTGTACACTCGCACACAGGACTGCAATGCAAATTTTCATAAAGGTAATAACTTGCCATTTTGGTCTGTTTCTCACCAAACCCTACCTTCAGAACGCTTGGAATATACTGCACGAGTTGCATAGGGTTATTTTACAGCAGATTTAAAGCATTGGCTTAAAAAAAAAAATCCACCATTCTCTGACATTAAATGTGGCAAATGCGAGCAGGGCTTTTTTTTCTGTGTGTGAAAAAATAATAAATTATATTTTTTTATATTTTTTGAAAATGTAAAAAAATGCAGAAAGTTTTCTGTGAGGGTTGTATTTAGGTGTACATGGTAGAATATACAGTTATTGTAAAAAAAATCATTATGTCAATGTAACCCCATAAACATGCTGGTCTCTACCCCCACTGCTGGACTGTCACACTATTTTGTCAAAAACACACTCCTCTGTCTCTCTAAGAAACATTCAAGAGAATTTATATTTCTACTTATTGTACTTTTGTAAATCATTTCATACATGGTTTGATCATTTCTGTGTAAGGAGATCTTTTCCGGCTCTCTGAAAAATGTAAGGTGCTTTTTATATATTAATTTAGCTAAAACTATAATAATTGGTTCAGAAATTTTAGTAAGATGTTTATTTTTATATTATATATTTTATTTATAATCATTTCATTTGAAATATATCTTATATTATATTTTACTCAACTGTTTGAAATATTGTTTCATATATCACCTTATGTCCCTTGATAGGACCATGGAGGCCGCGCCGCCCTGGCCACCCGAACTGTCTGGTCCACTCTGGCAACCTGAACTGTCTGGTCCGCCCAGGCCGCCTGCTCCGCCCTGCCGCCTGCACTGCCTGCTCCGCCCTGGCCTCCCGTCCTACCGCAGTCTCCAGGCCCTCTTCCGTTCCACGGGCCTGGCCCTCCATCCCACCCCCCGGGTCCGCCTCCGCTCCACCACCCTCCTGGACTGTTTTCCTGAGGAGCGTCTGGAATCCGCTCCTTAAGTGGGGGGCTATGTCATGATTCCTGTCTTGTGTTCTCCTTGTCTTGTGTGGACTTTTGTTATTTCCTGTTCTGTGCCATGTTTTGTAGTCCTTTGTAGTTTTTCTTGTTTATTAGTCTCCCCAGGTGTTTCTGATTAACCACGCCCCCTTGTTATCTTGTTTAGCTTGTTTGCCTGTGTATTTAAACCTCTGTGCTTCAGTTGTTGTTTGTCGGTCGATGTGGCTGTTCCATGTGGCTGTTCCATGTGGCTGTTCCATGTGGCTGTTCCATGTGGCTGTTCCATGTGGCTGTTCCATGTGGCTGTTCCATGTGGCTGTTCCATGTGGCTGTTCCATGTGGCTGTTCCATGTGGCTGTTCCATGTGGCTGTTCCATGTGGCTGTTCCATGTGGCTGTTCAATGTGGCTGTTCAATGTGGCTGTTCCATGTGGCTGTTCCATGTGGCTGTTCCATGTGGCTGTTCCATGTGGCTGTTCCCCTGTTCGTTTTATTAAAGTCGTGCTTGCATGTGGATTTTCTCTCCGCCTCGTCCGTGCCTACCTCATTGTTACAAATTTAGTTAGAATAGGTAGAATGTATATTCGCATTGCTTTTCATGCATAACACCCTGATCGTTTTTCTAACTTATGGAGAAAAACAAAACTTAACTTTGACTCGCTAGTAAATAGCAAAAAAATGTAAACCATCAAAAATATAAAGATTTAATGTTTTATCTCTGTTTGTTGATCAATTTATTGCTTATTTTAAGTTAATTTAATCCAATAGAGGAAAGTATACAGCTTTACTATATATTTCAGTGTAGACCATCTGAAAAACAAATAAAACAGCACTGAGCCATTTACTCATAAATATTAACAAATTAAAAAATAAACTATTAAATAATAGAATAAGATCAAATAGGTTATTTAAAATATTGTTAAAAAAAAATTTTAAAAGAAGAAAAAAGACAGCCTCATTTCATCTCAGGTAAGTTCACTTCAGCTCATGTTTAAAAGATTAAAACTAACTTTAAAATACTTATGCTTAATCAAATTAATATTATTTCATATATCTATTATTTTATGTTTTATTTATCAGCAATGCATTTTATTTCTTTAAACTCATTTGTGCCGTTTCATTTTCACACAGACATTATGGACGTTGCTGTACAATCTGAAAACCAAGCCTCCGACCCTTTGCCAGGTCTCTTCTGATCATAAATTCAATGACCTGGGGTCGTTAACCTGCAATAATAAAAAAGACATCCTGAAAAAAACATTCACTTCCTTATCACACTACAGACGGGGGCCATAAACACACAAACACAAACACTCTGGAAACGGATGGTCAAACGAACACCTGCTGGCCATAAATGGCCATATAAGGTCATAAATCATAAGTGACACAATGTCCCCTATATAAACTACTGACAAAATATCCATTTTAACTCCTTTATTATAATTTAGTCTATTTATGGGGATTTGGCCATCCCGTCTTTCTGAGACTTTTCAAATGACCAAACAAATGTTTTCATGTTGACGATAATCAATGATAACCTGAGAACAGGTGTATATGTGCTTATGTGGGCAGGGAAAGAGGAAATAAACGTGAAACTGCGTTTCTGCGTATCTCTCTCTCTCTCTCTCTCTCTCTCTCTCTCTCTCTCTGTGTGTGTGTGTGTTCTTTATAACTGCACATTTGCATAGAATTCTTCTTTTGAGTTGTGAGGTGAAGAAAGAACGTGTGCAGGTTTGGAACGACATGAGGGTGAGTAACTATCCCTTCACCACTTATACAGTAACAACTTAGTGTTCCAGCGGGACTGACAGTGACTCATAAAATGTGTTATTGTAAAATGTACTATTAATAACACACGTGGTAGGGGAAGTACACATGATGACTTAAGTTTGCCAAAAGTAACTTCTCCAGGCTCCAGCAACATTGCAGTGTTCAACACCATCGAGGTAATAAACATGACAAAATAATGCAGTAAACATTAACTAAATAACATAATGTGCAACATAAACACTTCAACGTACATAACTGATAACAATAATAAGAGAAACTAACTAGGAATAGGCCTATATTATATATTTTATTTTACTTGGAAACCTGCACTCTGTATTTCGCAAGATTTTTTATTCTGGGTTATTGCGCCCTCTAGTGGACAAAGCCCAAACAACTATCAACACAGACGCCTCAAAATCTACATGCGATGGTCACTTCAACGAAGTACTTTTATCATTTATGGTCATATGACCCAGTAAATAGCTACTCGTGGTTCAGTTTAAAGCTAGATTGCAGGAGAGTTCGAGTTAATTTACAAACAGAGCAATTCAAGTTGTTTTGTTTTGTTTGTGATATATTTGACACATTTTTATCATATTGTTATACATAAGTTTCAGGTAAGAAATGTGTCAGGTAGGCAGCCAAATTTAGGGTCCAATGATGAGACGGCAAGTTTAAGTTGAGAGCAGAGAAATACACAGATATAGCCTATAGGCTATAACTTTTTATGTATAAAATGTATTTATTTTGCAACAGTTGTTAACAGCAATAAGACATTTCTGTCGAAAGCTATTAACAGCTATCCTATTCACCGTGCTGCGTTGTCATGAGAATATCCCAGGTGCTCCCTTCGCCAAGTGCGTTCCAAACGGCTACATAGTGGCACACAAGTGCCCTGCTCACTTCAAAGGGAGTAGGGCGAGGAATGCTCACTTCCGTTTGGAATTTGCTGTGACTGACACTATTTTAATCACGCTACCCAGTTCAATCTCTCTTAGCCTATATTCTTTAGGATGCAGCCTTATTCCCGAACAGTTGAGCCGGTTCGCCTACAGTGATGCCGGATGCGTGAACGAATCGTTCTTTTGAATCGCATCTTTATAATGAACGGGGTTAGAAAGGATTTGGAGGATTTGACTGACGGGTAAAAAAAGTTTAATGAACTTACTTAAAAGTTACTTAACCTATGGAAGAAATGGTATAATAAAATGTAGCCTACTGGAAATGTGTATGACTGCTTAGGATTTTCTTAAAACGTGCAACTTTTTAATCCAAGAAGTGAACCTTTATTTTAGCACTCGCATATGTAGGCTATAGCCTACTTAACAGAACTGTCACGCGTACATTTATGAAGACCCTTATCAAAAAGAAGGAGGAAAAACCTGTAGAAACCTAATACACACGCGTGATGCTGTTTCTAAACCGGGTTTTGTTTAACTGAGTTGGACATCATTACGTAGGCTAATACGTATTGCACTTTGAACGGGTTAACATTCGCTTTCCCTACATCACTTCCGCAAACTTTACGGTTTATGAGTCAGTTTTATTTAGTCCCATTCAGGCGGGAGATTTGGAAACAACTATTTCTGTTTCTGACCTGCTCGTATCAAGCAGCCTACAGTGTATAATCAATACAAATCCTTCCAGACAGCTCGCCATCGACAGGTAGGCTACGTCAAATATGCAAATGTTGCGTTTAAGCAAAAATATGTAGGCTACAAAACATGTCCAGCTTATTCAGTTGGAGGAGTGTGAGACATTGCTTCGTAATTATGTATTTGACACAGAACTGTATCTGTTGTGTTGTATTATTCTGCGTGATATTACCAAGTTGCTAAACGTCGCTACTTTATGTCGCCCTGTAAATCTGTGAATTAACAGGAGACCGCGGCCAAATGGACCCGTTAGACTTTATAACGAATCAAGAGTTGCTGCTTTTTCTCCACCGCAAGAAGACGGAGATTTCGTGCATAGAACAACCGCACGCATTATTCACTCAGCTGCGTGACCACGACCTGATGACAGAGGAACTGTTTCAGGCAGGAACACGCCCACCCCCTACATACCCTCTTTCTCTAACTCTCTAACGGGTCTAGTAGTATCTCTTTTATAGTCATTCATGTTATTATGTATGTCATGGTTTGATGTACATACTTTTTGGTTATGTACCATGGCAATACCATGCTTTTTTGATATGGTACAATAATAGTTCTGTTTCAAGACATTCAGCCATAGTAACACTATGTTTTAAAGGCATATGTAATACGGCAAAACCATGTTTTTGTCATTATACCATAATACTATGTTTTTGGACATGTACAATAGCAGTAGCCTACCATGTTTTTGACCACTACCATAAAATACCCTTGCAAAAAATATATTCATACTATAATAAATACATGTCAAAAATAGTATGGTAGCATACTGTGTCCAAAACAACAACAACAAACATGTTATTACCATGGCACTCTTTTTTAAGAAATTGATACATTCATTCAGGAAAGAGGCTTGATCAAATGATCAAAAGTGACAGTAAAGACATTTATAATGTTGCAAAAAATGTATCATGGATTCCGCAAATATAGTTATCTTCAACATTGATAATAATAATTATAAAATGTGTCTTGAGCATCACATCACATTCAGCTTTGATCACAGGAATACATTACATTTGAAAATATAGTCAAATAGAAAACAGTCATTTTAAATTGAAATTACTGTTTTTATTGTATTCTTGTTCAAATAAATGCAGCCTAAGAGACTGCATTTAAATGAGCAGATAAATGAGCATAATAGACTTATTTAAAAATCTTACTGACCCCAAACTCTTGAACTGTAATGTACTGTATATCAAAGTATCATGGTATTATCATCTGTTACCATCACTTTACAATAGTACATCCACTTTTAAAAGCTGGTGTTTAAAAGCACACTGCAGATTTACCTAATTCATTTCATTATTGTGCAGATATGTTATTGTAAGCACTGTGACGCCTGACCATACTTCTGTTTTCTTTAATGTCTTTCTCTGTTTTGTCTGTAGAAGGTGAAAGGGATGCGCTCTCGTGAGCAGAAGCAGACGCAGAAGCGCATCTATGATGTTCTGGACCGGCTGGAGAAAGAGCAATCTCAGTGCATGCATCAGTTCTGGCGCTGTGTGTTTAAAGATCATATCCTGCAGCTGTACCCGACGCTACGCCTGCTCAGAAACAGCCTGCTGGACGGTCAGTGCTTTTTACTATTATCAGCTCAAGAGCTTAGACCTATACTAGGCCCATGCTGCATTATTACACTATTACAGATCAAGAACGTGTTCATATTTACAGCGGTGTCATTTTAGTATCATCAAGATTTAAGAATCTTAAGAAGATCAAGACTTTCAGTTTTAGTATCTTTTTATTCTCAGGCAGCTTCAAATTCTATGAGAATTCTACGGATGTTGAGACACAGGCGGAGGAGAGTGAAGGAAAGGGGGAGAAAGGAAAGGAGGAGAAAGGAAAGGAGAAGAAACGCACGCGAAAGAGAAATAAAGATGATAGAAATAGCGAGGATAGTGATGGTCCGGGTCCTTCCTCTGCTTCCACACCCGCTAAGAAGAACAAGAAACCCTCGTTCTGTGAGTCCCTGAACTACAGCAGGTCTAAGTTCGCTGGTGTCTTATGCCTGTATGATATGTGTCTCCTTCCGTTCTCTCCCTTTCTCAGCAACTCCTGTGAAGAAAGGAGAAAAAATGGAGATTTGGACATTTCCTTTATATAAAACTCAGCTGCCTGTAAACTGTGGGGATAAAGAGGGCACTCTTTATCGGGACAAACTGCCTAAAGGTTCACCATCTTTAAATTTTTGCTATAATTCATAACAGTATGTATTTAGCATATACTGTGTATGGGTCTGAATGCATGCAATCTTTCTCTCCTGTAGGTGAGAAGTGCATTTTTTCCAATAAACGCTGGTTCACCCCGTCTGATTTTGAGAAGTTTGCGGGGAAGGAAAGGTGCAAGAACTGGAAATTCAGCATCCGCTGCAGAAACACTCCACTTAAGAAACTCATAGAGGTAAATAATGCAGGCACTTGCAGATAGTAAAATAGTTACAGATAGGGATCTTTATATTTGCTGGAAACACATTGTCCGCTGCAGAAGTACTTTTTCAGTTATATATTTTTTACTTAACCTTTATTATTTCGATAAATAGTCTGTATATAATAGTCTCAATATTATAAATATGTAATATTGAGCTATAGATTGGGCCTGTAGTAAAATATTGGCTCATTTTTAGTCAACTGCAATTGTAATTTAAAATTAAATTACAGGTAGCTAGAAATAAAAAAATATTTTATTGTCTAAACCAGGGGTGTCCAATCCTATTCCTGGAGGGCCATTGTCCTGCAAAGTTTAACTCCAACCTCAATTAAACACACCTGAACCAGCTAATCCTTCGGATGAGACGTTAAACCGAGGTCCTGACTCTCTGTGGTCATTAAAAATCCCAGGATGTCCTTCGAAAAAGAGTAGGGGTGTAACCCCGGCATCCTGGCCAAATTTGCCCCTTGGCCTCTGTCCATCATGGCCTCCTAATCATCCACTTATACTGATTGGCTTCATCACTGTCTCCTCTCCACCAATAAGCTGGTGTGTGGTGGGCGTTCTGGCGCAATATGGCTGCCGTCGCATCATCCAAGTGGATGCTGCACATTGGTGGTGGTTGAGGAGATTCCCTCATCTATGTAAAGCGCTTTGAGGTCTCAGAAAAAGCACTATATAAATGTAAAGAATTATTATTATTATTATTATTATTATTATTATCAATGTCTCACTAGGCATACTAGAAACTTCCAGGCATGTATGTTTAGGCAAGTTGGAGCTAAACTTTGCAGGACAGTGGTCCTTCAGGACCGACTTTGGACATCCCTGGTCTAAACCATTAACATTGTCAATAGTGCATTTGTTTACATTTATTAATTTATCACACGCTTCTTCATAAGAAAAGTTGTTGTATGGGAAACACACCCCAGGTAATTTAAAAAGGCTGATTTAAGCCAATAAATAATAGCAAAATGATCATGGGACCCCACAATATTTCTAGTTTGTCTACCTGTTGTTACAAACGAATACATTTTTATTAGCGTTTCTTTATTCTTTTATTTAACATTATATTCAATTTATATATAATGCATTATCAGTTGTTATATTAATAATATTAAGTTATATTATTAAGTTATTAGCCAAAATTTCCATGTTTATGCATCCCACAATATATGAACATAAATATAACATTTGTAACAAATGTACATTTTTTGTTACTTCACTCATGAACAAATCGCCTGATGAAGGAGAATCCAAATAAACACTTTAATATAAAGGAAAATAAACATGTAGGAGATCACGGAGGAACACAACCACTTTCCTATAAACGTAAACAATACAGGATGAAGGAGAACTCAGGGCTTATATACAAAGGGCAAACAAAGGAGCTAATGAGTTAATTAATAGGGCACAGGTGAATGTGATGAAACAATGAGTCACACAGGAAAACTGGGTCAAAGGAAAACAGGCAAACAGAAACTGAACACAATGAAAACTAAGACGAAACAGAACATAACCCTGACAGCAGTCACAAATTATCATTGTTCAGTGAATTTTTGCAGGCAAATATCCAGCCATTTCAATGGAAATTCACGCAATCGGGAATGTCACATGAGGGTGAAAGATTTGCCCACATAGAATTCACTGCGTCGACATCGCTACACTAGTAATGGATGATAAACCTTTTTTGCTCTGCAAAACTTTGCTACTGTGACTGCACTTTTTGGCCACATCCACACGAAGCCAGAGCTTTCCTTATCCGATCTTTTTTTCCCCTCGTTCTCAAAAAGTGACAAGAAATATCTGCGTACACACTAAACCACTGAAACCGATTCAATACGATGTAGTACATGCCAGACCAGTATGTGGCGCTGTAATTCTGCCACAGAGATACACTAAAAACGGAGAAGAAGACTTGGAGCATGCGCATGCTATGTGCGCATGACCTTGTGCGCTGTATACAATAATATTAGGCTCAATAGCTTCTTCTTTTTATTATTTTTTTTTCACCAAGAACTTTATTGAACAATATAAAAAAAAAAACATAAATGGCCTGGTACAAAATATGAAGTGTCTTAATCAGACAACAGACAAGCATCATAGCATAAGAAAGAAAATATAAATAAATAAAGAAGTAAAAGAGGCTCAGTAGCTTCTGCAGCACAAACACATGCATGTAGTCTGCAGTTGTTGCTGCTACGTGACGTAGCGGTGTCTGACTAGGGTCGACACGTGGGGTGATGACATCATCGTTTCACAAAATATACAAATTGGCTGTACACACGAAAAACGCAAGGGTGTTGCTTCAGATTTATCCACTCTGGGTAGGGGTTTCAAAATAGCGGTTTCAGGCTCACAAAACGCCGGATCCGTCTGGCCGAAACGCAGATACAATACAATTTTTTTATGTATAAAGCTAAATGCGTCTCTGTGTGGACAAGGCCTTAGTATGAGGGAAAATGCACATTTTGCTTCTAAAAGAAAGCAACAGGAGTACAGCACATATTTTAGTATCGACCATGTAAGATTAAAACATATGAGGTAAATAAGTAGCTACATAAAATACAGCAGACCCTTCAGATACATGTGTGATCTGACAAACACTTCCCTTCTCATTCTTTCAGGAGAACCATCTTCAGCTTCCACCGATGGAGAGAAGAAAGAGGAAATGTGCCCCAGAAGTACTTTGTCTATCCGTACAACGTCAGGTTCTGTTTTTCCTGTTTTTCCTTTGAAATTCATTAAGTCGACTATGTTCCTTCCTGCAGAGCATGAAAGAGCTGTTTCCTGTCATCTTAACCGAGAGCTCCAGCACAGGTGAGCACCGCTCATTCACACTCATTCACACGCTCTCTGCTGTCTGTCTGAATGCAGCCGTGTGTTTTATTCCTCAAGACACAGAAACCAGCGCCGCTTCGGATGAGGAAAGTGATGATGAAGATTTCCAGGAACAGAGAGAGAGAGAAGGAGCAGAGTTTAGAAGGAGGGTTGAGGAGGAGGAGGAGGAGGAGGAGGAAGAGATGACAGATCTGTCTGATTTCCAAGCTCCCTGTTTACCAGTCACCCGCGGTTCACTTCCTGGGACTCTATACAAAGTCCGGTTTGCATCAGGTACGTTACTACACTGAAGTGTGTACGGCTGCAGTCTGTGCAGAACTCAGCATGCAGTTGGTTTTGTCTGTATCGAAGGTTTGAGTGTTTATGAGTACTTTATGTTGCAGGGAGTCGTGGGAAGTGTATACGGACTGAGGAAAGCTGGTTCACTCCGGAGGAATTTGTAAAGGAGGAACCAACTATCACTGATGGACACTGGAAAAAAGATATACTGTGCCATGGAAAAACTCTCAACTTTTTACTCAAGGTATCAAACTGGATAGAACATAGAATGATACAAAAGAGAAAAAACATGATTATTTTTTAATGTATTTGTTTATTTCTTTCTGTCATTTTTAGAAAGAGATCCTGCGCATCCATTCTCTTCTGTGCGAATGTGTGCAATGCAGTGATGAAGCAGAAGACCTAGTAAGAAACATCTCCAGCTGACATGTCTGTCATTCATAATCAGTCATGATAAAAAATAATGAATGACATTCACTTGAATTCTTAATAGCATGTTGAATGTGTGTGTTAATCACACAAGGCATTACTGAGGAAGGATGAATGAATTTCCTGCTTAAAGAAAATGACACTTATTTTTAGTACCCTTACTTACACTTGTTTGCACTGTGATGTTAGTTTCATGACAATTAAGCAAATTCCCCCATTCCCTTGACAAGCCCTTCTTGTTACTGTAAAACTGAAGAAACCCCTATTATTGCTATTGTAATCTGTTGGTATTCATGTAAGTATTCATGGATTATGAATGCAGTAGAAAAAACACTGTATTACAGTATGAGAATCTAAAACCTAATGAGAATTACAGAACCACCCCACCCCACCCCACCCCCAAACAAACAAACAAACAAACAAATAAGCTAACATTAGCTTAGTTTTCTTTATCCAAAATGAAATTTCTTTTTTCCTAAAAACATTAGCGAATGAGAAAAATGCCTTTGAGATTATTTCTGTGATAATGATAACATGTTGTATCATGTTGTGTTGTCCTGTGACTAGATGGCACAGAAAAATGATGATGAGTGTTACACATGTCACTCTGGAGGAGATCTCGTGTGTTGTGACGAATGTCCACGAGCTTTTCATCCACACTGTCACCTACCAGCTGTAGATGGAGACTCACCTGGGTGAGAGACAGAAAAACAACAAACAAAATCATTAAATCAGCAATGTGTTGTACATTCATCCTTCTGTATATGTGTGTGTGTGTGTTTGCTTGTAGGGAATGGATTTGTACCTTTTGCGTGTTTAGAACCAGTCAGCAATGGCGTGACTCCAGTAGAATGACTGAACAAAAAGCTTTAAACGCCCCTGTGTCGCAATACAGATTGGTAAACACACACACAAACTTGGTACCTTAATATAAAGGATAACCACAAACATTTAAACTGTCTACATATGCTGCTCACTAGGTTTAGAAACAGAACAATCATTTATGGACCTAATTGTGTGCGTGTGTTGTTTGTCTTCTTTAGCACTGCCACTATCTCCTGTTACATATGTACAAGGAGGACACCCAGAAGGTGTTTGTAAAAAATCCATGCCAAACAGTAAGATGTCTCCTTATTTCAACTTGCGTTCTTTTACAACCACTTAACAAAATTAACATGCCTTAAATTAATTTAATGTATTTAGAATTTGATTTTAAATAGAATAGGGAAGTCATGTTGGTGAACTTAAATAAAAAATAAAAAATATTAACCAGAATTTGTTTAACTTCCAGGTGTCCAGATACTCTCAGTTCATATCTCAGCCAATGTGGCTAGACAGAATAAAGCTAAATATGGAAAGTGACAACTATCAGACGGTTGGAGCGTTCATCTCGGACTTTCAGCTCATTTTCAGCAATTGCAGGACATTTAATAGGGTAAGATTCACTGAAACACACAGGACATAATTAATAAAGCACCAACAAAAAAACAACAACAGATCAAACCCTCATTAAAATGTATATATGGACGTATATCTTGGACATTATTGATGATTTTTGTGATTAACATTATATTTAATCAAAAAAGAGAGGACACTTGTTTTTTTGTGTGTGTGTGTTTTTACTGTGTTTTGACATTTGTTCTCTTTTGCTCTCTAAAGGACAATGAGTTTGGGCAAATGGGTGCCAGGCTGAAGGAAATGTTTGAGGAGGAGTTTCAGAAAATCTTCAATATCCAATAACAGCTCAAGCCCACCCTTGCATTAATGCAATATGCATTAGATTTCATTATAATGTATGTAAGATGGATACTATTTCTTATTCTGCAGCTGGACAACTGGCTTGGAGAATGCATGGATGTAATATTTCATATATGGCATGGTTGCTGTGCAATTACCGCACATCTTTTTTTTTCTGTAATGCCATCGTTCCATTGCAGATATCATGTCGTTCTCAGCATGGGTTATAAATGGCAATTTGACAGTCTGTACAGAAGATCTGTCACTATCCGCTTTTTCTCTTCCTCCTTATACAGACCTTATTCACAGTCAGTGTCCATTTATCTGAGGCGAAGTGTGCCAATACTGTAATTGCAAAAAACTGATCAGCAGGTTTACAATTTTATATACAGTACTGTGCAAAAGTCTTTGGCATGTTAGTATTTTCACTCCCCAAAAAATGGTTTTAATCCAGTTATTTATATATTTTGCTGTAGTGTGTCAGTAGGAAATATCAGTTTACATTTCAAAACATTTGCAATTAATTGTAATAATCCAGTGAGATTTTTCTATGCTCAAGGAGTCTGACAACAGCCGATATAATCTGATCTCACCGTCATCGAGTTTGTCTGTGAGGATTACATGAAGAAACAGAAAAATCTGACTAAATCCAGAAGTGCAGCAACGTCTCCAAGACGCTTGAAGAAACCTTCCTGCAGAGATAAAGTACTGTGAGAAGTTTTAGACACTTGTGTAAAGATGTTGTAGAGTGAGGATGCTTTCCAAAATAATGTCATAAATAGATTTTATTTATCAATTAACTTCTATTAACTAAATCAAATCAATATTTGGTGAGACCACTCTGTGCGTTTAAAACAGCTTTTGTCCAGGTACACTTGCTCATAGTTTTTCAGGGAGCTTTGCAGAAAGGTTTCTTCAAGCGTCTTGGAGACGTTGCCACACTTCTTCTGGATTTATTCTGTAAGGTTTTTTTCGGTTTCTTCATGAAATCCCAGATGGACTTGATGATGGTGAAATCAGATCTATGTGTGGATACTGGCTGTTGTCAGACAAAAATCTCACTGGATTATTAGAATTAATGGCAAAATGTAAATGTAAACTGATATTTCCTACTGACACACTAAAGCACAAGATATTTAACTGCCTTAAAACCATTTTTTGGTGAAAAAACGAAAGTGCCTAACGTGCCTTTTGCACAGTACCTTATATTTGATATTTGTGATTGTGATTTTATAATTTTACCATTTGTTTTTATAAATAAACTATAATCTTTGTTTAAAAAGTTGGAGAGTATTTTTTTTTTTGTTTAGAAAGTCTTCGATTCTTACTTTAATTGAGTTAATGTAAAAATGTTGTCATGACTTATTTTTTACAGTGTTAGGGTAAGATTCACTAAAACACAGAACATACAGTAATTTATAAAGCACCACTTAAATGTTTTTTTTTGTTTTTTTATAAAAAAAAAAAAAAACGCTGTCCACAGATTTACTGATGACACTGATTTAGGCTACTCATCATGACTGGCCTGGTCTGGTAAGTAAACTCATCAAAATGTTATTAATAGGTTTCGCTATAGACCCTTTGTCACGGTTTATATATTCACTGTCTCCTCTCTCGTTGTCTTGTTGAGTGTGTGTGTGTGTGTGTGTGTGTGTGTATGGGCGGAGCCCTATTTAGGCACCCTCCCTATTTAGTCTCTCTGTTGTCACCTTGTCTTTGTCAGAGCGTTGTTGAATGTTCCGTGTGTTCCTGCCTGTCGTCAGAGCCTGTGTGTTCGTCATCGTCCTGCACTTCTGTCACCCGCGCTACATACCTCCATGGTTTCCGGATTGAGTTCATCACTATCATCACCGTCATTCTCCATCGGAAATCCGGGCTGTCCTCAGCATCCTTGTGCTGCCAAGTGCTATTCATCCCTGGACATTATCTTTCACCACTCTCACCGTCTCTGACCTGCTCACCTTAATAAAGATATCTTTGAACTTGCGATTGAATCATCTTCGTCATTTCATTACACCCTTTTACTGGGTCTGATACCTAAAAAATTATTGTCTGGTGAAATAGAAAGAAGGCTTTCATTAAATATTACATTTACATTATATAAATTCAGTGCAGGGTAGTAACTGATTACATGATCTGGATTACGTAATCAGATTACAAAACTAGTACTTCTAATTAGATTATATTACTTTTTAAAATGCTCATAATCAGATTACAGTTACTTTTTATGGATTACATTATTACATATTATTCACATAATGGCGGTAAATTATTTTGATGTATGCGGTAGCTGTGTACAATGCGACCGAGCTCGAGTCCCAGCTTCACAAGCCAACATCCAAAAAACAAAAAAAAGGTTTAATTTTTCCTTTCTAAGAGATCCTTTTGGGTGTCATACCATTTGACTACATTCAAAGAATATAGAATGCCCATGTAAATGTCATGTAAACACATTTGTGATGCTTCTAAACAAGGGGACAAAAGCACCTCTCATTACACAGGGATTCCTCAGGGTTCAGTTCTTGGACCCTTGCTCTTCTCCATTTACACCACGTCACTGGGACACATCATACAGGCACATGGTTTCTCCTACCACTGCTATGCTGATGACACACAGCTCTCCCTCTCATTTCAACTAGATGATCCCACAGTAGCTGCACGGATCTCAAGCTGTCTGGCGGACATCTCGACATGGATGAAGGAACATCACCTGCAGCTCAACCTGGCAAAGACTGAGATTCTCATCCTCCCTGCCAATCCGTCTCTACAACACGACTTCACTATCCAGCTAGATTCATCATCAATCACCCCATCAAGGTCGGTCAGAAATCTTGGAGTAATATTTGATGACCAGCTGACCTTCACAGATCACATTTCACAGACAGCCTGATCATGCAGGTTTGCATTGCACAACATCAGGAAGATCAGGCCTTTCCTAACTGAGCATGCAACACAACTTCTCGTCCAGGCCCTGGTCATCTCTAGGCTTGACTACTGCAATGCTCTTCTGTCTGGACTTCCATCATGTGCAACTAAACCTCTACAAATGATTCAGAATGCTGCAGCTCGTCTTGTCTTCAACGAGCCCAAAAGAGCCCACGTCACTCCTCTGTTCATCTCTCTGCACTGGCTACCACTCGCTGCTTCAAGTTCAAGGCACTGACGCTTGCTTACAGATCTATCACAGGCTCAGCTCCCTCCTACTTTCACTCACTCCTACGAGTCTACATCCCTACCTGAAGCCTACGATCGGTCAACGAGCGACGTCTCGTGGTTCCATCACAGAGAGCCACAAAATCACTTTCCAGAACATTCTCATTCACAGTTCCATGCTGGTGGAATGCTCTCCCCACCCTCATCCGGAAAGCAGAATCCCTGACAACATTCAAAAGACAGCTGAAAACCCATCTCTTCCGTGAGCACTTAACCTCATAAAAAAATATAAATAAAACCTTTCCTTTTTCTTTAAATCCTCGCTTGTCGCGCTTATGCTACTCTGAGCAATGCCTGAACTTCGTATTTTGAGCACTTCCTGCGTTGTTTTTGTCTCTTCACGATGACTCGCTTAATTTAGTCCTAATTTGTAAGTCGCTTTGGACAAAAGCGTCTGCTAATGACTAAATGTAAATGTACACCATGAATGAGATGAATAATTATGCAAGTTACTAAACACTGCTGATATATAGTTAGTTGTGAAACACAATATCTTCATATTCAGTGACCTTCACTAATTATGGATCTAAACAAAAGTCTGGACAAAAAATTTTCAAACCTGGAAAACTTTGTGTAATGCATTGCTGTTTTCATGTCTACTGTTGTTTGTTCATGTAATAGAGGAATTCCCAAACTTTTTTTTTTTTTTTTTTGTCAGACAAATTTAGCCCAAAATATTTACTTGGAGACCCCTGCGATTTTAAGTACATTTTTCGATAATTTAACAACACATTTGCATGTTCAGTTCTCTGGTTCCGGATTATGGCCACAATGACATGCAACAAATGAAATATTAATATTTTTAGTGTTCAATCTTCAATGTTACATTTTTATTTTGATTGTTTTCATTTTCAAATACTTGACTCATTTTAATTTTATTAACTCCAGTTTGGGAAACCCTGGCACAATGTAATACTTGCAATGCATTTCATGTTGTTGTTGATAAGAAAGAATGGAAAATAAAAAAGAGACTGACCGCCCATCCTCTTCAGTCATACACGCCCCCTTCCCCGACCCTTACGTGCTTCTCCTCCACTTCCAGAATCCCAGCCTGGAATCATCTCGTCCCGTGCAGCAGTCAGAGTGGAGTAACGCTACCCCGCAGCTGAGGAGTTTGAGCTAAATATCAAGGTAATGCTAGCAGCTAGTTGCTGTTAATGATGAGTAGTATTTGAATTTGTGTTTTGTTGAAAAGGGTAGACCGTTTTGTTTTGTATTGTATTGTATATATAAGTATTGTATATTTTCCTAAAACAAACAGTTTAATGTGCAAGTTTCTGTTCTGTTTGTTAGTGGTCGTTCACACAGAACTTATTTTGTCATTCCTCAGCGCTGCCGTCGTTCTTCCATGTGCACGTGCATGAGCTAGACGTCGTCTCGCGTATTTTGCAGCGTCTCGCTCATGTGTTGTGAAATCGCGTTGCTCAAGTTAAAGTAGTTGTTCTACTTTCAAAAATAACGCGCGAGAGAACTTCCAAGTTAGTGTGACCGCACATTTCACTGCCCTGTTTCCGACTTTAAATGTACCTGCAAAAAGCCAGATCAGAGGCTTTGGTTACCACCAGAGGAATCGTCTAGTAATTATTTTACCCAACAGAGGAGGCAAGCAGTCCAAACTAATTACCTGGTTCGTCATCAACAAATAATTTAAAGGGATAGTTAACCAAAAAATTAGTATTACTGTTGTTATCTGTTATTAATTGTGTATTGTTTTAAGCATTAATAAATAAATAAAAGTTCACCCAAAAATGAAAATCATAATTCACTCATAATTTAACTAATTACATAACTGTCATAATTTACTTAATTTACTATTTTTTTATAATGAATATACTTTTTTTTTCGTCTTCTTTTTACGGCAACCTCTGGCGTTTTTTCCGCATTTAATCCTTAAGTACTTATTTCCTATTCAGTAAATCTCAAACTACTGGAAAAGTCATGTAAATGTCTTGATTATAAAGAGTGGGATCCCTGAAGAATATTCAGCTTTTAAAACTTCTGCAGTCCTGTGATTTATTTTATTTTATTTGTAATTATAATTATTTTAGGTTGCCTACTTATATTACTCTGTGAAAACCTTTTAGGCCAGGTCAATGTATTTTCTATGTTTTACTGGTAAATTTGGCTTTTCCTTTAATTATGCCCAAAGATAAATATTTATGACTGAATGTTTTTGATGAAAGACATCTGTACATATCTCTCATAAAACATTAAATGTGCCTGTGTTTGCCTAAACTGTATAAAGGCATCCAAATTATTGTATTTAGATATTATCAAAGTTGCATTTTGATGACACAAAGAGCTAAATATGACATAACATTTGCCTCCCTTAGACCTGAAGAAGATGAATGTTGGATCAGTTACGATGCAGACTAAGCCAGAATGTGAAGTGAAGGAAAACTGCTCGGAAACAGGTGTTAGTAAATACGAGAGAAGAAAGAGAATGAAAAGATGCTCAAACATCTTTGCTCAAAACACAGATGTTTTTCAAGAGGTCAGAGATAAGAAACAGCTGGTTGTTCGTTGTGGACGTATGGCAGGTTCTCTTCACAGAATAAAGTATGACACTGGTAAGTTTTGGGGAGATTTATTTTTTACATTGTGTGATAAAATTAAATTGCATGTTTAGTTTTTAAAGTCAAATTGATGTTTAAACAAACTTTTATCTGTTAAAAGTGAGTAATACACAATATTTTTTACATATGTACCTGAATGCTAGTCTACTGTGATTCAAATGTTTTAACAAACCTACATGTATTATTTCGGTAGCACTTTATTTTACAGTCCTGTTCCACATGTACGTTCCATGTGCACCCATTCATATGTTCTGTATCATGTTTCTCTGTCTTATTAAGGAGAGAAGTGTATTTCATGTAAAGGGAAGTGGTATAGTCCCAGTCAGTTTGAGGCGATTGGAGGGAAGGGGAGTCACAAGAAGTGGAAGTTTAGCATCTATTACAGGCCATCAAAAGGCTTCCAACAAGTGCAACTACTGAAACTCATAAAGGTATGTATGGAAGTATGCAGTCTGGATGTTTGGCTGGCATAGGCGTAATTTACGGGTGGGACATGTCCCCACCACTTTATGCCAGGGTCAGTATTGTCCCCGCCACTTTTTTGAATCATCTCACTACATGGATATACCTAATGCAAAGGAAACATATCCAGTTGACGTTCATATGTGTTAAATAAGAGGCCGTCTGGCGCTGGAATGTGTTTGTTTTTGAAATCATGCTGAGTGTTCGTTGGCAGTAGGCTTGTTCGACTTGAACCAGCGCTGCACAGACCGATCGGTGAATGACATCAAAGTACCGCGAGAGCGAATAGAAAGTAGACGGCTCCTATATGCTTTTGAATTGCTCTCGCGGTACTTTGATGTCATAAACCGATCGGTCTGTGCAGCGCCGGTTCAAGTCGAACAAGCCTAGTGTTATCATGCAGTCAGTGAAGAGGCGGTCCGATATGCTAATTGCTATGCTAATGCTAATGCTAATTGTAGATCTATGTATTTATTCACTAACGTGAAGAATCCCGGGACTAACAGTATATTGCATTATACGTAGTAGATGTAAAAATGAAACTATCACATTAAACATGAGTTCTCAATGTACTATTGAAATTGATTTCTGGACATTTATAATGTTTTTTTTTTCTTACAATTGTTATTGTACATGTCTGAAATAGCATCCCCTGTCCCACCTACTTTTAAAACAAAGTTACGCCACTGATGGATTTTATGAATTTGTTAAATTTTATGAACAAATTTGAACCTCATTTTACTGGTCGTCATCTGCTTTAAATGAACTCTTCTGTTTTTCTTAGAGCGGGGTTCTTCCAGAGTTCGGACACCTGAGGCAGTCCTTTAGACAGGTATAATATATATTATATACTGTAACAAAACAAAAGTCTATTGGCCATTAAACAAACCATATTCATATTATTTTTGTAGTTCAAACTGACAACATTACAGATTTGCCTTATAGATTTCATCACAAAAATGATGACCCATTGAGGTATTGCATGCTTTATTATCACTACCATTTAATTTGACCATAGGGGACGCAGAAAGACAAAAGGCGTGCAAACTCTGTGCAAAATTTGACGAGGAGAAATGAATTGATAAACGCCTTAAAAGGTTTTCCAGAGTCCTGGAAAAGATTGTTTACCAAGACTGTTTCAATACCTGTGTGTGGAATTGAAAAGAACACACTGCAGAGGGAAACAATCCAGCCGGGTGAGTTTGAATAAGTATCTGTACATTTCTTGTCTTTTTACCACCCACTGCTATTTATAGTAGCAAAATATATGGGAGAGCATTGCTATAATGTGTGACTATATCAGTCAAGTCAAGTCAAGTCATTTACATTTATATAGCGCTTTTAACAATGTAGATTGTCTCAAAGCAGCTTTACAGAGATAAATGTATAATTTAACGTAAGATTGTTTTGGCTTTATAGCGGTTCTTTAATAAAGTTATTTTCCAGCTAAAGTTAGTTTTGATTGATTCACTTCCGTCGCAACGATCATTTGTTTTTAAATTAGGGCCGCCAAGACGACACCATTCTCTCTACACAGACTTTAAACGCGAACCTGTGAGAAACGCTGATGGCGTTCAGATGCGCATTAAGAACGGGTTCTATAGTTATGTGCGTTTGAATATATGTGTGCAGGTTTGGAATTCCCTGCAAACCAAGCCTAAACAAATTACTGGTGTTTCCTTATAGTTTTGATTCAGAATTTTATTTTATCAATTCGGGGTAGATACGCAAATTGAGTTTTCCCGACGACGCGTTATCTGTAGAGTGGGAAAGGGATCCTCCATATGGAGAGACTAGTTGGCACTTCAGCACTGCGTTGACATCGGGTCCAGGCGAAGGTCCTTCATCAGATCTGGAAACGGCCTGGATCCGGCAGGCTGCGGGAAAACCTTGGGATAAACAAAGACACTAAAATTAGCGTAGATGCCATTCTTCTCATGATGTAACAAGTACATCAGGATTTATGGGAAGTGTTCCCGGTTCCAGCTGACCTAATCTATGCAGCCTAATATTGAATTATAGAAGTCTATAATGTATTATGTGAACGCTATGTCAAAGAGATGTGTCTTTAATCTAGATTTGAACTGACAGAGTGTGTCTGCTTCCCGGACAATGGTAGGAAGGCTGTTCCAAAGTTTTGGTGCTAAATAGGAAAAGGATCTACCGCCAGCAGTCGATTTAGATATTCTAGGTATTATCAACTGGCCGGAATTTTGAGATCGCAATAGACGTGAAGGAGTATAATGCGTTAAGAGCTCGCTCAAGTACTGCGGAGCTAAACCATTTAGTGCTTTGTAAGTAATCAGCAATATTTTAAAATTGATGCGATGTTTAATAGGGAGCCAATGCAGTTTTGACAGAACCGGGCTAATATGGTCATACTTCCTGGTTCTGGTAAGAACTCGAGCTGCTGCGTTTTGAACTAGCTGTAGTTTGTTTATTAAGCGTGCAGGGCAACCACCCAGTAGAGCATTACAATAATCTAGCCTTGAAGTCATGAACGCATGGACTAATTGTTCCGCATTTGTCAATGAGAGCATATGGCGTAATTTAGATATATTTTTAAGATGGAAAAATGCGGTTTTACAGATACTAGACACGTGACTTTCAAATGAAAGATTGGTATCAAAGAGCACACCCAGGTTCCTAACCGACGACGAAGACTTAACAGAGCAGCCATCAAGTGTTAGACAGTATTCTAGGTTATTACGTGAGGAAGTTTTTTGTCCAATAATTAGAAACTCTGTTTTTTCAGAATTTAGAAGTAGGAAATTACGAGTCATCCAATTTTTTATATCAGCTATGCATTCTGTTAATTTAGTGAATTGGTAAGTTTCGTTAGGTTTTGAAGAAATATAGAGCTGAGTATCGTCGGCATAACAGTGGAAGCTAATTCCATGTTTCCTAATGATATCTCCTAATGGTAGCATGTACAGAGTGAACAGCAGCGGTCCTAGTACTGAGCCCTGTGGTACGCCATACTGAACTTGTGATTGATAAGACATCTCTTCATTTACTGCTACAAACTGATAACGGTCAGATAAGTATGATTTAAACCATGCTAGTGCAATTCCACTAATGCCAACATAGTTTTCTAGTCTATTTAAAAGAATGTTGTGGTCAATGGTGTCAAACGCAGCACTAAGATCGAGTAACACTAATAGAGAGACACAACCACGATCGGATGATAAGAGCAAATCATTTGTTACTCTAACGAGAGCAGTCTCAGTACTATGGTATGGTCTAAATCCGGACTGAAAATCCTCGCAGATATCATTTCTTTCTAGAAAGGAACATAGTTGTGAAGATACTGCCTTTTCTAATATCTTTGACAGAAAAGGTAGATTCGAGATCGGCCTGTAATTGACTAATTCTGAAGGATCAAGTTGCATTTTTTTAACAAGCGGTTTAATCATAGCCAGCTTAAAGTTTTTTGGTACGTATCCTAGAGACAAAGATGAATTAATGATATTAAGAAGAGGATCTATGACCTCTGGAAGCATCTCTTTCATTAGCTTAGTCGGTATAGGGTCTAGCATACATGTTGTAGATTTAGATGATTTAACGAGTTTAGTAAATTCTTCCTCTCCTATAGCAATGAATGAATCAAATTTTTCCTCAGGGAGACTACAATGCACTGCCTGATGCGATACTGTAGTAGACGGTTGCATAGTTATAATTTTATCCCTGATATTATCAGTCTTATAAGTGAAGAAGTTCATAAAGTCATTACTGCTGTGCTGCTTGGAAACTTCTGGGCTTGAAGCTTTCTTTTTCGTTAGTTTAGCCACTGTTTCAAATAAATACCTAGGATTATGTTTATTTTCTTCTAATAGGTTTGAAAAATAAGCAGATCTAGCAGCTTTTAAAGCCTCTCTGTAAGCAACCGAGCTCTCTTTCCATGAAATGCGAAATACCTCTAATTTTGTTTTCTTCCAGTTGCGCTCCATTTTTCTGGCTGCTCTCTTAAGGGCCCGAGTGTGCTCGTTGTACCACGGCGTTGGACTATTTTCTTTAATCTTCTTTAAGCGCAAAGGAGCAACTGTGTCTAAAGTGCTGGAAAAGAGAGAGTTAAAAGTTTCTGTTGCAATATCAAGTTTTTCTAAGCTATCCGGGATGCTAAAATGATGAAACTGATCAGGAAGATTATTAATAAAGCAATCTTTAGTAGCAGAAGTGATAGGTCTAACATATTTGTAACACGGAGTCGGCTTTGCAGCCTTGGCTAAATGTAATTTACACGAGACTAGATAATGATCTGAGATGTCATCGCTCTGCTGCAGAATTTCAACAGCATCAACATCTATTCCATGTGATAATATTAGATCTAGAGTATGATTGTATATATATATATATATATATATATATATATCAGATTAGGTGTCGGGTCAGAATTCATTTTTTAGGTGGAACCAGACTTGTGTGCGGCCGTTACCGGAAGCCATTGATTCTAGTGTATAAAGTTATATGGATATTTTTCTTAGAAAAACGCATCGCTTCACTTCAGAAAGCCTTTATTAACCCCCTGGAGCCGAATGGATTACTAAAAAAAAAAAAAAAAAAAACTCAGACATATATATATATACACTCACCTAAAGGATTATTAGGAACACCATACTAATACTGTGTTTGACCCCCTTTCGCCTTCAGAACTGCCTTAATTCTACGTGGCATTGATTCAACAAGGTGCTGAAAGCATTCTTTAGAAATGTTGGCCCATATTGATAGGATAGCATCTTGCAGTTGATGGAGATTTGTGGGATGCACATCCAGGGCACGAAGCTCCCGTTCCACCACATCCCAAAGATGCTCTATTAGGTTGAGATCTGGTGACTGTGGGGGCCATTTTAGTACAGTGAACTCATTGTCATGTTCAAGAAACCAATTTGAAATGATTCGAGCTTTGTGACATGGTGCATTATCCTGCTGGAAGTAGCCATCAGAGGATGGGTACATGGTGGTCATAAAGGGATGGACATGGTCAGAAACAATGCTCAGGTAGGCCGTGGCATTTAAACGATGCCCAATTGGCACTAAGGGGCCTAAAGTGTGCCAAGAAAACATCCCCCACAACATTACACCACCACCACCAGCCTGCACAGTGGTAACAAGGCATGATGGATCAATGTTCTCATTTTGTTTACGCCAAATTCTGACTCTACCATCTGAATGTCTCACAGAAATCGAGACTCATCAGACCAGGCAACATTTTTCCAGTCTTCAACTGTCCAATTTTGGTGAGCTCGTGCAAATTGTAGCCTCTTTTTCCTATTTGTAGTGGAGATGAGTGGTACCCGGTGGGGTCTTCTGCTGTTGTAGCCCATCCGCCTCAAGGTTGTGCGTGTTGTGGCTTCACAAATGCTTTGCTGCATACCTCGGTTGTAACGAGTGGTTATTTCAGTCAAAGTTGCTCTTCTATCAGCTTGAATCAGTCGGCCCATTCTCCTCTGACCTCTAGCATCAACAAGGCATTTTCGCCCACAGGACTGCCGCATACTGGATGTTTTTCCCTTTTCAGACCATTCTTCTTAAACCCTAGAAATGGTTGTGCGTGAAAATCCCAGTAACTGAGCAGATTGTGAAATACTCAGACCGGCCCGTCTGGCACCAACAACCATGCCACGCTCAAAATTGCTTAAACCACCTTTCTTTCCCATTCTGACATTCAGTTTGGAGTTCAGGAGATTGTCTTGACCAGGACCACACCCCTAAATGCATTGAAGCAACTGCCATGCGATTGGTTGATTAGATAATTGCATTAATGAGAAATTGAACAGGTGTTCCTAATAATCCTTTAGGTGAGTGTATACACACACACACACACACACACACACATATATATATACTTAACTATTTTTAATGTTTTTGAAAGAAATTTCTTCTGCTCATCAAGCCTGCAAATTTTTTTTTATATTGTGATAAATTACAATTTTAAATAATTGTTTTTCAATTTATTATACTTATATAAATTATCATTTATTTCTGTGATGCAAAGCTGAATTTTCAGGATCATTACTCCAGTCTATCACATGATCCTTTAGAAATCATTCTAATAAAATGATTCATTTTCCAGCAGGATTTGCACCTGCCCACACTGCCAAAAGAACCAAAACCTGGTTCAATGACCATGGTATTACTGTGTAATTACTGTGTGATTTCATGTAATATTCTAATTTTCTGGGATTTTGATTTTGTGGGTTTCATAAGCTGTAAGCCATAATCATCAAAATGATAACAAATAAAGGCTTGAAATATCTTACTTTGCATGTAATGAGTCTATATAATATATTAGTTTCACCTGTTAAGTTGAATTCTTGAAATAAATCAACTTTTTGATGATATTCTAATTTTATGACCAGCACCTGTATATAGTGTATAGGGTTTTTTGGGTTTTTTTTTTTTTTACGTGATCATCTGCATTAACTGACCCTAAAATAATTATGGCTTTTGCTTGTTTTCTACCACAAACAGAAAATCCTTCAGATGAATCCAAATCTGTTGCTGAAAGAGTCAAAATGGTGAGGTGTGCATTTACTGATAAATTGAAAAACAACATTATTGTATTATTGTATAGGAATTATATATTATATTATATTATATTATATTATATTATATTATATTATATTATATTATATTATATTATATTATATTATATTATAATAAATGAGTTTAGCATATACATGATGATGATGATGATGATGTGTCATCTAAAATATTATTAGGAGATATTTATTAATAATGTTGTTGAAGGGAAATCATAAAAGCTGAAAACTCTGCTTTAAAGCCTATAGTTGAATCAATAACTATAATAAATATTTTAATTATTCTGCAAAATAACAATAAAAGAAGCAACAATATGGCACTGGGGGAAATCAGCTCAAATTCTGTGGTAGTCATTTATATCCCAAATAACTAACTTTAACTTTATCCTTCACCTTCACCTTCTCCCTCAGTTACTGAAATGCACCCAGCTATTGTGCCCACATATCCTCTATTAACAAACAGACATAAAGCATTAATTAAATCTTATTCTTTCTTTTTCATAACAGAACAGGAGAGAATCTGTGATGTCAGCTGAAACCGTCTGTAAAAAGACCACAGAACCAGTCGGATCTACTGCCAGTGATAAGGGTTAGTGAGCTCTGCAAATTTCCTTCTATATATTTCTCTCATTATGAACTTTCTGATTTTTAAAAATTCCCAATTGTTCTTAGACTATGAAGGTCTGAGACTTTGGTTACTTTCACATCTCTTGCTTCTGCTTCTCATTAGAGTAAGCATATTTAAATATTGCCAGTGTCTATTACTGCATTTTAGAGTACTACAATTGCAGTTTTTTTTTTTTTCGTTTGATGTATATTCAAATTTCAGACTTTGTTTAACCTATTTGTGTGTGCTTTAAACTCATCCTCATGATTTATCTCAATCAGATCCTTTAAGTCATATCTGTTGAATGATATAAGAACTATTGATGAATATATTTTTTGCCAGTTTGTTAAGCTTTTAAAATTTGATCAAATGTAGCGCAGTGTTGACTTCTGCTGGTATTAAAGAGCAGGGTCACTGATAATTAATTGTGTTTGTATTGTTACATGAATCATACTACATTGAAATGTTTTTAATGCACACTCTTTGTCCTTCCCCAAACCAAGATTCACCTGATTCACATCCTGTTGATGCTTCAGAACCGGGAGTCTCTCCTGTCGTAGAGGAGGCCGTCCAGACCACAGATGACCCAGGACAGCTCAGCGCCAGCGCTTCCCCTGTTGAATGGCAGAACCCTGTTGCTTCTGAAGAGACTCAGCAAACAAGGCAGCTGCAATTATATGAACTTCTGGAAAAACAGTTTAACACCATCAACAACACCTTGCAATCAATTGATTTGTCTTTAAAGAAGCTGGTGGAAAAGCAGTCACATGACACACTGCCACAATACATCAGTATAACACCTGCTGTTATAGAAGATCCTCAGATTCACTCCTTAGTCAAGCAGGAGTAAGTCACCGATGTTGTAAGGACTTGATTGGGATCGGGATGGAAATGATGGGCTAAGGTTTGAGATTAAACAAAAGCAGGCCAGTACTGATGATGTAGAACTGTGGTCTGAGAGGCTGTGATTAGATATGTATACATCTTCCCTAGGTAACTAATACACCCATTTCTTTTTAATGCGCAAGGGCCAAGAAAATAAACATCTCTTTTGATAATCATTTACTGTTTTTGTCACATTACAACACGAAAACGAAAACATCATAGTTTCTTTTCTGCCAATGCTTGAGGCAAATACAGTCATAGTCTCTGAATGTTTATCTACTATTCTGTCTATTCTTCTCTCTGTTTCTGGCCTGTAAACCTTCAGACTTTTTCAAAGCTTTTCTAAGCCAACTTTAAAATTTTGTCTTGACAACCATTGCTTTTCTAGTTAATATTTATTTATTTTTCATTTCATTTTTAATTCTACTAAAATTTGAATGAATTCATTCTGCATGCTAACTCAATTCAAATTCAGGAATTGACTGAAAAAAATTCAATTCAGTTCTGAACGATGCACAAGTCTTTTTCCCCTTAAGTTTGTTTTATTTTTATTGTTAGTAATCAGGTGGAATAGTCTCTCAGTGACGTCAGAGCAAAGTCAGAGCTGCTGGAAGGTGTGGTTAGGTATAGAGCATGTTAAAAGAAAAGCAATTTGATAGTGTGTACGTCATTATCTGTGTGTGTGTGTGAGAGAGAGAGAGAGGGAGAGCGAGCGTTAAAAAAAAAAACAGACAAAGTCGTGGACACAGCAAGGTGAGTACATTAATGTTACTGGTGGTAATTCCAGTTTTAATGTTGTGAGTATTTTCTGGTCTGATGTTTTCTCTTTTTTGTCTTAACTCTGTCACTCAAATTGCAAAACAGGAATGAGTCCAGGAAGTAACTTTCAGTTTTGTTTCATTGTCAATACTCGCTTTGAACATTCATTAGATCTCAGTCTCATTATAATCTGTAACTTCTTAATTATTTCTTATGACTTGGGTGACTTCTGTAAACAAAACAGCATAGAGAATTCAGTCATTCATTAAAATAATGTAAACAATATGATGGTGTCCATCAGATATGTCTAGATTAAAAACTGAATTGGTTAACTAATTTACCATACATAGTGATTTCAATATTTACTATTAAAATAGTGTAACAATTTTTAAAGTCATTTTAAAAGCAATTTATTCTGAAAATGTATATTTTGCATATAAGACAATATTACAGGTACATTTGTTGTATTGAAAAAGTTTATGTTCAAATAAGTACATTTTCCATTGAAATTACTCATAATTACACATTTAGGCAGCAAGTCCTATTTAAAAGTGCAAAATGCATTTAATAAACAAAAATGACGATTTCCATGTAAAACATGTATAATCAATGTTTAGTGTGTTTGAGAACCACAGGTCAGGACATGGAGTCTGAGTCTGAATCAGAATCTAAATGGGATCCGGAAAGCAGCACAGACTCTCACAGTCTGAGTGAGAACGAGAGAGAAAAGAAAGGAAAAGGAAGGGGGGAAAGAAAGATGAGGAAACACACTTGTAAGCAAACAGGACCATCCTCCTTATGTACACCCAACAAGAGCCAAGCCAAAGACCCAATTGAGCTTTCCAAAATACATAACAATACAAAAAATTTGATGAACTGAGGAGCGATTCATTAAAAAGATTTGAGGCATACAATTAACACGGTTTTGTCTCTAATATGGGCAGTCCGAAGCTCATTCATGCCACACATTTGTCCTTTATTTCAGACTCCAGACAGAAATTGAGACAAATAATTGAAAATAAACCTGAACTCCGTGTCACATGTGGAGATAAAGATGGCATCCTTAATGTGGAGAAATATAATAACAGTAAGTACAGAGTCTCTTTGTATAAGACAAACATTATTCTGAAAGTCCAGAACGCACTCAGATGCTCTAACACAAGGCATTCCAGTATATTGGTTGCATAAACTGTACATAAACTTCTGTTTTCAGTGCAGATGTGCATCTTCAGTGAAGGCAAGTGGTTCATGCCCAATGAGTTTGAGATACATGGAGGTAAAGAAAGGAGCAAAAAGTGGAGGAACAGCATCTTTTACAATGGCACTCCACTCCAGGAACTCATTAAGGTGCATAAGAACAGCTTCATTACTAACAGTTTCAACCAATGCACACTTAAGTTCAGTTATAATTAGCATTCAGTAATTGTTAATATGCCCATGGGGGTTTATTTTATTAGTGAATTATTAGTAAATCCAAATGTAAGAGTGTCAGTTCAACTGAAACATTAATAACGTATCTGTGTTGATTATTAGCTGAGCACATCTTCTAGCTTTGTATTTTCTTTCTGTTAATAGGATGGTCTTCTTTTGCCCTTTAAGAAAATTCCGGTTCAGAATGAACAGGTTTGGCTGTTTTTGTACCTAAATAGTATAGAATATTTTTATTAGACATGTAAGATATGTTTGTAGAATAACCTGCACAATGATATGAATGAACCCATGATTTCAGGCCTCTGTGATTTGCACGGTCTATGTCTCACTTTAGCTGAACTTGCACCTACACAGTGATATTAAAGGGGACCCATTGTGCCCCTTTTTACAAGATGTAATATAAGTCTCAGCTGTCCCCAGAATGTGTCTGTGAAGTTTCAGCTCAAAATACCCCACAGTCAATTTATTATACCATGTTGTAAATTTTGAGTGGAAGGAAATGTTTTTGTGCATGTATCTTTAAATGAAAATGAGCTGCTGCTCCTCACTCCGCTTTCCAGACGAGGGTGGAGCCTACATCTTGTGCCTCGGATACTCTGCCAAAAACTAACGTTTTATTTATTAGTATCCAAGGCACGAGCTGTAGTGAGAATATCAAAGACTTTATATTGGTTGTGTACTGTACCTACTGCTATATATGCTGTTAATATGAACCAAACAACAATAGAAAAACAGAAAATCACTCACTGCTCTTGATTGAATAACTTAGTAGCTTTAACAACGCAAGGCATGGTCCAGTCAGAAATCTGAGCTCAAGAGGAACAGAGGTATTTGTCCAGAGCAGTGGAACAAGTATTTCAGGGAGCGTGGACAAAATGGGATCAACAGCATTTCTTTCCTGCTGCGCTCCGTGTACGACACCCTTCCTTCACCGTCTCACTTGCACACATGGGGCTTGAGGGACAACCCGTACTGCAAGCTGTGTTGTCAAAAGGGAACACTAGCACACATATTGTCAGGGTGCAGAACGTCTTTAACCCAAGGTTGATATAGGTGGCGCCACGACAAGGTGCTCCTGTCCCTCACCAACACACTTGAGCAAGAGAGGTGCAAGAAGAGGCTAGGTCGCACAGACGAGAGGAAAAGTATCACCTTCATCAAGGAGGGAGCCAGACCCTTTGCAGCCAGGGCATCAGCAAAATCCAATCAGCTGCAAGCCACGAGCTCTTGGGAAATGAGAGTCGACGTCAGAAAGATGCTGCAGTTTCCGGAAGTGGTCCACACAGCTCTTCGCCCAGACATCGTCCTGTGGTCAGCCAAAGACCGTAAAATCATCCTAATCGAGCTGACCGTGCCATGGTAGGAGGCTCATGAGAGGAAGGCCTTGAAATATCAGGCCTTAATCCAGGACTGCAAAGACAAGGGATGGCAGGCATGGCTGTTCCCTGTGGAAGTAGGGTGCTGAGGCTTTCCTGCCAAATCAGCATGGTTGGCAGCTGTCAGCTTTAGGCTGAACGAGCTTCATGCTGAATATGGAGTAAGAGAGCTGGACAGCTGGAAGCCAGGAGCAGATGGGCAGTGATTTGGCCACCACTGCCGACCCACCAACTGGATAGTGTTGTGGTTAAGGGCTGAAACACTCAAGGAAGGTTGGGTACCACCTGATGATAGCTGCTTCTGGCTGAAAGCTACGGTTACCTTAAGGGGTAATCGATGAAAGCACCTAACAGGTGTATTCCACAATGTAAAAAAAGAAAAACACTTTCATACTTTATTTGAACCTATTATTATTGCTTATTATATATTTGTATGTTAAGTCATTTTAAAGGCTTTTGTTCACTTATATCTATTTTTATTACCGAAATATTTTGTATCCGATTACTCGATTAACCGATGGAATAATCGGTAGAATACTCGATTGCTAAAATAATCGATAGCTGCAGCCCTAGTTGGAATCATAGTTTGCAAGTTCAAAGTTAAATGAGCAGTGGTTACATTACCTGGATGGGGCAGAAAAAGGAAGCCATCAACGGCTACAACCAAATTTCTGAGAAGGCAGGTTCAGAAAAACCATTGAGTGACTTTTTGGCCCTATGAATCAGCGGTATGTCTGGAGGAAGAAGAATGAAGCACATGCTAGAAAAGAACACTCTGCCTACTGTAGTTCAGCATGTTGGGGGCTCAGTGATGCTCTGGGGCTGCTTTGCATCCTCTGGCACTGGAAACCTGCAGTGTGTGGAAGGCAAGATGGATTCATTGAAGTATCACGAAATCCTAAGAGAAAATGTCATGCTGTCAGTGAGGAAGCTGAAGCATGGGCTTCATTGGACCTTCCAGCAGGACAAGGATCCCAAGCATACCTCCAATTCCACCAAGGCTTGGTTGCAGAAGAAGTCCTGGAAGATACTACAGCGGCCATCACAGTCACCTGACTTGAAATCCATAGAAAATCTCAGGTGGGATTTGAAGAAGGCGGTTGAAGCACGCAAACCCAATAATATTACTGAACAGGAGGCCATTGCTCATGAGGAATAGGCTAAGATTCCTCAGGAACGCTGTCAGAAGCTGGTGTCTGGTTATACATCTCATTTGCAGCAGGTCATAACAGCAAAAGGGTGTTTTACTAAGTACTAAAGATGCTTGCCATGAAGGGGTTAAATAATTTTGAGACTGCAGAAGTCATTTAAAGTTGCATTTTCAGTTAAATTTGGGGAAACCACTTGAAACACTTGTTGTGTTTCCAATTACTTTTGTTTGATTTGTTCATTGCAAACAGCTGCAAGTCTGTTCATTTTGCCAATAAACCTGATTTGCAATTGGGGTTAAATAATTTTGATTACAACTGTATATTATGTTTTAACACGTTACCAAAAAAATAGACCAGTTGTCAGTCCGCCACCCTTACAAAGAAAACAAGAAGATAGTGAAATAATTGTAGCAAGAGTTTGAAGATGAGCCAAAAACAACACCCGTGACTGAGATTATTGGTTATGAACTGTGCAACTAGGATTGTCTTTGTTTTGGCATCTGGAACTTGATGCAAAGAGGAGAAGACTTTTTCCACAATACCAGCACAAATATAACCCCAAAACATGATTTTTATATAAATATATATGTTGTGAAATATCTTGTATATATTTTCACACTATATTTTCATGACTGTCGCACAGAATAACTCTCCTGGATCCTCTCCAGTTACTTACAGGCTCAGAAAAAGGAAGGTTAGATCCTGATTATAATGATTAATTATAAATAATCATGTGAAAAAGAAAGTACACCCTCTTAGAAATCTATGGTTTATGTATAAAGACATAATAAAAAAAATTATCTGGTTCTTAGCAGTCCATTCTTCGTGCTTGGATATCTCAATTAGCTGGAATTCAGTGTTGACGATTTAACATGATCTAGGATTGTTAGGTTCTTCGAAGCTCATTCCAGAGATGCTGTCATATCAATGGTCTGTAAGCTCAAACATGCTCTGGAGCAGGCTTATTTCATGTAAACAGGATTAGATTGAGGTGATACTTAAAGTTTGTCCTAGTCACTGATACTTTCTTACAAGAGTACCTTAATGAACCAGGGACAATAATAGGCTAGAAATTATTTAAAAATAAAAAAAGGGCTGTCTCAATCGCAAAATCTTTACAGTTCACTGAAACGTTCACTCCCTAAAAAGTCCCACACTGCACCATGAAAACCAGGGAGCATTGATACTCACTATAGTGGCGTTTCCACCTAAATTACCCGAAACTATTTGTCCCAGGAACTTTTATCCCCCCAGACCTGTTGCTGTCTGCGTTTCCATCGCGGTCTAAAGTACCGTGTAGATTAAGCAAATTAGTCCGATTAGGACTGCATGTGACTTTTCAGTTCCCGCTGGGTTTTGTCCTCCGCTTACAATCTTAACAAAGTCTGAACCTCATCATTGGTCCATCAGTCGTGTTTTTTAAACTCCATTGTTGATTTGAATAGCAAACAACTCTTACTGCACTCACCGCAACAGACTTTGAAAAATGGTGGTTGAATTAACATGCTGCATGGAGTCAACCAATCAAAATGCTGCATAAACTCAACCAATCAGCATGTTCAGTGCCCAAGTCCCACCCCCGAAAGCTCCTAAACTTTGAAAAAGTATTACCCAAGCGGCAACCTTCCAGTCTCTCTCTTGAAACCAACACGGAAGTGACTTGCAATTCATCAACTGGCCGCTAGAGACAGCGAAAAAGAGTCAATCCCATATTCCCCACATGTTAAAATGCCCAACTTTACAGCAGAAAAAAATGTGTTTACAGCCTGGTGCAAAAAGTGGTTTTGGTCTATAATATAGTTACATTTTGCCCTTCATGACATCTGTGAGGGGGGTGACATTTTTTTATAACTCATCCATTTAAATTATATTAAGCCTTTATTTCTGCATAATTAAGGGCGTGGCCACTTGAGTGACAGGTGGATTGCCGCTGCTGTCCCTACTAGCCGTTTTCTGCTGTCTGTTAGCCGTCACGTCACCTCAGCTAATCCCGCCTTTTTGCCCATTTTCGGTTATCTGAGAGTGAAGCGCGGTGACACCCTACCAAGATGGCGTCGGCCGGCTTCGCCCACTTTGGGCTTCAAAAATGCTCTTCAGAAACCTACGGGTGACGTCACGGACACTACGTCCATATTTTTTTACAGCCTATGGTACTACCCCACGAGCAGGGACTTTCTGAGGAAGATTTTTATTTTATTTTTACCGGGAACCACATAAATTGCGCGAGCCAACTCACTACACATAATGACATGCAGTAGATGTTTTGGAAAAAAACATAATTTATTATTTAATAATTGAAGCATAAACATACACTGTAAAAAATTTCTAACCCTCCCAAATCAAAAATTTCAAGTGACCGATAACATCTAAATTTTTCAATTGGCCCAAGTGAAAATCTGTAAATTTAATTTGATAATTTACAGAATTTCACTTGGGCCAATTGAAAAATTTAGATGTTATCGGTCACTTGAAATTTTTGATTTGGGAGGGTTAGAAATTTTTTACAGTGTACATCACAAGACACGGGTAGTGAACATAATCTAGCTAATGTTTATAATTAATTTACGGCTAAAATGTTGCAGGTATATATAACAAAGAATTTAACCATAGAAAAACCATAGAGTTGTATAATAGGTTGTACTTTCTTTTTCGTGTGTGTGTATATATAGATACTGTATATAAAAGGTCACAACATATGTTGTAAAATATGTTTTCACTTAATGTCTGTCTGTTGCACAGAATGACTCTCCTGAATCCTCACCTGACAGGTTCAGAAAAAGAAAGGTTAGATGTGATTTTATGTACTGTATATGTACTTTTGAGGGAATTGTACAGCTGTCCTCATGTTCCACATCTCTGACACGCATCTTTTCTGTTTTTCACAGGGCAGGAGACAGCTTCTCTACTCCAGCTCTGGTCCGTATAATAATTATACAAAATCATATATAGTGTGTGTGTGTGTGTATATATATATATACAGTGAGGAAAATAAGTATTTGAACACCCTGCTATTTTGCAAGTTCTCCCACTTAGAAATCATGGAGGGGTCTGAAATTGTCATCGTAGGTGCATGTCCACTGTGAGAGACATAATCTAAAAAAAAAATCCAGAAATCACAATGTATGATTTTTTAACTATTTATTTGTATGATACAGCTGCAAATAAGTATTTGAACACCTGAGAAAATCAATGTTAATATTTGGTACAGTAGACTTTGTTTGCAATTACAGAGGTCAAACGTTTCCTGTAGTTTTTCACCAGGTTTGCACACACTGCAGGCGGGATTTTGGCCCACTCCTCCACACAGATCTTCTCTAGATCAGTCAGGTTTCTGGGCTGTCGCTGAGAAACACGGAGTTTAAGCTCCCTCCAAAGATTCTCTATTGGGTTTAGGTCTGGAGACTGGCTAGGCCACGCCAGAACCTTGATATGCTTCTTACAGAGCCACTCCTTGGTTATCCTGGCTGTGTGCTTCGGGTCATTGTCATGTTGGAAGACCCAGCCTCGACCCATCTTCAATGCTCTAACTGAGGGAAGGAGGTTGTTCCCCAAAATCTCGCAATACATGGCCCCGGTCATCCTCTCCTTAATACAGTGCAGTCGCCCTGTCCCATGTGCAGAAAAACACCCCCAAAGCATGATGCTACCACCTCCGTGCTTCACAGTAGGGATGGTGTTCTTGGGATGGTACTCATCATTCTTCTTCCTCCAAACACGTTTAGTGGAATTATGACCAAAAAGTTCTATTTTGGTCTCATCTGACCACATGACTTTCTCCCATGACTCCTCTGGATCATCCAAATGGTCATTGGCAAACTTAAGACGGGCCTTGACATGTGCTGGTTTAAGCAGGGGAACCTTCCGTGCCATGCATGATTTCAAACCATGACGTCTTAGTGTATTACCAACAGTAACCTTGGAAATGGTGGTCCCAGCTCTTTTCAGGTCATTGACCAGCTCCTCCCGTGTAGTTCTGGGCTGATTTCTCACCTTTCTTAGGATCATTGAGACCCCACGAGGTGAGATCTTGCATGGAGCCCCAGTCCGAGGGAGATTGACAGTCATGTTTAGCTTCTTCCATTTTCTAATGATTGCTCCAACAGTGGACCTTTTTTCACCAAGCTGCTTGGCAATTTCCCCGTAGCCCTTTCCAGCCTTGTGGAGGTGTACAATTTTGTCTCTAGTGTCTTTGGACAGCTCTTTGGTCTTGGCCATGTTAGTAGTTGGATTCTTACTGATTGTATGGGGTGGACAGGTGTCTTTATGCAGCTAACGACCTCAAACAGGTGCATCTAATTTAGGATAATAAATGGAGTGGAGGTGGACATTTTAAAGGCAGACTAACAGGTCTTTGAGGGTCAGAATTCTAGCTGATAGACAGGTGTTCAAATACTTATTTGCAGATGTATCATACAAATAAATAGTTAAAAAATCATGTATTGTGATTTCTGGATTTTTTTGGGGGGATTATGTCTCTCACAGTGGACATGCACCTACGATGACAATTTCAGACCCCTCCATGATTTCTAAGTGGGAGAACTTGCAAAATAGCAGGGTGTTCAAATACTTATTTTCCTCACTGTATATATATATATATATATATACACTCACCTAAAGGATTATTAGGAACACCTGTTCAATTTCTCATTAATGCAATTATCTAATCAACCAATCACATGGCAGTTGCTTCAATGCATTTAGGGGTGTGGTCCTGGTCAAGACAATCTCCTGAACTCCAAACTAAATGTCAGAATGGGAAAGAAAGGTGATTTAAGCAATTTTGAGCGTGGCATGGTTGTTGGTGTATTATATTAATATTGTAGTATTTCACAATCTGCTCAGTTACTGGGATTTTCACGCACAACCATTTCTAGGGTTTACAAAGAATGGTGTGAAAAGGGAAAAACATCCAGTATGCGGCAGTCCTGTTGGCGAAAATGCCTTGTTGATGCTAGAGGTCAGAGGAGAATGGGCCGACTGATTCAAGCTGATAGAAGAGCAACTTTGACTGAAATAACCACTCGTTACAACCGAGGTATGCAGCAAAGCATTTGTGAAGCCACAACACGCACAACCTTGAGGCGGATGGGCTACAACAGCAGAAGACCCCACCGGGTACCACTCATCTCCACTACAAATACGAAAAAGAGGCTACAATTTGCACGAGCTCACCAAAATTGGACAGTTGAAGACTGGAAAAATGTTGCCTGGTCTGATGAGTCTCGATTTCTGTTGAGACATTCAGATGGTAGAGTCAGAATGAGAACATGGATCCATCATGCCTTGTTACCACTGTGCAGGCTGGTGGTGGTGGTGTAATGGTGTGGGGGATGTTTTCTTGGTACACTTTAGGCCCCTTAGTGCCAATTGGGCATCGTTTAAATGCCACGGCCTACCTGAGCATTGTTTCTAACCATGTCCATCCCTTTATGACCACCATGTACCCATCCTCTGATGGCTACTTCCAGCAGGATAATGCACCATGTCACAAAGCTCGAATCATTTCAGATTGGTTTCTTGAACATGACAATGAGTTCACTGTACTAAAATGGCCCCCACAGTCACCAGATCTCAACCCAATAGAGCATCTTTGGGATGTGGTGGAACGGGAGCTTCGTGCCCTGGATGTGCATCCCACAAATCTCCATCAACTGCAAGATGCTATCCTATCAATATGGGCCAACATTTCTAAAGAATGCTTTCAGCACCTTGTTGAATCAATGCCATGTAGAATTAAGGCAGTTCTGAAGGCGAAAGGGGGTCAAACACAGTATTAGTATGGTGTTCCTAATAATCCTTTAGGTGAGTGTATATATATATATATAGTGTGTGTGTATATATATATATATATATATATATATATATATAGTGTGTGTGTGCATTTGTTGTAGAATCAGAGGGGAGTATCAATGGCAATGAAGATGGTGATGCTGACAGCGATGATGTCAGTGACATTTTTGATCTTGATGATGATGATGGTATTGACCTGAGCGTATTTGAAGGTCCAACCCTACCTGTTACCTGTGGTTCTGGCTCTGGCATCCTGCACAAATCTCGCTTTGCCAAAGGTGTGTGAGTGGGCACATTTCTTAAATGAATTACTATAAATGTTAATATATTGTGTGTTGGTCAAATATGTTTTACATTTATAACTACAGTGGCTCCAAAAAGTATCTGGACACTTTACGCACACCTAAAAATGTCTGATTGTCATTGTATTGGATACAATTATCAAACCAAGTGTCATTTATTCAAAAGAAATCTAGCACAAACATACTTTAAGAAAAATATGCTACAGAAATGGCTTGTTTATAGTTAAGTGAAAAGCAATCGATATATTCTTCAGACAAAAACACGCTTAGTCAAACATGTCCATAGTTAATCTGATTAACTACTCCTATAGTAGAGTACATGTACACTACAAATCACCAAAATGCCAGCTGATTAAAAGTCACTGAGCCAAGGTAGTCTCTGTCACAATTGCAGGTGCCACTTAATTTTATTTTTTGTGTCTATTGCAATGATATTCAGACATTTTAAATACTTTTTGTGATGATGCATAGCTATAAGAAATTCTTAAACTATGGTACAGAGTATGGTTCAATGTTGTCATCCCAGAGTATTGTGGGAGATGTATAAGGACAGAAGACTTCTGGCTGAGCCCAGGGGATTTCACTATATTGAACAAACCAGATGGAACATGGAGGAAAGACATTGTGACCAATGGGATTCCTCTAGGAAAGCTTATAATGGTAAAAATGTCAGAAAATTCACATTTAAAACTAAAATTTAAAAATTTGACTCACCGTTCTCACATTCTTTCCAGAAAAGAGTTTTGGAACTGCATATGATAACCTGTGATTGTGAGATTTGTGAAGAACCAGATCAATACCTAGTAAGACATCATCATCTCACAATTACCATGTCAGAATATCAGCATGTCCACCAAACTTTTCAGAATTCATTAAATGTTTTATTTCTTTATGAACTCTTGTCCCAGCAGAATGATGACGTGTGCTTTGTGTGTGACTCTGAGGGAGATCTCGTGTGTTGTGACAAATGTCCACGAGCTTTTCATTCACACTGTCACCTACCAGCTGTAGATGGAGACTCACCTGGGTGAGAGAGAGAGAGAACACCTTTACCTGGTTTAGTCAAACTAAACAGTTGACGTGTGTAATATTGTGTGTTTTGTCTGTACTGAAGCCAGTGGAGCTGCACATTCTGTGTGATAAAGAATATGGAGGATTCCAGTCGAAAGACCCAACAGGACGTTTTGAGCAGTCCAGTCTCTCAGTACACACTGGTAAAAAAGATGTCCTTCCTGTCTCCCTGTAGCACTGTCTTAGGCATCTTACATTACAGACATTGCAGTTTATTGCTCTGTTCACGTCTGCAGTCCTCATGCCTCCTGCAGCAGGAATATGGCATGTTCACACAGGTGATCAGGGAGCCTCCAGAATCTTTCTCCTGGTGATTTTCAGAGTTCGTAGAAAGGTCTCTTTAGTGTCCCTAAAGGTACACTATATAACTTTTGGCCTCTATAGCAGTTAAAAAACAAAACTGCATGCATTTTGTGGAAGAACATGGTTTTGGTTTTACTTCGGCTCTCCGTGAGTGTGCAGATGAATATGGTTCTTTCTCATATATATAAAAAGAGAGAGAGAGATTATCCTAGTGCTCATAATATAGTCACTACTAATGAGAGATATAACCAGTTTATATGGCAAGGATCTCAAGCTATTAGCTGAAGACGTTACTGTAGCTTTACCCATTAATAGACACGGTACTTCCTTAAAAATAAATTCCAGCACAGCGCTACAACAACCATAATGAAATGACCCTTCACAATAGATAATACTTTACAATGAACTCTGTTAAAGAGCTACATATGGGAGTTTATCTGTTCAATAAAATACCTTACTCACCTGTTGAGTGATAAAAACACCATCTCCGCGTCACTTTTACAACATTTCCAATCCCTCAGTTCTTGCCATCTCCAAAAAGCCAAGCCAATGTCACATTCTCTATTTACGGATATGAAGAAAACTATTCTGACAGGTCTACATTGCTTTTGTCTTAACCAGATTTACTGTTATTATGTATTGACTCATTGTTTACATTTTGTTAATTTTGAACAAAAAAAGTTACATAGTGTAGAGTACCTTTAAGTTATTAACTGTGACCTAAATTGTCTACCTCCTGTAGGCCTAGTTTTACAGACAGGGCTTAGATTAATCCAGGATTAGGCCTTAGTTCAATTGGGGTATTCAAGTAGCTTTTATAAACGTGCCTATAAAAACATTACTGGTGTGAATCTCGAGATAAAAAAATGGCATTGATATATTTTAAGATATGTCAGTGGAAGTTGCTTTCAGTTAAAACAGCTCAACATGCATTTTAGTCTGGGACTAGACTTAAGTCTTGTCTGTAAAACCAGGCATTAGTGTATTAAGGACTGTTCCACAGGTGCAATAACTGCTTATGGTTCATCGAACAAGCTTGAAAAACATTGTTTAAAACCTTTCCAGGAAAGATCTGTAAAGCTTATTTGGATTTTACAAAATTATCTTTACATAATACAGCATCCTGAAAAAGGGACATTTATCTTTTTTTTGGGGTGAGTAGGATATTTTTAGCCAGATGGCATTTACACCCTCATCCAGTTTGACTCCTGTGTGATCGTTTAGAGATCCGATTACGCATATCCAGGCAAAATGCAAATTCCCATTTACATATTACATAAGGTTGAGAGAAATGAGAAAAAACAAGATTCCAAATGTAATCCAGTGAAATAATTAATAATATGTTTGATCAGGTGAGTAAACCATCATAGTGCAGTTTTGGAGGCAGAGAAGGTAAAGCATAACCTTATTACATATTACTTGCGTAGCTGAATGGAGATTATAAAAGCTCATTAGCATTTACACCTTCATTAACTGCGACCAGCATCTGTTTTCGGTGATCTAATTTGAGTGGGTCTTGAGTGCATTTACACCTGGCTTTTAATGTTGTCAAGTGTGATCATGATACAGTGACAGATGACACACACACACACTTATCTGTTTTTTTTTTTTTTTTTCCAGCACTGCCAGTGTTTGCTGTTACAGCTGCTACATGACTGCATGACTGACCCCTGCACTAATGTAAATCTCATCTTTAGCAGCTTCATCTGTCTCTTTGTCATTATTTAAAGGTCTTATATGTGATGTACACTCATGTGACGTCTGCACTGCTGGTGTTCAGGTTCCAGGATACCGTAAGAACATTTGTGGTCCCATGATGCTGGGCAGAGTGAAGCTGGAGCTGGAGAATAATGATTATAAAACAGTGCAAGAGTTTGTCTCAGATATTAGACACATTTTCAACAACTTTTGCACCTCCACCGCAGTGAGTTTTATTTAAAATTTATGCAACTTTTTCCAATGTTGCAAGAGTTATTTTTTTACGTTTGGTGTCTTTTATATCCTAAATTCTCTCGCTTTCTCTCTCTCTCTCATTTCTCTGTAGGATAATGACTCCAGTAGAATGACCTCTAGGCTGAAGGAAGTATTCAACAAGGAATTTGAAACAGTCTTTAAGCTCTTATAACATCATGCAGTGGGTTGATTTGTCAAAAACAGAAGTTACTGTCGGATTTTTCTCTTCCAGCTCTTCTGCAGTCTAAAGTTACATTCACACTCACACTGAGTGCAATTTAAAGCAATAAGAGGGCATTCATTTTAATAACTGAGGGCTGAGGATTTGAATTTCAACAAAAATGGCCATCCAATTTTTTTTTTTTTTATAAAAAAACGGGTACCATTGTTAAAAATGTCTACAGATATATAAAAAAAAAAAAAAAGTTTTCACATTTAAAAATTCTTCAAAAGTTTTTTGTGTGAATGTCAAGTATAATAATAATAATAATAATATAGTCTTAGTGACTCAAAATAAATGCAGATATAGGCCTATAAGGTGACTGGTAACAAATAACATATTTTGTATGCTAATTAAACAAAATACCACTCACAATGACATTTTTGGGAGAGCACAACTATTATCTCCTTTTATTGAATAATTCTCTTTCCATTGTTGTATGACAAAACAATCAAGCCAAGAAGCAAATATTGCTTCCGGCAAGTTTTAAATGTGCTAAATAGCAATGTTATTAATCTGTAATTAAAGTGGAAGTTTATAATAAAATACATCTGTGTTCATCTGCTACGATTTAAGGGGAATGTCAAATTTTAAGACTCCCAGTTTTCGAACTACTAGGAAAAGTTTCTGTTTATCTGTCAGTGGTGTTAAATTGTGGAATAAACTAAATAATGAGTTAAAGCAATGTTCAAACATATTACATTTTAAAAAGATGTGGAAACAAATTATATTCCAGAGGTACAAAGAAATACAGTGCTAACAATAACCTGAGCTTATATTGAATAATTTATAGTATGTGTATAAATATTGCTGTGTAGGTGTAATATATGTATGTGAATAGAACTTTTGAATATATATTTTCATTGATTATAGATTTATTATCTCTGTAGATTTATTATTTTGTAGCCATTGCCTTAAATATAGTAGTAGGGGTATAAAGGGGTAGGAGTACATTAGTTTTACTTCTTCCTACTCCTTTTTGTACATGTAAATAGAGGTTTCTTTTTAAGTACTGGGAAGTGTGGAGTTTATTATTTTTTTCTCAGATTTTTTTTTTCTTTCTTTTTTTAATTGCATTTACATGTTCAAAATAAAAGATATCAAATCAAATCAAATCAAATGGTCCTCTCTTCATAATTTAATAGAAATTCTGCTTGTGTTTGCTGAACTTTATTAAATTTGTATTTGTATTACCTGTTCCAAAGGTTGTGTATTTGAATTCTGCATGGCTGAATCAGCATTTCGTAATATGTTCGCTACACCTGATACAAACTGATATTTTATGTTAAAATGTGTCAGATAAAATTTTAATTATCGTTTGTTATATATAAAGATTTTTTTAAATGCTTAGTGATCAGGGCATTGGCAGATCTACAGAAAGGTGTGGTTAAGGCGGAGCAAGGAAAAGGAAAGGAGACTATAGACCGTGTTTGTGTGTGCATACTCGACTGCAGAAAAGAGAGAGGGAACTCGACAAACAGACAGCAAGGTGAGTACGTTAATTATGAGTAATTACAATTTCAGAGTTGTTTTTCTGATGTGTTGTTTTCTTTCATTTTTTTTATCACTCAAATTCCACAATAACAGTCCAGGTAGATACTTTCAGTTTTGTTTCTGTGTCAGAGTGAGTGGCTTGGTACTGTCACTGCACCATAAAGTAGTGTGTGTGTATATATATATATATATATATATATAGGGGTAAAGACAATAATCTTACTGTAAAATTGTGTAATGGTTACAAAAACTAGGCTAATTTATTATATATATATATATATATATATAAACACATTTTATTTAACTAGACTGTCTCAGTCCACTTGTAAAAAATATGTATAGATTACAAATTTTTAACTTAAAGTATCTTGTAATTGTCGAGAACTGATTTTAAATGATTCTATTGTCAGTGTTACATTTTGAATCATACTGAGTGTATTGAGAGCATGTGTTTCCTGAAATTTTTCATTTGAATCTCAAATTATCCAGTGCGTTCAACAGCTGATACGAGCACACTGAAATAGTACGTGGTCAAAGCTCCTCTCAGACAAGCAATACCTAGTGTAAACATTACAACACATTACAAGAGCAGCAGATTATTGCCTATTGTATTGACAGGAGTTTTGATAGCACAATATGTTGTCTGTAAAACTAATAATGTTGATATAATGTTGATATTTTCTTAAAAAGTATTTAAGGGTGATATTTTAGATATGATATTATTATTTAATAATAATTATATAGATAATATTAGATAATAGATATAATTATTTAAGATATTGTATGTGAACAGGTTGAACAGGTTGTAACTGCATTCCAATGAACCACTGAAGGTTTGGGTGGATGTTTGTCAGGCGTCTAATATAATATGATATTGATGACAAAACATGATAAATGATTGTTTGAGCAGAATTGATTTATTGGTACACTTCACAGAGTCAGTAATTCACAATCTATTCTATTTTGCAGAATCAACTATATTTAAAATAATCATCACTATGGACTTTGGATTTTTCGAAGATGAAAAGTTATTGGAAGTTTTCCGTCAAAACAAGACAAAAATATCTACAATAGAAAAGCCATTGACATTTTTTCGCCATCTCAAAGACAATGGACTCATTACAGATAAGCTTTATGTAAGATGATTGTAATTTTAAGTGTAAAAGATAGTGGTGTAACGATTCGTTTTAACAACGATTCGATTCGTATCGCGATTCGTGGTTGTCGATACGATTCAAGGACGATATTGGTTCATTTAGAACGATACGATCCGAAACGATTCAGTGACTTGAAATCGATTCAGTGACTTTTTAGCCAAAAATTCTTGTAAGGGAATCAGGTATCAATTAATTATGGATATAAACAAACAAGTAAACAACAATTAATGTCAAATGCATTCACATTTTATTTGAATAAAGTAGGACTGCACGATTATGACAGAAATCATAATTGTCGATTATTCCCTTGAAATTGTAATTGCGATTATTAATTACGATTATCACAACATTGAATGATGTTTTGAATAGGTCGGCCATGGGACCCACATTTCCCCATGGTCATCAAGCCGCGACCCACCTTTTTAGGAATTATATAGGCCTATTATAATACGTTTGTTTACACAAAAATTGTTGACACACAAGTTCTGTCCCCCTTTACTTAACATACAAAAAAAAAAAAAAAAAAAAAAAAATTTGTAAGAATATGACAAATACTGATAAACAGTAGGCTAGGCACTGCGAGGTTAAGCTATTAAATACCAGTCCCAAACTAGTTTTTGTTAATACAATCTTGGTATGAGCCACCACAGTCATATAAAAATATACAAAATAACCAGTAAGTGGCATTTTGTTATGGAAACAACAACAATTAGGCTACCATGGTGATACACAATAGAAGCACTGGTAAAGAAACATGGAAACTGCTCCTGATAAATAGCAACACACATGACGTACCAATAACGTAATTTATTGGTATTTTACTTTTATTTCTTACCTTACTCATTTACGACGTTGCATGCTCGTATTTCTTTTGCGCTTTAGTGAAGTGATACAGCGCGCTCCGGCGCATTTGCGCGTGCAATTAAAGAGTGCGCGCTACTGCAGTATTAGCGGCTGAGAGGACAGGAAAGTCCGTTTTTCTGAGGTGAGAGACTTTGCGCTGCTTGTTGTCTTTGCGCTGCTGCTGGCGCGTCACGCACGGCGACGACGTCACAGATAGGCAGACTGAATCGAGTAACGTTTAACGCCTTTATCATTAAAAGTGCTAAGAAAAAACATCCATATAAAGTCTGACGTGCTTAAATCCAATGCTTATTTCCTAGTATCGATACAATCGATTCATTACCTTTTAAAACGATGTTAGATCGGTATGTCGTCCGGAAGGCCAACTTGAACTTAAATCGATACATCGATGTAGTTGATGAATCGTTACACCCCTAGTAAAAAACTAAGAATTCTATAGTAAAAACCTTTGGTGAACAGTAAGTTTCCTTTCTAATTCAGCAGAAAAGGGATTTGCCGTTTTATAAATTGTATGATTTATGGGTTGTTTTGTAGATGTTTACATTTTACAGAATACTTCTGGCAACCACAACTGCCAATTATTTCACCATAAAAATTATTTTAGTGTTGATCTTAACATTTCAGACCAATAATATGTCAATATAAAAAACATAAAGATTTAACTTTTTTTCTCTCTTCTTTTTTGAAGCAAAAGCTTCAGAAAGGTGATAATGATATTGGTGTGTATGATGCATTGGAGTATATTCAAAACCATGGAACGGTTAGAAATTTCTGGAGATGTGTGGACCAGGAGCACATTTTACAGCATTACACCCAACTCTCTGAAATCGTTGCAACTCTGAAGAAGTGTGAGAAATCATCTGTTTAGCTATCTGTCAGTCTGTCTGTGACTTATCACATTGAGGTCTGTGGCATTGCTGATGTGTTTCGTAATTCTAGTTTTTATCTCCTCAGCTCTTAGGGAGAGATCTGAGAAAAGAGGCACAGGAAAAGAAAGAGAGGGGATAGAGAAGAGCTCTGTGAGTAACCAACCTGGCCCGTCATCACAAATCACTTACAGACAGAAGAAGAAAGCCAAACACACAGAGAGAGGTGAGTTCTCTGACAAAATCAGATACAATCTTAAAAATAAAGAATCTTATTGGCATTGATGGTTCCATTAAGAATCTTCACATTTTCAATGCACAAAATGTTCTTTTTACTAGGAAAAAGGTTCTTTAGAATGAGTTCTTAAAAAAAAAAATTCTTCATGTTTTCACTGTTCACTGAAAGGTTATCTCACTATGACATACGTCATGACCGACGAATAGGAATCTCACTAGAGAGGCCAATCTACTTTGAGTGAAACTAAACGAGCCAATGCAAGGCTCGAAATTGCGACCATTTTGGTCGCATATGCTCCTGAAATTTAATCTGTGCGACCTAAAAATATATTTGGGAGCATTTGTGCGAGTGCAAATAATGGTTGTGGTGCGACCTGTTTTCATTTCTCTTAAAAACGTTTGCAAATTACTTTACAGTGTGTACCTTATGTGCGCTGATACGCGATGGCCGGACCGTCATTCTATCCAACGTTATATAACCAATCCCGGGGTTTTTCCTGCATTGATTTTTTTTGGCGGCCGCCAAAGCCTTTGATCGGTGCGTGAGTGACTGCTGCGCTTGACGAGAGAAAGCCCCGGCCGCGCGCGCGCACTCTCACGTCTTCAAACAACACGAGCGCTGTCTTGCTCTCCCTCCCTCGCGCATATTAATCAAAATCATTTGACACGATAGAAAAAGGGCGGAAGACCGAAGTTTCACGTGGAGCATTCGGAGATTTTTTTTCTCCTAAATTACCGTGGAGTGTGAATTGTGCTAAAAAATAAACTACCGGGATAATCACACAACGCTTGCCGTATGCTACACTTCCACCAATGACACTCCGATTCGCGAACTAATGACTCATTTGAACCGATTCACTTTAATGAATGGTTAAAACAACTGATCTGTCCAACACACTCACGAGACGTCTGAATCGGTGTATAACAAATCGGTACCACTTTACAATAATGTTCCACTTATTAAATTCTAGTTAACACAGTTGTACTATTAAAAAAACCTGCACTTTGTTAATTTGTTAACCATTGTTAATGTTAATTTCAACATTTGGGCTACTAATAGCCTATACATTATTGATTTTTTTTTTATTGATTTTTTTAACATAGTTAATGCACTGTGAAGTAACATTAATGAACAATGAACAGCTGTATTTTTATTAACTAAGATTAACAAAGATTAATACAGCATATTAATAGCAATAGAGTGCCAAGTGCCAAGCAAAAAATGCAGGGACAGGTGTGTGGCAAACAAATCAGGTTCATCAGGTTCGATTATTAAGGCTTTTAATCGGCAGGATACGTCAAATATAACCATACTGTCTATGAATATAACACCGCATACACCATCGCCAAAGAAGAGCTTGCCTTCACTAAATTTATGTCAAATGACAAATCATGTGCCAATATCATCGGGGTGAGATGATATAGAGCCAGAAGACCAAATTTCAAATCTTGGCCACAGGATGAAATAAAATCTGTTAATATATAATTTGTAGTTGTGGTGCTCCTTAATTTTTGGTGGGTGCTCCTAAATTTTTGCTGGTGCTCCTAACTTTTTGAAGTTGGGAGCCCCAGTGCTACCAAGTAAAAAAGTTAATTTCGAGCCCTGCAATGCACATTGGCGTGCAATCATTTGCAGCAGCTGCTCTGCCACGCAGTGCGGGTATATAATGAGCAGCAGGTGCGATTGCACTTCAGTTTTTCGCGGAGGAGCCGAGCAATGACCGTTACAGGAGCTGTGGCGACGGGACGTACGTCTCCGTTCCCTCCTTCAGGGAACGAGGGTTACCATACGTAACCGAGACGTTCCCTATCAGTCGGTCACTATGACATACGTCATGACCGACAAATAGGAATCCCTACCAAAGCACCACAGCTACTGCCCCCTTCCAGTGCCCTGTGCAAGCCTCTTGCCCCTTCTTGCCTGGCAGGATGATAGGAGAGGACTTACACAGAGAGTGTCCCTCACTGCTGTTCTGTGATAACCCACACAGTGAGACTATTGGATAACACTGGGAAAGCATGCCCCTGCCACTAGGAAGGAGAATGTTGCGGAAGCCACATTCTTTCCCGAAGGAGTTATGTGGAGAAATACATATTGACTAACCCAGAGGTTGTACTGTATATGAAATACTGGGGTGACTTAGCCCAAGGGAAAGACACAGGCTTCGAGTTAAGACACAGAGTTAAGAAACCTGACCTTGTCGGTCTCCCTCATGTCGGCCAGACACAGCCAGGACATGTGCGGTCACCTTTGTTGCACGAAGCGTGAGGTCCGTCGCGGCACGAAGTTCCTGGAGAACATGGGGATCATGACCACCCTTATGCAGGTCCCTCAGTGCACTGGCCTGATGGACCTGCAACAATTCCATAGTGTGTAAGGCAGGGGTGGCTTCCCCACAGGCCCGGTAAGCCTTGCTGGTTAGGTCTGATGAGTGCCCGGGAAGGGAGACATGGCTCTCCCCACCAGGTGGAGTTAGGGCACAGGTGCATGGCAACTCTCATGGTCGAGAGTTCAAGAGTCCATAAGTAAAGAATGGGGATTGGTTGGTCCAGAAAAAAACTTGACTTAAGAAAAACTTGACACTTGATTTGCCAAAATACAAATTAAGAATTCCATTCGAAAATAAAGTAACCTGGTTACTAAAGTAACTAACCGTAACAAATACTAAAGTGAATCAATGTATGCATAACCATACCCGCTTAATGCAAGGCATTTCAATAAATAAATATAATTAATATAAAAATCAAAAGCACATCTAACTATATCGTGCAATAATAGTATTATACTTATATGGAATAAGTATAATAAAGTAAAGTAATTATTTTCATGTTCTATGGTGTTTCACCATGATTTCATAATCAACTAATCTAAATGTAGTCATTTGTACTCATGTACTCAAAGTTGACATTCAAAATAATAATATAAAGTGCACCTTCAAATTCCAATAAACAAAAGAATTAATCTCCGAATTACCCAAAACACTAAAGCAGAATTTGGTATTCGTGAAAGGTATTGCGCAATATGCAAAAAGGGGGAAATACGTAGCTACGTTAAAATCAATGGGCTTCAATGACCACCAAAACATGTAGCCATTTCAGCGGCAATCACGAAAGTGACAAAACACGCTCAAAACAGAAATAATGCTCTAAACTAGCAAACGTGCTAACAAATTAAATCGATGCCTACAATTCGGCTTTCATAATATAACAGGTAAGACGTTTACCTTTGAGATCGGAATGACTAACGCGGGGTCTCTAGTCGCGGCCCGACGTCTAAACAGAGCGGAATCAGACAGGGGCTCTGGTTGGAAAGCGGCAGCAACTATAGTCAAAATAATGCTTTGGTGAGCAATCACACGGCTGAACTGGACATATTACTGTTGATTAACGGATGGCAAAAGACTCACCGAGTATTCAGAGCTTGAATCGCTAAGGTTGGAGCACTTTGTAGATTTGTTTGGGGATGGCGAACAGACCATGCCACAGCCACAGCCACAGTGGCGACAGAGAGGAAGTGAACTCCGTGACCCGTAACTTTGAGGAAGTTGGGAGTTCGGGGGAGCCGCAGGAAGTGGGCCCGCCAAAATAAAAGGCTTAACTAAATGCTGGTTACAGGTACATGACTCATCCAGGAACGCTGCTTCACCATGTTCAATGCCCAGACACGCGATGCAGCGATCGTGACCATCCCGCGATCCCAGGTAACGGAATCGCGTGGAATGGTTGCAGTGGACACAGACAGGGAATGTGCAGCCTGTCGTGCGCTGTCTCTCACGGCGGTCTTACCAGCCATAAGAATGGCTTTTCAGCGCTCTTGGCACACCGTACCAGCTGTGAAAACGGCCTTTTTCTTTTGCTCGAAGGAAAAAAAGAGATTCTAAAGAGATTTCTAGAAAGAGAGAGAGAGAGAGAGAAAGAAAGTCAACCCCGCTGCCGCGCTGTGTCGCCCCCACCAGACATGAGAGGTCATCCTGAAGAGCTTGCTCGTTGAATTTCAACCCAGTAGATTTAAACAGCATCGAAATGCTCTGCTCCAAAGCAAAAAGCTGAAGTGCAATCGCACCTTCTGCTCATTAGATACCTTATATACATTATATATATGCGTGGCAGAGCAGCTGCTGCAAATGATTTCACGGCAATGTGCATTGGCTCGTTTAGTTTCACTCAAAGTAGATTGGCCTCTCTAGCGAGATTCCTATTTGTCAGTCATTATGTACGTCATAGTGACCGAATGATAAGGAAACCAAAAATGATGGTTCTATGGCATCACTGTTAACAATTAGCATTCTGTCTCTTTTTTAATTAGTTTGAGGTCTGCAAACTTACTGTTTTGTATTTCTAAAAATTCTCAAGATCTTCAGAGTTCTCCAGACTCTACCATGGAATCGAAGTCATTTGTCCAACCATCCTTACGTATGTAGAGCACTTTTTGTGTTTGTAGAATTACATTTGCTGAACACTTTAATGTCAGATTTTTTTATTTGTTTTATTTTAATCACTTTTTTGCTTTTTACGCTCATCATCCAAGAGGAACAAGTGAATCTCTGGGATAAGCCTAAACACAAGAGATGGCTTCCTGTCACATGTGGTAACAAAAAGGCCTTAGTGGACAGAGCCGAACTGTCTAACGGTAAGTTACCCTCACTGTTTAAATGTTTCAAAGCAGCAGCAGCAGCAGCAGCATCACCTTCTGAATCGCAGCACTCTCTGAACATTATAACAATACAGAGTTTTATTGTTTTATAGAATTTATCCTCATTTGTGCTGATCTTCACATGAGTGTTTCAAAATGAAAATTATGCTTTATGAATAGTAACTTTAATTTTCTGAAAATGTAGATCCTGAAAAAGTAATTCTTATTTTATTTTTTTAAATAAATATGAGAAACAAAATATGTATACTTATGCCTTAGAATGAATTTATATTTTTATATGAATATTAAAAAATAAATATAGAATATTTTTAATGACCCTACAAGTTTGAACCTTCAAAATAAAAAATATATGAAAAATATTTTATATATGTAACGCGTACTCAAGATGAAGACAGAATGACAGAAGGCAGGATTAAAAAGTTTCAACGTGGATTAATAAACAAAAGACGGACTGGTGTAACAGTGATCACAGTCCATACAGTTCTTAGTGCTGTCTTGAAACAGCGATGATTCAGGACAAACAGATATTACTGGGTGGGATAGGGTGTGAGGCAGTAACTCCGTACCTATGTCAATCAGCCAGTCCTCGAAGTCCTTTCCGCTTTTTCAGGGAACAGGGTTACAGTCAAATAACTTTCAAAGACATTCTCTTTCAAAAGCTACACTAGTGTCAGCACGAACTGGACACAGTAATTAGACTTTCTCCTGCTCTGGCGTAGTGAACAGCGGAGGACAGAAGGCTTCAAGAATGACCGGATGTACGGTCGAAAATTAAACTTTTGGAAGCTAGTCGGGGCGAGTGTGCAATAGCCTTGACCAGTCCAGGGGCTTGACCAGTGTTGACTCTAGTGGTTCAAATGTGTTGTTGACTAGCCCCTCAAGGACCACGGCTAAATCCCATGAGGGAATTTTCACTCTGACGGGTGGTCTCAGTCGCCTAGCTCCGCAAATGAAGCGGGTGATCAGAGGTTGTTTCCCCACTTGTTAGTATCCTGCGATGACAACACGCACCTACAGTGGGACCCAAGGTGAGGAACTGGGGTCTGAGCCACATAGAAAGGGTATGAAGCCCACAGCGCGTAACCCTTACCATAAGCATGGATTTTAGAAAGGGCACGAAGCACTTGCCTTATTTGCCTCTGGGGATCAGCCCTTGGATGAAATCTGCTGGTTCTGAGCCACAGCTGAAACGGTCTCATGAGCAGAAGGCCCAAAGGTTTCACTGTGGACACAGCTGCCATAAGACCTAGAACTCTTTGAAAGTCATGGAAAGTAATTTCCTGACCTAACCCTTATATCGTTCAGGGTGTTTATAATGGACTCGACATGTGCAGGAGGGAGGCAGTTGTGCTCGCATGGTGACCAAGTCCCATTCAACCCCTAAATACATACAGTGGAGAAAATAATTATTTGATCCCCTGCTGATTTTGTACGTTTGCCCACTTACAAAGAAATGAAGGGTCAATATTTTTTTTGTGTTAGGTTTATTTTAACGGATAGAGACAGAATATCAACCAAAAAATCCAGAATAAAAACACATTATATATAGGTTATGAATTGATTTGCATTTCAGTGAATGAAATAAGTATTTGATCCCCAAGCAAAACATAATTTAGTACTTGGTGGAGAAACCTTTGGCAAGCACAGAGGTAAGACGTTTCTCGTAGATGGTCACCAGGTTTGAACACATCTCAGGAGGGATTCATTCCTCTTTACATATCCTCTCTAAATCCTTAAGATTTCTTGTCTGTTGCTTTTCTATAGGATTATGGTCTGGAGACCTTAATGTGTCATGAGCGATTCTTGAGCAACTCCTGTGTTGCCTTGGAGGTATGTTTTGGGTCATTGTCATGCTGGAAGACCCATCCACGACCCATCTTCAGTGTTCTGGCTGAGGGAAGGAGGTTCTCGTCCAAGATTTTACGGTACATGGCCCCATCCATCAGACCCTCAATATGGTGAAGTTGTCCTGTACCCTAAGCAGAGAAACAGCCCCAGAGCATAATGTTTCCACCTCCGTACTTGACTGTAGGGATGGTGTTCTTGGGGTCATGGTCAGCATTTCTCTTCCTCCAAACATGACGAGTTGAGTTGATGCCAAAGAGCTCAATTTTGGTCTCATCTGACCACAGCACTTTCTCCCAAGCCTTCTCGGAATCATTGGCAAACTTCAGACTGGCCTGTACATGTGCCCTCTTGAGCAGGGGGACCTTGCGGGCACTGCAGGATTTCAATCCATTGCGGCATAGTGTGTTACCAATAGTTTGCTTGGTGACTGTGGTCCCAACTGCCTTGAGATCATTAACAAGCTCCTCCCGTATATTTCTGGGCTGATCCCTCACCTTTCTCATAATCATCCTTACCCCATGAGGCGAGATCTTGCATGGAACTCTAGACAGAGGGCGATTGATGGTTATTTTGTATTTCTTCCATTTCCGAATAATGGCACCAACAGTTGTCTCCTTCTCACCAAGATTCTGCTGATGGTCTTCCAGCCTTGTGCAGGTCTACAATCTTGCCCCTAATGTCCTTTGACAGCTCTTTGGTCTTGCCCATGGAGGTGGAGAGGTTGGAATGGAAGATACAGATTTTGTGGACAGGTGTCTTTTATACACATTACGAGCTGACATTAGAAGTACTTTCTTAAAGTGACAGGACTAATCAGTGTTCCACATGGGCACATAAACGATCTGTGGGAGGCAGAATTCTTGCTGGTTGGTAGGGGATCAAATTCTTATTTCACTCGATCAAATGCTAATCAATTTATAACCTTTATATAATGTGTTTTTTCTGAATTTTTGGTTGAAATTCTGTCTCTATTGGTTAAAATAAACCTACCATAAAAATTATAGACTCTTTATTTCTTTGTAAGTGGGCAAACTTACAAAATCATCAGGGGATCAAATAATTGTTTTTTCTCCACTGTAGTTCTGTGTGCCGAAGCGAGAACGCTTTTCTTGGGGTTGAGTCTCAACCCCAGATATACAAGATGAGCGACATCCAATGTTGAAGCACAAGCTTTTGAGACTGGGCCAAAATCAGCCAGTCGTCTATGTAATTTAAAATATGGCTGCCCTGGAGTCGCAACGGAGCCAGAGCTGCATCCATGCATCCATCCATGCATATGGCCCCATTGCCCAGCAGAGTTTGTAGTTCTTGTATAAGCAAGTGCACCTGTTCCGGTTTCACAGTAGTGGAAACCACGCCGTTGAAACGCCAAGACCGGTGCCCAAACTGTATTCTGTAGCCTTTTCCTACGATTCTCAAAACCCAATAAGATATGTTTGGCTGTAGTTTCCATGCTGCCACCTTCTCTGAAAGGGGCACTAATTGGGGCATCATGGTGTAACCACGTGCCCTTGCACCCACGGTAGTCGAATAAGTCAACGTTGAGGGCAAAAAGACACGTGAAGAAGGGGAGACCGTTTCTGAGGCCCCTCACCCTGGCCACCTGACAGAAATCTGCTCTAACTCAGAGCACTTGCTCTCGACATGATTCTCATGATTCTCTTTTTCTTTTCTGTTTTCCAACTCTTTTCTTTTCGTTGTAGAGAAAGAGAGTGAGAAAGGCTTTCCTGCCTGACAAAGCTAACACAATGTGGTTCTGAAGACAAAAGAACCTTGATGAGCACACCCGTCACACGTCTATTTTTGACATGCGCATTCCGATGAGTCATCATCAGAGGTTATTTAAGCCAAAGTCTTTGCCGTGTTTGCCGCACGTGTTCACAACTGGTCAAACAAAGACGTTTTCACATAGTGCTGTTCATGCAGCATTGAGTGTAGCTTTTGAAAGGGTCCGAGAACTGATTTATACCATCCATTTACACTTACACATACCTACCACATACATACATACTGTATTAAAATTCTCCTCTATTCTCAGGAAAAAGGGACTGCATTAAATATAATGGAGAAATGATCTCCCCTCTAATATTTGCGCAAAACGGTGGAAAAGGAGCATGCAAGAACTGGAAAACAAGTATATTATGCCATGGCAAAACCCTCAAGAGTCTTATAGAGGTGAGAACAAAAAGAGATCAACTTGCATATTAGCTAATGTGTCTCTGTACTTGAATACATTTAGCCAAAACATGAAACAATATCTTTTCAATTTTCTGACTTAAACTACATTCTTTAAAAAAAAAAGAAATTATTTTCTAACCTTGTTTATTTTTCTTTTCAGCTTGAAATTTTGAAGATGCCTAAAGTTAATGGAAAATTTATCCTTCATAAATGATATGTCCCATGCATCATTTATTCAGCATTTTAAATGACTCAGTATACTGAGCTCATAAATCGACGAATTTTGTTCCACTTTTAATAAAGTCTGGTAATGAATGGATTGTTTTAGTGTGAAATAAAGCTTCCCTATTAAGTTACATTGTTACCTTCACATGAAGAGGGCAGCACTGTATAATAAGAAACTTAGACATTGAAGGGTAATTATAAAGTATCAAATCAACAAAAATCTATTAACTCCATAACTTCACCATACAGTTCCTGTTTTCCCATTCACACGAAATAAATCACATCTAAATAATAAATAAAAAAAATTCAAAGCTTATTATTACCTCAAAATAATAGTGAACTGTCCAATTTGCATGATCTTTGAGCCATGTTCAAATGTTAGCAAATTCTATTTTCATGTAACATTAATTATTTGTTTTTTTATTCAACCTTAACAAGATTTGTCAAGCATGTCCACCATGTCACATAAAAAATAATTTTCATATTTTTGTTCTATTTATAGGCAAGTCATGGTCACACTTTACAAAGGTTTAATTTGTTAGGCATCTGCCAACATGAACTAACAAATAAGCTTTTTTTTTTTAGCTTTTTTTTACCACATTTCAAATAAAAAAATGGAAAGATTGTAACCCTCTGGTGTATATATACATAGAAATTTGCATTTTAAACACAATTATAATATTCAACCAAAACAAATACAGTTTAGTATCATGTGACATCCCTTTAATAAAATTAAAATCTATTTGTCATGTGCTTCACATTTTTGGCAACAAGGAAATGGAGACATTAGCACATGCTGCACATGTAGATTGCATGAGGTCAAAGCTCCACTGTGAGTTCATTTTAGACTATAAATAGAAATACATATAAATTCAATTAGAAAAAGAACATGCTTCCAGTACCTCACATTGGGCCCTGCCCCACGCTTAAACAGCCCAGGAAGCAGTGAGGGTGATGGCAGAGATGAAGAATTCAGGAGTCACAGATTGTCGTGGAAGTCAGGCATTTGGGTATTATCCTATCCCAGTCTGGAAAATGTGATCCATACAGAGGTCAGGAAAAATGCCACTGCCTACTGGCCTCACTACACTGACAAGCAATTGCTCCAAAAATGATCAAAATCAAGTTACATGTGGAAAGTCTGGGCTACACTGAAAAAGAAGAGTCTTGTTGATTTTTTCATGTGCTACAATCATTGCTTTGGAATTCCAAGAAAGAAACAATGTTTCAATGATTTTTTTAAACACTAAGACATGGTTTCACTACTTTCCAGGCAGTGAAATTGCATCTGAATTTGTGTCAAGTTTTTGACATTTTCACATGCGAATGACATTCCAAATGAAATATAGTAATACAAGATGAAATGGAATGTTAATAATGCCTTTTAATGCTTTTTTGAAACACTACGACCTTTTCACTGCCTTTCAGATAGTGAAAATGCATTTGAATGTGTGAAGTTTCAGGCAATTTGCCAAAAATAGAGTAGGGGTGAGCAAGGGGTGACCTAACACGGGGTTAGTTGTAACACACTTGTTTTAAATATTTCCACACAAGCTAGCATGATGAAACTTAGTGTATTTACTAGTTGCCATATCAACACTATATAGAGAAATAAATGCGCCAAAATTCAGAAATCTTTGGAAGATATCACTGAACATTTATTTAAGCATAACAAAAGTAAATTTCTTACTTATGTTCATTTTTCATCTCTGTTTTTGTGTTTATTTAAAATAATAGATATTATTTTAAAAGACAAATCTGATATTATTAGCCTATTATAATTATATTATTTTAGTCTCCAATCTGTTATTGAACTGTTGAGATAGTTCTTTAATGCTGATCTAACCAGCAGAAGACACTAGCAGGGTTTAAATCCAAGTTGCACAGGTGGGGAATGTTGTAACTCTGCGTTACAATGTGCCCCTATTCGAACTATGCTATTCTATTTTATGAATTCTATTGAGAAACCATGAGAAAAAGGTGAATAAAGTCTGGGAGTCAATGTTCAGAAATGATTCATTATTATTAAAAGGTCAAATGTCAGATTTTGAAAAAGATTTTTGTCTAAAATATATGTAAAATATAATGTCATTTTTTTCTAGCTGTGATTTCATAATTAGTTCCATAGAGGGATAAGGAAACAGAGCCCCTAAAGGGACATGGTGGTGGAAAAAAATTAGGACGAGAGAATTTTGTTTTTTATTTTATTTTTTAAGTCTTTTGCGTTCTATCGCAAGACGTTTGTGTCCCCCGAGAAACTTTGTTTCCCCTCGTGCGTTCTCTTGCAAATATATTTGCGTTCCCTCGCAAAACCTGTTATGATGAGCTCAGACAAACACTTTCTGTGTAATGTCCCGCTGGCAGTGTTTCAGAGCTCCGTACGTAAACAAGGGAGCGGTTCTGTTTGAACTTGGACTCAAATATAAAGAAATGCGGTCAATGAGTTCAATAAAGTAGTTGGCGATATATTCACAGATTCGAACTTCCCAGATCAATAACTCGTGAGCTAAAACACAAATGACACCAGTTTTCCATCCCAGTCATAGTAACGTAGACAATGAGCTACGACCCAATTTTCCTCAAAACAAGTTTAATAATAATTGGTCTCTATGAGCAGGCGGCTGAGAGACAAGTTCGAAGGGACCGTCTGCAAAGTGCAAAACCCAAAATTGCACATTTTATATTATGTAAAATATTCAATAACTTCACTGTAACACTGTCACCAAATTCAGTTCACACATCACTGCTGTCCTGCTGGTTATACTACAACACTTAGTTTGATATAAATGCATACTTTTAATGATTATTTACTATTATGAAACTAAATCAATGACTTTATGGTTATTAGATTTTTTTTTTATATTAGGCTATCCATTTATATTAGGCAATGAAGCTTGTTTTGAGGAAAATTGGGTTGTAGCTCGATCATTGTCTATGTTTCTTGGAAATAGGTGTCATTTGTGTTTTAACAACGTTTAGCTCACGAGTTATTGATCCGGGAAGTTTAAATCTGTGAATATATTGTAAATGCAATATAATGCAAAGTTTCTCAGGGGGACGTAAAGGTTTTGCGAGAGAACGCAAAAATCCCACATTTTTTTCTCCCATCCCACATTTTTTTTCCACCACCATGTCGCTTTAGGCTCCGTAAAACCTTGATGTTGTTTGTTCATGTTTGTTTGTTTGTGAAAGAGGACAGCATAGAGTTATTAATGTCAGCATGCTAATTAAATCTTTTTTTTTTAAGTATTACAGTAGGCTACTGCTTTGAAAACCCATTTCCATTAGGTTCTGGAAAATATTTCCATTCTGTGGACGAGTTGCAAGAGATCATACTTCTAGAGCATCCAGAAGTCATTCCAGTAATGGTTGGATAAACCGCCTTTAGTGCAGGAGTGTCTCTTTAATAAAGGCGGACCAAAAAGCAACTTTCAGTTTCGTTTCTGTGTAAGGGAGAGGAGGGCAACTCAACGTGGAGGAACCCACTTCCTCCTGTTCAAATAATGCATATAATACGACAGCCCCCTTCATGAAATCACTCGTTGAGGGCATTCCAGTATATGACTAGCTGAGTGAGAACAGCGTTAGAAATAAAGGACATCAAGGGATAAAAAGAGGAGGATGGAGAAACAAAACTGTAAGAAGAGACAGCTGAGGGGATCGTCCTCCCTCTGCACATCAGAGAAGAAGAAACAAGCCAAGAGACAAAAGTGCCCCAGTGAGTCTAAAGCATTTTTCCTTATAAAATGACAAGACAGTATAATAAATCAGGCATGTACTTTAAAATATGAAGAGGTGCACTTTAGGCTAAATGATTTGATTGTACTTGTTTCAGAATCGTCTGCAGGACAAAATAAATCTCAGCTTCCTGTTACATGTGGTTATAAAGAGGGCATCTTGCATTTGAAGAAATATAATAACAGTAGGTGCAGAAACGTTTCTGTTGAAGAATGCAGTAATGTTGCAACTAATTCTGGATTATCTAACATCCAGGTGCTCACAAGTCATTCCAATAGTGGTTGAATAAACTGTTTTTATGTCCTTAGAACAGGAGTGCATCTTCAGTGAAGGCCAGTGGTTCAAGCCCACTGAGTTTGAGAGGTTTGGAGAAAAGGAAAGGAACAAAAAGTGGAAAACCAGCATCTTTAGCAATGGGATTCCACTCCAGAGACTCATAGAGGTACATAAGATCGGTTTTAATAATTAATCAATACTAACAGTTTCAACTAATGCACTTGAGAGCAATTATAATTAGCTTTTTTTATTTATTTTTTTATCATGGCCTTGGTGATTAGTGAGTCGGAATTCATTTGAGAAATTCCAGTTAAATAACAGTTCCCTGATATAAAATGGACACAGGGAAGACAACATAACACTAATGATGACATATTTAAATATGTTTATGACATATTATAACTTTGTGCTATTTTCTATTCATAGGATGGCTTTCTTTCATCTAAAAGCTTTAAAAAAAGCACGGTTCAGGATGCAAAGGTTTGGCTGCTATTGGATGGTTTTCGAATTTGATGGAGGAGTTAAAGGTATAGTGGAGGATTTTTTACTTCCGGGTGGATCACCTATACTATTGGTCCTCCTAATTGTCAATCATTCTGGTGAATCAATCAAACTTGTTAAAAAAGGGGAGAGGGCGGGTCTTATCTAAAATTCGGAAAGATCCTCCACTATACCTTTAACATTAGACTGAAGCTTTCAAATGTGACCTACTGTAAGTTAAGAGTGACCTAGATGTTCATCAACATTTCTCATTTTATGTTCTGCAGAAAAAAAAAAGCCCTGTGGGTTTGGAACAACAGGGTGAGATTTTTTATTTATTTAATAGAAAATAAATATTCCTTTAAATAAAATCTTACAACACTTATTCACGTTTCCTAAATGTTTGTGTATTTGTTGTAGAATCAGATGAGAAGATCAATGACAATCAAGATGATGATGATGATGATGATGATGGTACTGACATGAACGTGTTTAAAGGTCCTACCCTAACTGTTACCTGCGGTTCTGGCTCTGGCATCCTGCACAAGTGTCGCTTTGCCAAAGGTGTGTGAGTGGGAATGCTTTCATAATAATTGCTATGAATATAAATATGTTGTCAGTGTTTTACATTTCTAGCTAGAAAATCTGTTTCTTAAGAAAGTTATCAGGTTTTCTCTTGCATATTGACAATGAATGTAAATAGTGCTTGACTGCAGTGGTACAGGACTTTAGCACGCAGATTTGTCTTTATCTCAGGGCGTTGTGGGAGATGCATAAGGACAAAAGACTCCTGGCTGAGCCCAGGGGATTTCATCAGATTGAACAAACCATATGGAACATGGAGGAAAGACATTGTGGCCTATGGGATTCCTCTAGGAAAACTTATAATGGTAAAAAAAAAAAAATGTCATTGTGTCAGAAAAATTCACATTTAAAACACTGTGTTCTCACATTCTTTCCAGAAAAGAGTTTTGGAACTGCATACGATAAACTGTGATTGTGAGATTTGTGAAGAACCAGATCAATACCTAGTAAGACATCATCATCTCACTATTACCATGTCAGAATATCAGCATGACCACCAAACTTTTCAGAATTCTTTAAATGTTTTATTTCTTTATGAACTCTTGTCCCAGCAGAATGATGACGTGTGCTTTGTGTGTGACTCTGAGGGAGATCTCGTGTGTTGTGATGAATGTCCACGAGCTTTTCATTCACACTGTCACCTACCAGCTGTAGATGGAGACTCACCTGGGTGAGAGAGAGAGAAAACCTTTACCTGGTTTAGTCAAACTAAACAGTTGACTTGTGTAATATTGTGTGTTTTGTCTGTACTGAAGCCAGTGGAGCTGCACATTCTGTGTGATAAAGAATATGGAGGACTCCAGTCGAAAGACCCAACAGGAAGTTTTGAGCAGTCCAGTCTCTCAGTACACACTGGTAAAAAAGATGTCCTTCCTGTCTCCCTGTAGCACTGTCTTAGGTATCTTACATCTGTTCACGTCTGCAGTCCTCATGCCTCCTGTAGCAGGAATATGGCATGTTCACACAGGTGATCAGGGAGCCTCCAGAATCTTTCTCCTGGTGTTTTTCAGAGTTCGTAGAAAAGTCTCTTTAGTGTCCTTAAAGGTACACTATGTAACTTTTGGCCTCTATAGCAGTTTAAAAACAAAATTTTGTGGAAGAACATGGTTTTGGTTGTGCTTTGCGTGAGTGTGCAGATGTATATGGTTCTTTCTCATAAATAAAAAGAGAGAGAGAGATTACCTTAGTGATATATTCACTTCTAGGCATGTGAGATATATGGTTTATATGGCAAGGATCTCAAGCTATTAGCTGAAGACGTTACTTTAGCTTTACCCATTAATAGACACGGTACTTCCTTGAAAATAAATTCCAGCACAGCGCTACAACAACCATAATGAAATGACCCTTCACAATAGATAATACTTTACAATGAACTCTGTTAAAGAGCTACATATGGGAGTTTATCTGTTCAATAAAATACCTTACTCACCTGTTGAGTAATAAAAACACCATCTCCGCGTCACTTTTACAACATTTCCAATCCCTCAGTTCTCATCATCTTCGTTAAAACAGCTCAACATGAATTTTAGTCTGGGACTAGACTTAAAGGCAGGGTAGGTAGGTTTTTTCTAAAAAACTTTTTCCCAAATTTGTTTAAACTGTCTTTATATACCAATACATAATTAAAATGTAAGTACTCTGAAAAAGAGAGTATAAAAATCGAGTGTCTGTAGTCCTCTCAATTGGCTAAATTGAATTTACACCTTGATTTAATGCGATCAGCATCTGTTTTCGATGATCTAATTTGAGTGGGTCTTGAATGCATTTACACCTGGCTTTTAATGTTGTCAAGTGTGATCATGATACAGTGACAGATGACACACACACACACTATCTGTTTTTTGTTGTTTTTTTCAGCACTGCCAGTGTTTGCTGTTACAACTGCTACATGACTGCATGACTGACCCCTGCACTAATGTAAATCTCATCTTTAGCAGCTTCATCTGTCTCTTTGCCATTATTTAAAGGTCTTATATGTGATGTACACTCATGTGACGTCTGCACTGCTGGTGTTCAGGTTCCAGGATACAGTAAGAACATTTGTGGTCCCATGATGCTGGGCAGAGTGAAGCTGGAGCTGGAGAATAACGATTATAAAACAGTGCAAGAGTTTGTCTCAGATATTAGGCACATTTTCAACAAGTTTTGCACCTCCACCGCAGTGAGTTTTATTTAAAATTTATGCAACTCTTATCAATGTTGAAAGTCTCTTAACTTTTTTTGCAATGTTGTCTTACATATCCTAAATTCAAATTCTCTCTCTCTCACTCTCATTTCTCTGTAGGATAATGACTCCAGTAGAATGACCTCTAGGCTGAAGGAAGTATTCAAGAAGGAGTTTGAAACAGTCTTCAAGCTCTTATAACATCATGCTGTGGGTTGAATTAGTTTCTACACCCACTGTAAACGTTTCTCTTTGTGAGCTTTGGTTAGAGGAGACTGAAATGCAGCCCTATGCCAGTGTTGCCAGATTGGGTGGTTTTGAATTTGATTATGCGGGAAAACAATTTTTTGGCGGGTGGACAAAATTTTGGCTGGTTTGGCAGTTTTCAAGCATCAAAATATTATAGTCTAATTGGTTAATAAACAAAACTCAAGTGTGTATGTACTCCATAAAAGCAGTCATTTACCAATTTATTTCCATTTACCCTAGTCACATTTAGGTTTTAGCCATACCTTATAGCTTTTCCACCTCCACCTATGAATTTGCAGGGTTTCCATCCAGATGTTTTTATGCACACTTTAAATGTATGCATAAAAACAGCTGGATGGAAACATGACTATTGTTACATTATGTTGAGAATTTATATTTTGCTAATTTAATTTTCATATTTTTCATGTTGAAAAAACATTTTATAAAATAGATTGACATTGGCAATAAAAAAATATTCTAAACAATTCAAGTTTGTACTGTTGGGTTACTTTTGAAACATTGATGAAACTGAATTTTAAAATGAAAATGTAAATTAAATTTTTTTTGCAAAGATAAAGGCCAAAATATGTTTGCAGTTACATGTTAACAAGGTCATACTCAGGTATATTTAGGCTAATAAAAAATAAAAAACAAGAGTAACACAAAAAATCTAGCTTGTATATTGTTGTGTTACTTTCGTCCCAACTGACGGGGTCGAAAGTAACATGTCTTAAGTTCAAAGTGAGATTATACTGAAGTCGTTCAGTATTTTTTCAAATACTGGTATTGATAGACCACACTTGTGAGTGACCGACCACAGCAAAAATATATCTCTGTCTGAAACATCATCTTTTCAAATTATGTTTTTCTGAAAAATGGTACTTTCGCCCCTGCTCTCCCCTAAATTATGGGCTAATTTTCATTTTTGGGTGAACTATTGCTTAAATGGGAAGACTAATTAAAAAGTAGATCAAACTCATTTCACCGCATTATGTATACCACATACAGTGCTATGCATAAGTGAATACACCCATGCTAAAGTTGACTAAAAAGAGGAATAAAAAATCATATTTTGGAAATTGAACTTAATGCCTTAATTTAAAATTTTTTGAAAAATCCAACCTTTAAGGACACCAATTTTCTTTGTGAATGAATAATGTATCGTAAATAAATAAATGTTCTTCCTTAAAATACATGGTGCATAAGTGAGTACACCCCTATGTTAAATTCCCATAGAGGCAGGCAGATTTTTATTTTTAAGTATTTAAAAAAAAAAAAATTTAGGGTACTATGCATCCTGATAAAGTTCCCTTGGCCTTTGGAATTAAAATAGCCCCACATCATCACATAGCCTTCACCATACCTAGAGATTGGCATGATTTTATTTCAGTTAGCCTAAAAGCTAGTTTGATTTGCATTGAGAGATGATCTTATGGAAAGTACCCCATGCCAATCTCTAGGTATGGTGTTGTTTAACCTTGTTTAACTTTCTTTTCAGATGGAAATCTTGAAGATACCTAAAATTTAGGGAAAGTTTACCCTTCGTAAATGATATGTCCCATCCATCATTTATTCAGCATTTTCAATGACTCGGTATACTTAGCTCATATATCGACTACTTTTGTTCCACTTTTAAAAAAGTATGTCAATGAATGGAGAGTTTTAGTGTATTAGTAAATCTTCCCTATTAAATTACCTTGTTGCCTTCACATGAAGAGGGCAGCACTGTTTCATTAGAATCTTAGAAATTGAAGGCGAGTTATAAATACAGTATCATATGTTTTCAGACAACACACAGCATAACAGATAAGACTGACATAAAAACAGTAATATATAACTTATGTCTGATTATAATATAAAAAGTTCTCAGTTTTCTTATGATAGTGTACTTTGCTATACTTTGTATTATATTGAATGTTTCAAAATATTGCATGCTGTATAGTGTTAAGGAATGTTTAGTTGATAATTATTACCTAAATACAATTTATTTACAATTTATTTTTTACTTTAAGCACCCCATACAGAAATTGGGCACTTGTTTCTGGCTGTATATCACAAAAATGGGTAGAATAGAAAGTGGGCAATAGAGGAGGGCCTAAAGTATCCAAGAATCTTTCTAGCCACCGTAGGCCAAAAAGACTGCAGTTAAGTTTAGAAATCCTCATAGGATTTAAATAAATATAAAAATCTATATTTCTAACATAAATCTATCTAACACCATAACTTCACCATAATAAAATGTCTAGTTTTGCCATTCACACTAAATAAGTCACACACACATATATATATATATATATATATATATATATATATATATATATATATATATATATATATATATATATATATACTGTATATATATATATATATATATTCTATGTCAATGCAAGTGAATCAACAGTCACGTTTGTTTTCATTTAAAATCTCTCAGTGCGACTGGTACAATGGTCTCATCTCCACAGAAGTAAATCAAATGGTAATAAGGGTTAAGAGTTTATACTTTGCTTACTGGGTGTGCACTTTTTCCCAGGGTCCTTCATCCAAACTACCTCCTGTTCCTCGACAAGGTGCAAACTCCCTAGGTCCATAACCCTAGTCAATGCAAATTCCTATTGTACGTTCATGCCCCACATTGGGGGATGCTTTGTCTTGGTCTGGGTATTTAAAGAAATGTATTTATTATCTTTGAATTGATTTTGTATTGTAATTGTTACATTCGGATTTATTCTGACTTACTCTGAAATAGTAGATTACGTTAAATCCATAACACTACAAATTTATGCTCAGGTTAGAAACGGACTAAAATCCAGCTTAGTTGGAGCAGAGGACCACAAAATTTCAGAGCTCAGACTAACACATTGGCATTAGTCATGTATACTTAGACTGTAGAGGCTAATAATGGGTTTTCCGTTTAGAGCAACAGAGTGCTGTTAGACCAAAAATAGAGTGAGCCTCAACCTCTGATTATTGTAATATTATTCTAACTAAGTGTACATGGGAACCCATTGCGTGATTATACAAAGTTACTATTAGAGGAAGTTAAGTTGGTCAGCTTGGTTCTATGGTTATGGTCGTGACCTCTGGTTAGATATAATCTTACCTTAATTTAGTGTGTTCAGATTTATGGGGACTAAATAATATATTCTACAATGAGCAAGTAGAGTACGGTCGTCTAGAATATTAGTCAATCGCATCTGTCTAATGACCAAGACTGACGAGTTTGTGATTATGAGATAGTATACCCGGCCGGTGCGAGACTCAACGGGCCCTATTTTAACGATCTGAAATGCAAGTGTCAAGCGCAAAGCAGCAAGTAACTTTGTGGGCGGGTCTTGGGCGCTGTTGCTATTTTCCCGGCGGGATAAATGACTCTTTTGCCCGGCGCAAATCTAAAAGGGGTTGGTCTGAAGTAGCTTCATTATTCATAGGTGTGGTTTGGGCGTAACGTGAAATAAACCAATCAGAGCGACATCTCACATTCCCTTTAAGAGCAGGCGCGCTTGTTCTAAAGCGGATTCCTATTATAACGGCGGATTTGCCAGGCGCGCGCCAGGAGCGGATCACAGCCGAGGAGACCGACGTTCTCGTCAGGGACGTTGGGGATGGAGAAACACACCCAAATTAACTTCGGTTAAACAGGCGTATGATAATTTGGGTAAATGTGTAAGCTAGATGTATGCTTTTATAATAAAATGTCTATCTATCTATCTATCTATCTATCTATCTATCTATCTATCTATCTATCTATCTATCTATCTATCTATCTATCTATCTATCTATCTGTCATCAAAAATGATGCTGCGCACACATTGATTAAGGCCAAGCATGCGCCCTTAAAATAGCATATGAATAACATGCGCAACGCGCCACTGACTTTAAACTGTTTTTTTTTTTCGGTCAGTGGCGCAATTGTTTTCTAAACCTGTAAAATAGCATGAGGGAACGTTTGCGCCGGAACACGCCTCCTCTTTGCGCTGAACCGCCCCGGGGAGCGCAAGTGTATTTTTTAGTTAACCGACGTGCTTCTGTGGAGGGAAAAGTCCGCTTTGCGCGGGTGCAAAATAGGAATGATACATGCGTCGGTGTACAAAGTCAATTGCGCTGGGTGCAAGATAGGGCCCAACGTGTTATAGGAATCCGGATGAATGGGTGTAATTTCAAAAAAGAGTTAAATAGAATGTTCGAATTGCATTCTAACCTAAATTTGAGGTTGTGATAAAATGGAGTCAGATAAACATTTAATTGGAATTAAATTGCCACACTGAAAAGACAGAATGTGCAGGAAACCTTCACCGGCTTTTTGGAATCTGTTGTTGGAGCGATTGGGCGGGCCTTACAAAAGCTTATTATTACTTAACAATAATCGTGAACTGACGAATTCCATGATCGAGAGGAAGTGACATCTTTGAGCCATGTTCAAATGTTGGCAAGTTCTATTTTCATGTAACATTCATAAAAAAATTTTTATTCATCCTTGACAAGATTTGTCAAACATAGCATGACTACCATGTCACAGAAAATAAAAATAAAAATGTTTGATTATATTTTTGTTCTATTTATAGGCAAGTCATGGTTACACTTTACTTTACTGTTGGCCATCACTAACTGACACATTTAAAATAAAATAAAAATGTCAAAGATTTTTAGGAATATTGATGTTGTTTATGTTTTATTGTCTGTGTGTGAAAGAGGACAACAGTAAAAGAGTTAATCATTTTAGCATGTTAATGAAATATTTTTTTACAATATTACAATAATGTTCTGAAAATCCATTTCCATTAAAAGGTTCTGAAAAATATTTGCATTCTGTGGACAAGCCAAAAATTATATCCTTTCTCATCTGTTGTTTTTATAGTTTTATTTTTCACTGAGTTGCAAGGGATCAAATTTCTAAAGCATCCAGAAGTCATTCCAGTAATGGTTGAATTAACCGCCTTAGGTGCAGGAGTGTATATTAAATGAAGGCGGACCAAAAAAGCAACCTTGAGTTTCGTTTCTGTAAATGTGAGAGGGAGGCAACTCAACGTGGAGGAACCCGTCCACTTCCTGCTGTTCAAATAATGCAGATAATACGACAGCCCCCTTCATGAAATCACTGAGAGCAATCCAGTATGGCTGAGTGAGAACAGCGTTAGAAATAAAGGACATCAAGGGATAAGATGAGGAGGATGGAGAAACAAAACTGTAAGAAGAGACAGCTGAGGGGATCGTCCTCCCTCTGCACATCAGAGAAGAAGAAACAAGCCAAGAGACAAAAGTGCCCCAGTGAGTCTAAAGCATTTTTACTAATAAAATGACAAGACAGTATAATAAATCAGACATGTCGTTTAAAATATGAAGAGGTGCACTTTAGGCTAACTGATTTGATTGTACTTGTTTCAGAATCATCTAAAGGACAAAACAATTCTCAACTTCCTGTTACATGTGGTTATAAAGAGGGCATCTTGCATTTGAAGAAATATAATAACAGTAGGTGCAGAAACGTTTCTGTTAAAGAATGCAGTAATGTTTATGAGGAGCTAAGTTGTTGAATGTCTCAAGATTGTTATGGTGGCGCATCTAACATCCAAAAGCTCTGAAACAAGTCATTCCAATAGTGGTTGAATAAACTGTTTTTCTGTCCTTAGAACAGGAGTGCATCTTCAGTGAAGGCCAGTGGTTCAAGCCCACTGAGTTTGAGAGGTTTGGGATGATGGACAGGAACAAAAAGTGGAAAACCAGCATCCTTAGCACTGGGATTCCACTCCAGAGACTCATAGAGGTACATGAGATCGGTTTCTATAATCAATACTAACAGTTTCAACTAATGCACTTGAGTGCAATTATAATTACCCTCTTTTTTTATCATGGCCTTGGTGATTAGTGAGTCGGAATTCATTTGAGAAATTCCAGTTAAATAACAGTTCCCTGATATAAAATGGACACGACAACATAACACTAATGATGACATACATGTATATGTTCATGACATATTCTGAATTTGTGCCATTTTCTATTCATAGGATGGTTTTCTTGCATCTAAAAACTTTATGAAAAGCAAGGTCCAGGACGCACAGGTTTGGCTGCTATTGCATTTACATTTACATTTACATTTAGTCATTTAGCAGACGCTTTTATCCAAAGCGACTTACAAATTAGGACTAAAATTAAGCGAGTCATCATGAAGAGGCAAAAAACAACAACAACGCAAGAAGTGCTCAGAATACGAGGTTCAGGCATTATTCAGAGTAGCATAAGCCCAATAAGTGAGGTTTAAAGGGAATTTTTTTTTATTTAATTTTTTTTATGAAGTTAAGTGCTCACGGAAGAGATGGGTTTTCAGCTGTTTTTTGAATGTTGTCAGGGATTCTGCATTCCGGATGAGGGTGGGGAGAGTGTTCCACCAGCATGGAACTGTGAATGAGAATGTTCTGGAAAGTGATTTTGTGGCTTTCTGTGATGGAACCACGAGACGTCGTTCGTTGATCGATCGTAGGTGTCTGGTAGGGATGTAGGCTTGTAGGAGTGAGTGAAAGTAGGAGGGAGATGAGCCTGTGATAGATCTGTAAGCAAGCGTCAGTGCCTTGAACTTGATGCGAGCAGCGATAGGTAGCCAGTGCAGAGAGATGAACAGAGGAGTGACGTGGGCCCTCTTGGGCTCGTTGAAGACAAGACGAGCTGCAGCATTCTGGATCATCTGTAGAGGTTTGGTTGCACATGCTGGAAGTCCGGCCAGAAGAGCATTGCAGTAGTCAAGCCTAGAAATGACCAGGGCCTATTGAATGGTTTTTCCGATTTGATGAAGGATTTACAGGGATAGTTCACCTAAAATTGAAAATCCTGTCATTATTTACTCACCCTCAAGTTGTTCTAAATATGCATGTAGTTATTTTCTTCTGCTGAACAAAAAAGAAGACCATTTGAAGTACATGTACAAACAGTTGCTGGTCCCTATTGACTTCCATAGTATGAGAATTTTATATATATATATATATATATATACAGTATGGAAGTCAATGGGGACCAGAACCTGTTTGGTTACCTACATTCTTTAAAATATCTTCTTTTGTGTTCAGCAGAAAAACAAAGAAATTCAAACAGGTTTAGAACAACTTGAGGGCGAGTAAATAATGACATAATTTTAATTTTTGGGTGAACTATCCCTTTAACCTTTCTAGACTGAAACTATCACATGTGACATAAGTTAAGAGTGACCAAGATGTTCATCAACATTTCTCCTTTTATGTTCTGCAGAAGAAGAAAAAGCCTGTGGGTTTGGAACAACAGGGTGTGTAAATTATGACAGAATTGAAAATAGAAAATTAATATTCCTTTAAATAATAACTTACAACAGTCATTCAGAAAGATATTTGATAACATTTTCTGTTTCCTGAGTGTTTGTGTATTTGTTGTAGAATCAGATGAAAAGGAAAATCAAGATGATGATGGCGATGATGATGGTGGTGAGGAGGATGATGATGATGGTGGTGATGATGATGGTATTGACATGAGCGTGTTTGAACGTCCTACCCTACCTGTTACCTGCGGTTCTGGTTCTGGCATCCTGCACAAACATCGCTTTGCCACAGGTGTGTGAGTGAGAATAATTATTTTGAATATTAATATGTTGACAGTGTTTTACATTTCTTACTATAACAAAGTTCAAGTTCAGGGAAGAAATTGGAGGGAAATGACAAATGTAACTTTTAATCACCAAATAAACAAACAACAGAACGAAAATAAAGCGGCAGCCCCTCGCAGACGACTGCGTATAACAACATATTGACAATGAATGTAAATACAGTGCTTGACTGCTGTGATACAAGACTTTTGCACTCAGTTTTGTCTTCTTTTTTTTTTCTTTTTTTTTTAGGGCGTTGTGGGAGATGCATAAGAACAGAGAACTCCTGGCTGAGCCCAGGGGATTTCATCAGATTGAACAAACCAGATGGAACATGGAGGAAAGACATTGTTGCCCATGGAATGCCCCTTGGAAAACTTATAAAGGTAAAAGAAAATATATCATATAAAGCTACAGTATTAACAGACAAGGCGGTCACACTGGGCCGTTGTGTTGGCTCTAGTTGGACATCGTCAGTTTTTTTTTTTTTTTTGGGGCCGATTCAGCATGTAGAATCGCTGTCGGGGAGAGAGAGAACTCAGATTAGCTGTTCAGCTTAGTGAATTAGTCAGTGCACAAGAATAATAGCAAAATAGCGAGCAAAGAAGTCAAGACAGTACAGACAGAAGGCTGTTCTAATTTTACGTCATCTTACCAGAGTGTTCCTTGGCGAATATTTTAATATTAACATGAGCGGAGTGGAATAAGGAAAGTGATCAGCAAAGTGATATTCAAAACGGTAAGAACACGCTGCTTTGTTTATGGTTTGTGTATCTGCATCTTTCAGCATCGGTTTCCCTTTTTGAATGATGAATATAGACAAATATATCTGCAGAAATAGACGGTTGTCTTATTTACACGCAGGCGCAGAATACGCATGCTTGCTGACAGTCGGCTGTAGTTCTTTCGTGTGTTCAAGCGCAGCTTTTTTGCCCCGACGTGAGGCGACAACACAGTCAGCTTTCATCAGCGCTAGTTCTTTGGTGTCAGTTTGGTGTGTTCCTATACGCTAATGTACTCCAAAACAATGACAAAATTAGCATTTAGAAAATATAAGCATTCAAAACTTACAGTTCACATTCAGTCAGTCACGCTCGACGTTACGTGGACTGGCGTCATGGGGTCTCGCCTGGGAGCCCAATCACCTCCAAGTTGTAACAAAACGAGCCAGTGAACACTGGCCGGTGAGATTTGCATGCCGAGTCACACCTACCCGGACATACCGGTATAAGTAGGTTACTCACTTCATTCATATTTTGCTTCGGAGCCGAGCGGTTGTACAGCGATCACTCATACCATTCACCTTTCAAGAGAAAGAGTAAATGTCTACAAGAAAGAAAAGAGCAAACAGGAATTTGAATTGCTAACAAGGAGACCTACTCCGAAAACAGCCATTTTAATTGTTATTGCTTGCAGCTTGTCGTGGGATCTCTCTGCCGTTATGAAGGCGCATCCAGCCTTGCTGTGCACGTAAGAGTGCAGTGTTTCACCCCTCGGCGCTTCGGCATTCAGAGCAGTTTCCCTAGGAGAGCAAGATGTTTTCATGTTGGCATGGGTCCCTCACATGACAACAGTTAATGCAACTGCATCGGGAGTGTGCTTCGCTCCTCTGGAGAGGATGAGGAAGCTGGGCTGCACCCCTCTGGGGTGGTTGCTCACGCTGATTCGGATTCAGAGTTGACGGCCATGCTTTCCCGGGCCACCGCAGGCATCAGGGTTGAGCAGAACCATTCACTGTCTCCCAAGCGCTCGTGGTTGGATGATTGGTATCTGGATGCGACGCACAGTTCACAGTGCTTTTCAGCCTTTTCGGCCTACGCAAATATGCATTTCCCCCGGTGAGCCTTCTCGCACAAACACTGTGCAAGGTCAGGGAAGATGGGGAGCAGGTCTTGTTAGTTGTGCCGTAGTTGACACTATCACTTCAGCTAGAGCCCTGTCTACGAAGTATGCTTATGCTTCGCAGAGTGGTGTTTCCTGGCGGGAAGACCTCTGGAAATGCCCGATCGGCTCTGTGCTTTCCTTCCTTGAAGGTGTATGTCGCTGCCATCACAGCACATCACGACGCTGTTGATGGCAGGTCACTGGGAAAGCACAACCTGGTCATCAGGTTCCTGAGAGGCGCCAGGAGGTTAAATCTAAGTATCTTAAAAATCCAGCAATGCGTGTACTCTTCTGATGACGAAATTGTGGTCACGTGCACTGTATGCTGACGCTTGTCTACGCGTAAAAAGTGAAGTGTACTTTGGCCTTAAGTTGTACTGTATCTTTCAACATATCCTCAAATGTTCATTTATTGTTTAGTTCGTGCTGTTACTCGGGGTTGCTATTGGTAATGCTATTCCGAATTTTGAAAAGGTCACTTGTTACGAAATGAATCTGTTTTTTTTTTTATGAATTGTTCAAACAATGATTCAGTGATAAAAAGAGTGGTTAAATTCAGAATAGCATAGTATATATATTATTATAATAGCCTATATATACTCTCACTATATACTCTACACTAGCCTAAATATAAATGTAACTTTATAAATCAATATACACTCTTATATTCTTACATACTTTTAAATATCTTTATATGACAGAAATTGTAAAAGTAGGCTAGTATTCTATTTTGATTTCAGATATTCACTTTTTTTCCTGAATGTATTGATGTTTTTGACATATTGTCGCCACCTACTGGTGTTGCCACCACTAATGCATAGACTACCAGTCTGTCTGGGACGCTGTCTGTGGGATGACAGCGGCCAATCAAGTTTTATTGCAATAAACACAATAGCCTATGATGTGTTTTCACATAATTTCCAGAAAGGAGTATTGGAACCACATACAGTCAACTGTGATCAAGAAGACCAAGTAAGAAATCATCAGTCACAATTACAGTCATATCAAAAACATCACATGTAAAATGTGTTTTAAGATGGTACAGTTTTATGTCTTTATGAACTCTTTTCCCAGCAGAATGATGACGTGTGTTTTGTGTGTAACTCTGAGGGAGATCTCGTGTGTTGTGACAAATGTCCACAAGCTTTTCATTCACACTGTCACCTACCAACTGTAGATGGAGACTCACCTGGGTGAGAGAGAGAAAACCTTTACCTGGTTTAGTCAAACTAAACAGTTGACGTGTGTAATATTGTGTGTTTTGTCTGTACTGAAGCCAGTGGAGCTGCACATTCTGTGTGATAAAGAATATGGAGGATTCCAGTCAAAAGACCCAACAGGACGTTTTGAGCAGTCCAGTCTCTCAGTACACACTGGTAAAGTTTATGCAAAATGTTTTGTCTGTACAATGGAAGTCATTGGGGTCCAAAATAACATTTCTTTCATTGTTTAGACAAAAAAAAAATTAAATAAAATAAATAAATAAAACTTGTGAGAACTATGCCTTTAACAATTTTGTTTGTCTTTCATCATTCAGCACTGCCAGTGTTTGCTGTTACAGCTGCTACATGAGAGCATGATTGACCCCTGCACTAATGTAAAGCTTCTGTTTGTATTAGATTATTTAAAGTTGGAATGTAAATATATAGTATGTGACGTCTTCACTGATATTGTTCAGGTCCCAAGATACAGTGAGAACATTTGTGGTCCCATGATGCTGGGCAGAGTGAAGCTGAACCTGGAGAATAATGATTATCAAACAGTGCAAGAGTTTGTTTCTGATATCGAATACGTTTTTCACCAATGGACTTCCAAAAGGGTGAGTTTCACTCGCGCTTGCTAATGTTACTAATGACAGGAGTCTTAAAAATTTGCTTATATATTGTCTTATTTTTATTGACTGAATTTGGCATTGTTCTTTGTCTTCTTTGTAGGATAATGACTTCAGTAGAATGACAGCTAGGCTAAAGGAACTTTTTGAAACCATCTTTAGACTCCTATAACATCACGGCGTAACAAGAGGTCCTTCGACGTGACATTTGTGTGAAGGCTATTGTACACTTTATAGACTTCATTAAAAAAATAGTGCAGTTGTGAACAATCACTATTAATTTGTGAATGGGTTTCTCTCACTTGTGAGGTTATATGATACTATGGAAGCTTGTTTCAACAAATATCTAATATATCTTGAAATGTATTTATATCTTGCAATTCTGACTTTATTTCTTGCCATTCTGCAAACTTGCTAAATGCAAGTGTCTGACCATAAAGCCACAACACTAACTTTGACAACAAAGTGTTAATCATTTAAAAAATACTTTTTACTAAATAGTAGCGGTTTCTGGTTTCAAAACACACTGAATATATAAGTGTATATACACTTATATACATTATAAGTGTTATAATAAGCTGGATATAACCAGCCATGATCAAATATCCTCGGATAAATTCATGCGATCCAACAGCTAATGCCAACACATTGACTCCACATTGCATATTGCATTTCACTCACGTTGGATGTCACATCTGCATAGGCTGTACTATTTGAATTCACGATTGGTTCACTGCCAAATTAAAATCTTAAAACAGAACGATAATCAGGTTAATGGTAGATTCTATTCAGACCATTTAAACTTGATTTCATTTTCGTTTTTGTTCCTGTTAAAATTTCGTTAGTTTCTGGGTTTTGTTTTTGTTCCTTGAACCAGTTCAGAGCCCAGGGCCTACATTTATAGCAATATACTGAAGGGTGTGGATTTTGGAATAAACTGTTGCTTCAATGTATATGTAATAAGTGATTATAATCAAAGTATTCATCAATAATTTTCCTCTAAATGTCACATGAGTTGAATGACTTCTCTTGTGAGATTTTACTTTGTTATAGAAGTTACCAGTGTGATCACTGAAATGTTCTTTTCTTGTATTCTCTAATGTCTGTATTTGATATGAATGCTAACAGTGCTTGCTCATTTAGCCCGGCTTCCAGAAATGAAATATGGAAAGATGTTTTGTTTTGTTTGAGAAAGGTCTTCAACATGTCAATACATACATCTGTTTTTCTAGGGTATTCTGACAACTATGGTCACAGGGGTCAATGAAGTCTATAGTTTAAGGGACCATATCTTTGTTGAAGCCTTGCTTTCCAGTTAGAATAAATTGTAGCTCTCCTTGAGAGAAAGAACGTATTATCTTGATGTTTTGAGTCAAAACATCAAGATAATACGTTCTTTCTCTCAAGGAGAGCTGACTCGACCCTGAAATAACACATCAGATTCTCCAGATTAATAAACTAGAACTTACAGACTGTGGAGTTTTTGAGAATACTCTCCTGTTTATAGTTAGATCCTGGCCAAATCCAACCTTGAGGAAGCTGTGTGTGTGTGTGTGTGTGTGTTAGTCTTCTTGGTTACAGATTAAAGGAATCTACTTTTTGGGACTTAAGCTTATTCACCGTATCCCCCAGAGTTAGATAAGTCCATACATACCCTTTTCATCTCCGTGCTTGCTGTAACTCTGTCTGACGCACCCACCGCTAGCCTAGCTTAGCACAAAGACTGGAGGTAAACGGCTCCAGCTAGCATACTGCTCCCAATAAGTGACATAATAACGCCAACATTATCCTATTTACGGTGAATATGCTGGAGTGTTCCTTTAACCTGTAACCAAGAAGACTAACACACACACACACCGAAACACAGCTTCCTCAAGGTTGGATTTGGCCAGGATCTAACTATAAACAGGAGAGTCCTCTCAGAACATCAAGATAATACGTTCTTTCTCTCAAGGAGAGCTACAATTTAGTCTAACTGGAAAGTAAGGCTTTAACAAAGATATGGGGCCGGTTTCACAAAGATAGACTTTGACTATGGCTTAGATATAGTAGATAGTCAGACTTCAGATAGACATCTAAATCAGACCGTTGCACAAAGCACTTAAGACTCTGACTATTTTAAGTAGGACTACACTGCAGTGCATTCTGGGTAAAATAAGACACTTTTCAAAACAAAAAACATGCCGGATCTAGTAAGCGCAGTGCATTTTACCCCAGCGGAAAATATGTGTTTGTTGGAGGAGTGTAACAGTTACAAGGACATTTTACTTGGGAAATTTAGCGGAGAATGTAGTAACAAGAAGAAATGTTTAATTTGGAAAAAGATTGCTACGACAGTTAACAGCGTTAATCCGATCGTTGAGCGGAGCGTTAAATACGTACAGAAAAGATATTTTAAAAAAGGGGAAAAAAATACCCTGTATACCATCCGTGACACAGAAGCTTGGCTGAGACCCACTGTGTCACCAACAGCATTCAGAAAAGTTCCTGTTGCATAAAATCTCAACGCAGTGCAAACCGGCGGCGCCCAGCAACCTTGTTCAAAATCCTGCCGCGCCACAGAGCGCCATTTACACTTTTATTTGTCTCAAATCGTCGTTAAAGGGATACTCCACTTTTTTCGGAAATAAGCTCATTTTACATCTCCCCCAGAGTTAAACAGTTGAGTTTTACCGTTTTAGAATCCATTCAGCCGAACTCCGGGTCTGACGGTACCACTTTTAGCATAGCTTAGCACAGATCATTGATTCTGATGAGTCCAGTAGCATTTCTTTCAAAATGACCAAAGAGTTTCAATATTTTTCCTATTTAAAACTTGACTCTTCTGTAGTTAAACCGTGTACTAAGATCGACGGAAAATGAAAAGTTGCGATTTTCTAAGCCTATATGGCTAGGAACTACTCTCATTCCAGCGTAATAATCAAGGAACTGTGCGGCTGTACCATGAGTGCAGCAGGCGTAATGATATGACGCAGCGCCTGAAAATAGTCCCCAGCTCGGTAACTTCTTCCAACGTGACCGGGACTAAGTTTGTCTAACCTATTAGACCTATTTTCAGGCGCTGCGTCATATCATTACGCCTGCTGCACTCATGGTACAGCTGCACAGTTCCTTGATTATTACGCCGGAATGAGAGTAGTTCCTAGTCATATAGGCTTAGAAAATCGCAACTTTTCATTTTCCGTCGATCTTAGTACACGGTTTAACAACAGAAGAGTCAAGTTTTAAATAGGAAAAATATTGAAACTCTTTGGTCATTTTGAAAGAAATGCTACTGGACTCATCAGAATCAATGATCTATGCTAAGCTATGCTAAAAGTGGTACCGTCAGACCCGGAGTTCGGCTGAATGGATTCTAAAACGGTAAAACTCAACTGTTTAACTCTGGGGGAGATGTAAAATGAGCATATTTCCGAAAAAAGTGGAGTATCCCTTTAATGTATATACTGACTTTACCCTGTCCTGCAATATACAGTTATACATTCATTTACAGCAATCAGCTGCGTGGATGAAAACTGCTGATGTTATCGGATTTTCAGGTGATATTCTCAATTCATTCAGTTAACGGACGCTCTGTGGTAAAGTGTTCAGACTGCAGACTTTAGTTTGCAACGATTGTATTTAATTGTACAGTACAATCATAACATAGTACAGACATTATCTTAATTCCATAATGTCCTTAAACATAACAATATTGCTGGCCATAAACTGAGAAAATGCGCGTCAGGTGTGTGATACCTCGAGTTGTCCTAGACGCGACGCAACGCGGCGTGGCGCTGCGCTTCTCATCCGGTGTAAGACCCCCTTTAGACCTAAGTTAGCCTGGGGGTAAGGTGTCTAATTTTTTTGGTCTAAATTAAGTCAGTCTTTATTTTTGTGAAACAGTCTAACTTGCATTAGACTAGTCTATGAGCAAATTTTAGACTTGTCTAACACTATAGACCGGTCTAAAATAGCTTTGTGAAACTGGCCCATGGTCCCTTAAACTATAGACTTCATTGACCCCTGTGTCCATAGTTGTCAGAATACCCTAGAAAAACAGATGTATGTATTGACACGTTGAAGACCTTTCTCAAACAAAACAAAACATCTTTCCATATTTCATTTCTGGAAGCCGGGCTAAATGAGCAAGCACTGTTAGCATTCATATCAAATACAGACATTAGAGAATACAAGAAATGAACATTGCTGGAATTTAAAGTCAGTGTATTGAAGTATTGAGTATTGAAAACTTTCAGTGGTTATGGTATGATTCCAAATGAATAGATCCAACACATAAAAGCAAGTTTTGGAGAGTTTGGAGAAATGCCTGTAAATTTAATTGGTGCCTTACATTTTTTAAGTGGAACCAAAGTGTCCTATAAGACCCAAGTTCTGTTGTTTTAAATTGTTACCTTTATCCTCATATTCTTAGTATTCCCATAATATTATACTGTAATTTTTAATAAAATTATTTAAATACATTTTCTTAAAGTAAATTATGTTCATTAGAGTAAAATATTTACATGACAAAAACTATTTTAAGGTAAGACAGTATGATTTAGGTTTTGTTTGCATGCTGTTTATGCAATAATAAATGGCTGCCTGTACAATTTCCCGTTGAAATTATTTAGCATACTTGTAGATTAGCATAAAGCTTATTAGATTTTTCCCCTTGATGCCAAGTTTGCGCTTGCTAACAGTCATTACCAGAAGAGGGCAGCATTAAATCATGAAAATCAGTAAGAGTGAAGGTCAGAAACAGAACAGAACACAGAATACAGCAGGTATAATCCGAGATGAATGACAGAAGCATAGATTTTCCTGTGCCATTTGAATTGTTTCATAATTATGAAATTTCCATAAAAGTATAATGGTAACTTCGGTTTATTTAAACTTTTATGAAAAGTTAAGTTTGTGTTTTTTTTAAGTTTTTTTTTTACATTTTGTGTGTGTGTGTGTGTGTGTGTGTGTGCGTGTGTGTGTGTGTGTGTGTGTGTGTGTGTGTTTATGTGATTTATTGATTTATGAGGACAGAAATTTGTGGGGAAAATTATTTAGGAGAGCATTTCCTGGGTCCTCGTATTTAAAATGGCTTTAAAAACATACTAAAACCGTACAAAATACATAAAGTTTTCTGTGATGGGTAGGTTTAGGGGTCGGGTTAGTGTATAGGGGGATATAATATAGAGTTTGTACAGTATAAAAACCATTACGGCTATGGAATGTCCTTACAAGTATAGCATGTGTGTGCGCGCGTTTAATTTTACATGTGGAAGCAGAGGTTATTCAGTGACGGTGAATTTTTATTGTTATTACATTCACAGTTAATTAAAACAACACAACAACAGTTTGCAGCAATAATGTGAAAAATGTGACAAAAACCTGAATAATGCAGAATATAGATGATCACCTACTGGGAATATTACATTAATTCCATTAATCTATTAGAAATTGTGTGTACAGTTTATAAGACAGTTGAATTAGTGAAAGATCTGTGATTTTGTAACAGATGTGGGGGCTCTGGTGTGATTCACTGTCAGAGATTTGCGTCTTTGTGGTTTCTTAGCTAGTTTCCGTGCATCTTCCTCTTCCTCTCTCCAGAGCTCACGCTTTTTCCTCTCTAACTCCTCCTCATCTTCATAATTCTCCTCCAGCTCTCTCTCCTTTCGTGCAATTTCCACCTGTCTCTCCTCCAGAATCTTCTCTTGTTTTTCACGTTTCTTTCTTTCCGAGTTCGGGTAAAATGAATTTGTGTAGCAGCCTCTGCCATTGATGGCCACCAAAGTATCAATCTTCTCCAGAAGTTTAGTCACTTGCTCAAAGTTTCCTGTGTTCTTGTTATTAAAGAACACAAATCCACCACTGCAAGCGCGAATAAAGTCTCTAAGGTCTTTGTCTGAGCTGGCAATAACGTCGTTCTGCATTTTCCCTTCTAGTCGATCTCCATGTGTGAAAAGAACAACTGTGTAATTCCAAACGTTCTTTCCAAACATGTTCTGGATCAGCTTATGCATGTTCTTGTCCTCGTTGGTTAAGTTTCCCACCGGCAGAACCAGCAGAAACACGTGTGGTCCTGGTTTATAGAGAGAGACAGATTTCATGATCTCCCTTATCACCTCCTTCTCTATTCGATTGATTTTATTCAGTCCTGGCGTGTCAATTATGGCTACGGGCCGGCCGTTGATGTTTCCAGATGCTCGTTCACAGAACTGGGTGACTCTGCTCAATTGCATGTCCGTGTTGAAGGCGTTCCGACTGAGGATGGTGTTTCCAGTTGAGCTTTTTCCAGACCCCCTCGCCCCCAGTAACATGATGCGCAATTCCTCTGCTTCAGCTGGAAAAAGATTATACACATATGTTGAGATTTTAAACTTGGTAGCAGAAGATATTAAAGGGACAGTTCACCCAAAAATGAAAATCATTTACTCACCCTTACATCTTTCCAAACCTGTGTGCATTTCTTCTTCTGTGGAACACAAAGCATAATTTGGAATTTCGTGTATTGCCCCCAAAAAAGAAAGAACATCAAATAGGTTGCAACGACATGAAGGTGAGTAAATGATGACAGAATTTTCATTGGGTGAACTGTCCCTTTAAGTGTTCCACAGTTATACCACTTCCCACCACTTAAGGTCACCATCTCCAGAATACTGACGTGAATAATGTGTTGCCAAATCAGACCTCTTTAGCGACTTTTTCTTTAATAAAAAAAAAAGAAAAAAGAAAACCAACAAATCTTGTGACTTTTTGGACAAATCTTAGCACTTTTTTTAAAAATGTCACCAGTATTTTCCTGCAAGCGTGAGGTTTTGCTTTTCATCTGCTTTCACACCTCTCTCTACATCGGCTGTTCTGTTCAAAGACAGTCACAGTCAGTGAGCGCAACAGCACAAACCACATGGAATCTGATCTTTTCGATTCTGATTTGGGCCACTTCCATTTGTGGTCCTAAATCCGATACAGGTCCGATATCAGAATTCATGTGACTTTTACGTCACACCATGTCTACACCGGACGCGACTGTTGACGTGACACATCGCACTGCAACAGCTAGAAGCTGGACGTGACAAAGCCACCATTGAAAATCCATTTGTCCTTCCTATGAGAAGTATCGTGAGTGCTTGGAATCCGTCATGAATAGAATGAGGCATCAGTTTACTGTTGGGAAGTGTAGACAACATAACGGATTATAATGGGTTCTATTGTTTTTTGTCGCGACGCTCGCATCCGGTATAGATATAACCGGTCTTCCGCTCTGAGTGGGATTTGAACCATGTCTGGTGTTTCTGGCGTGGGAGGTGGGCGTGCTAACAAGGATCGCTAAAGACCGCAGCTGCTAACGTCAGTCACTAGAGCGCCATTTGAGGCCAGGAGAGTGAGGTTTACACACACAGCTCTTACTGGCCTACGTCCATTACACTCACCCCCCTAAACCATAAGGGTCACGGCACCAAATGTTACCGGTCCTATTCGACCCGGTCTGAGCGTGATTCGAACTTGGGTCTCAGGCGCGGGAGGCAGGGTGCTAACAAGGACGCAAAAGACTGCAGTCTCATTGAGATCAGGGGAGTGAGGTTATTACGTACAGCTCTTACTGGCCTACATCCGTTACATAGACACAGTGTTGCAATCGTCACAATTCTGCGCTCATGGGAGTCACTTCAAAGATTTTACATTCCCCTAAGTTATCAAGAGAGGCGCGAAAAATAGTTAGTGGAAGGACGGTGATGTGTCAGAACTATGTGTCAGAAGTATTACAGTGACAGAGTATTACTCTGCTCTCTTTTTTCGCATTCTCATTTTTGTTTTTTTATATAGCCCGGGCATAAATTCACTGTCTTCCGCAGCAGATAACGGTATAAATAACCGCATAATCACTTACTTTAATATACTCCGTGTTTACTTCTGTATGACAGCGTGCTGAGTGACATCTTTTTATGGTTCTTTTGCACATGTGGGTCAGTTCAGGACCATGATCTGTTCACACTGAAATCTTATATTGGTGACATTTAAAACAACAATGTGAACAGCTATGCAAAAAAAAAAAAAAAAAAAAACGAAGAAAAAGAAAAAAAATTGGAATTGAGCACTAAGGCTCACAGTAGACTCGTTCCGTTGTCTGACAGAACATATGTAAATGTGAACCACTTTATTTACATTTGGCTGTGCGTTATATTAAAATACAGTATGTAAGCACAGATTAGAAGAGAAACCATGTAAAGTGAAGACATTAGGCAGAATAATATCACAAATATGCTAATTGGCGTAATCTAGCGACATTTAGGGGTGCGTCTCAATCAGCTCCCTAGTTTAGTGGTCTAGGGCACTGATCAGGGAATCAGCCATTTTAAGGGCTGTCTTAATAGCAAAATCCAGGGCACTGAAACATTAGCTCCCTAAAAAGTCCCACAATGCACCGTAAAAACCAGGGAGCATCGATGCTCTCTATGTTCTCTTAACAGAAGTTCTGAAGCGCAACACATAAGTCATGCGAGCCAACTCATAAACGACACGTGATAGATGTTTTGAAACTTTTTTTAAATTAATTATATTTCAGCATAAACATACATCGCTAGACAGGTGGTTAACATAATCTACCTCAATTTTATTTTTATTTTTACAGCTGAAATATTGCACTCATAGGCTATGTAACAATAAAAGAATTGTTGTTTTAATTAAATAGCCCAAAATGTTACATTTTAATCAAAGAATACCTGAGTTAAAGATAAATGGCAACATGTCAAACGTAGTATTGTCTGGTAACTGCATGCAGAACGTACTTCACCAATAGTTGAGAAGCAAGTAATCAAATTCAGTATACAATGAAAGAACATGAATTCTGTTCCAAATCTAAGAAAGCTCCCTCAGTGTCAACTTTCTAAATAGGCAGCCTTGTAAGAAGCATCCTGACCTAAATTCACCATTCACCTGATTTAGCATGTTGACTAATAAGCATAAAAAACAGTACTCTCAAGTTGGGTGAAATAGGTCATTCTCAATTCGCCTGAAACATATTTCAAATTGACATTCTGGAAAATGTTCATAAAGCTCCTCGCAAGGCATTCTGCGATTCTTCAGTATTTAAAGGTGCTATAAGCGATCTCACGCGTTTTTTAGGCTAAAACATTTTTTTTTCACATACCGCAAACATCTCCTCACTATCCGCTATAGCTGCCTGTCCCCTGAACACACTGTAAAAAAACACGGTCTCTGCAGACAGCCCACGCTCCACAAACTGCAGCAAAAAACTGAGCAACAAACAGAGCAACCACGAAACATAACAAACTGTTCCAGCCAATAACCGACAAGAATGATGTGGGGGTGGGGTTCGGGGGTTAGTGCGCGGATGAGGAGGAGGGAGGGTCTAGCCAGAGCCATATAGAGAGATGGTATTTGAACTATTGCTATTTTTCAAGTTCTCCCACTTAGAAATCATGGAGGGGTCTGAAATTGTCATCGTAGGTGCATGTCCACTGTGAGAGACATAATCTAAAAAAAAAAATCCAGAAATCACAATGTATGATTTTTAAACTATTTATTTGTATGATTCAGCTGCAAATAAGTATTTGAACACCCGAGAAAATCAATGTTAATATTTGGTACAGTAGCCTTTGTTTGCAATTACAGAGGTCAAACGTTTCCTGTAGTTTTTCACCAGGTTTGCACACACTGCAGGAGGGATTTTGGCCCACTCCTCCACACAGATCTTCTCTAGATCAGTCAGGTTTCTGGGCTGTCGCTGAGAAACACGGAGTTTGAGCTCCCTCCAAAGATTCTCTATTGGGTTTAGGTCTGGAGACTGGCTAGGCCACGCCAGAACCTTGATATGCTTCTTACAGAGCCACTCCTTGATTATCCTGGCTGTGTGCTTCGGGTCATTGTCATGTTGGAAGACCCAGCCTCGACCCATCTTCAATGCTCTAACTGAGGGAAGGAGGTTGTTCCCCAAAATCTCGCAATACATGGCCCCGGTCATCCTCTCCTTAATACAGTGCAGTCGCCCTGTCCCATGTGCAGAAAAACACCCCCAAAGCATGATGCTACCACCCCCATGCTTCACAGTAGGGATGGTGTTCTTGGGATGGTACTCATCATTCTTCTTCCTCCAAACACGTTTAGTGGAATTATGACCAAAAAGTTCTATTTTGGTCTCATCTGACCACATGACTTTCTCCCATGACTCCTCTGGATCATCCAAATGGTCATTGGCAAACTTAAGACGGGCCTTGACATGTGCTGGTTTAAGCAGGGGAACCTTCCGTGCCATGCATGATTTCAAACCATGACGTCTTAGTGAATTACCAACAGTAACCTTGGAAACGGTGGTCCCAGCTCTTTTCAGGTCATTGACCAGCTCCTCCCGTGTAGTTCTGGGCTGATTTCTCACCTTTCTTAGGATCATTGAGACCCCACGAGGTGAGATCTTGCATGGAGCCCCAGTCCGAGGGAGATTGACAGTCATGTTTAGCTTCTTCCATTTTCTAATGATTGCTCCAACAGTGGACCTTTTTTCACCAAGCTGCTTGGCAATTTCCCCGTAGCCCTTTCCAGCCTTGTGGAGGTGTACAATTTTGTCTCTAGTGTCTTTGGACAGCTCTTTGGTCTTGGCCATGTTAGTAGTTGGATTCTTACTGATTGTATGGGGTGGACAGGTGTCTTTATGCAGCTAACGACCTCAAACAGGTGCATCTAATTTAGGATAATAAATGGAGTGGAGGTGGACATTTTAAAGGCAGACTAACAGGTCTTTGAGGGTCAGAATTCTAGCTGATAGACAGGTGTTCAAATACTTATTTGCAGCTGTTTCATACAAATAAATAGTTAAAAAATCATATATTGTGATTTCTGGATTTTTTTTTTTAGATTATGTCTCTCACAGTGGACATGCACCTACGATGACAATTTCAGATCCCTCCATGATTTCCAAGTGGGAGAACTTGCAAAATAGCAGGGTGTTCAAATACTTATTTTCCTCACTGTATATATATATATAATTATTGTTCTCACATTTCTGCTTACCTTCCAGGGTTGGTGACATTGAGTTTCTTCTAACATTTTCGTATAGTTCATCAATCTCAGCTGCATAAGATATTAATATTCATTAGTTTATAGACCTCGTATCTTTCAGTAAAAGAACAGATTCTAAGAATGATTTGATTTGAATGAATTGGTTCAGACTTGATGTATTGAATCAGTAACTCACAGCTCAGTGATGATTCCAGTTCAAAGGTTTCTTTCTCTATTTCAGCCTTCAGACTGTCCCACAGCTTCTCATCTGAAGCCATCGCTCTGTTTAATGGAAAACAACTTAATGAATGAAATAAGTGCCCTCAATATTTGAGACTCACTTCCCTATTTTAACAGTTTAGTCTCTTTATTTCTTTCTAGCATATATTATTTAACAGATATATTCAAAAAAATACTCACAATGGTCAGAGCTGATGTTTATGATTCTGGATCCACAGACAGAGTGTAAAGCGATCTGAGTTCCTTCGCCACTATGAATGACTGGGAATCCTGTTTAACCAGTGTCTTTAAGGGTTGCACAAAACGAATGAGAGGTCTTCTAACAGGCATTTATGATAAGAAATGGAGCTAAACATCTTTCAGATATGCAAACAATTTCAGTAGTTTCAAGTGACACGAGTAAAATGGGAGGGCTGATCATACTGAGCTTTACTGAAGGATTTCATCCAGTCAGACTGTTCCGTTTGCTATCTGACACATATGTCTCAGGTATGCTGAGCTAACGTGGAATGAGCTTTTTTAATTAAGAATGAAGTTTTGATGACTTTGATTTCCGTTTAAATTACAAAAAAATACATAAATTAAATATTTGTCAACTGACTTCAAAAATATTGTGGAAGCAGCTAAGAGTATTAATTTGCTCATCTACTGCATTTAGAAGTTTCTCTTTGAGATGATAAATATTGCTCAAAAATATTTTCCTGCTTGGGTAAAAATGGGGTTAAAATTCAAATTTAAGATGACTTGTGCAGTTTTTAATATTTACACACTAGTTAAATGCAAAAAAATAATGATCATGTTAAGTGTTTCGTCTTATGGTGTGTCAGGATGTGGTGTGTGATTTGTTGTCAGGAAGTGCATACTGAGATAACACCTGTGAGCTCAGCTATTCAACAACAACAAAACCCTTCAAACGGTGTTATCTCTGGATGCCATCTGTTGCTATTTTTAAAAATGTGTCTTTCATTTCCTAACTCAAGCATAGATAAATTCAAATCAGAACACTCTAAGAAGAAAAGATATGTAACCTTCTGTCAGGCACATCATACAGTATATGTAACTTTTTAGGCATTCTTTTTATGGAATTAGTTTTTAATAAATTTAGTTTTAATTGATATAACCCAAGGGCGTAGGTTTGATTTTGAGGCCTGGCCTGTTTGTCTGAACCGCGAGAGGCGTCAAAGTTTACGCTACTCCTGCGTCATACAACGTCATTGTCAAGTGTCTTTTGGCGTAAGTCGACTTGCGTACGGCCGTCTGCCGGAAGCTAATTATTTTAGTCTATAAAGTTTTAAATATGGATATTTTTCTTACACAAACCATCGCTTTACTTCAGAAGACCTTTATTAACCCCCCAGAGCCGTTTCGAGCACTTCTAACATGGATGTATGCGCTTTGATGGACTTCCAAAAAAATAGTGCCCATTATACTGTGGCTCCAAAAATGGAGCCACATTTAGCTCCAAAACTCTGGAATAGCCTTCCTGATACTGTTCGTTGCTCAGACTCGCTCTCCCAGTTTAAAACTAGATTAAAGTCGCATCTCTTCAGCCAGGCATTCATATAATATTTTTAATCTTACAGTTCAAATTACAATCCGGCCTCTAGTTAATAAACGCCAGAGGAGAACTGGCCCCCGACTGAGCCTGGGTTCTCCCAAGGTTTTTTTTTCTCCATTGGGTCACCTGATGGAGTTTTAGGACACTATTAGGTCACTTGATGGAGTTTTTCGGTTCCTTGCCACTGTTGCCTTTGGCTTGCTCAGTTGGGGATATTCTGGGGATATCTAATTTGATTTTATCAATAAATTCCACTAGAAACAAACCTTGTTGTATTATTTTAATTTAATACTGTGAAGCTGCTTTGATACAATCTGTATTGTGAAAAGCGCTATACAAATATACTTGACTTGACTTGACTTGACTATAACGCTTGGAAGAGCCAGGACATTTTTTTAGATAACTCCGATTGCATTCGTCTGAAAAAAGAATGTCATACTGTATACACGTAGGATGGCTTATCCTAGTAAATCAGTGTTGAACTTTCTTCTCCTGCATCCTATTATTCTGTAATCCAGAATGACAGCACAGCTGAAAGCTTTGAGTTCCTCTCTTTATTGCATGAATTTGCATTTCCTTCAGCCTGAGGCTTTTTTACTTTTGGTGTGAAAGGGCCTTTACATTTGCCAAAAACAGAACCTGTTTCTTTTGCTTTAAAAAAAAAACATAAACAACAAGCCCAGACCATCCCAGATGAGAAAAGTAACGTATCACATTCCATATAAGTACCTAAATAATGCAATTAGATATTTTTCTTCAAGGGAGTAATGAAATATTGTAATGCATTACTTTTAAAAGTAACTTTTCCCAACACTGATGCAGTCATTTAAGACATTTCTCCTTATATAGAACCTTTTTGGCATGAAGAATTCTTTAAAAATGAGACAAGAACCCTAGGTTCTATATAGAACCCCACTGAACATTTTTTGACATATTTAATGATGTAACCATAAATAGACAAAATATGTTGGTATAAACAAAATGTGGCTAATTAAATGCAACAAAAATGCTTGAAAAATTATTGTTTACAAGACATTAATCTACTGTATGTTACTTATGATGAAAACACAAATGGCAAACTGAGGTGCCATTAAAAAAAACTGACACTTTGAAAGGCATACTTGCAGTAGGTCATTTACTGTTGTACTTTAGTAGTCTTTTAAGCAGTGGAGGGCAGCACTCAGACAGGACGATCCCCAGGATGACGGAATAACATGAGCATGTAGTCAACCCAGTGTTAACCGAGTACTTTAACTGCAAGAGGTTCGAAAGAAAGAATCTCTGACACATCTAAGTGAAACTCAAGAGGAAGGAAAAAGACAATCACAGTTGCTTTACAGCTATGTCGGAAACTGGCCACAAAATAATTAGGTTTTGGTTTGTTATTTCTTTTTATCCTGAATAGAATTCATTTTTACACTGGTGTTCTACGTATCACATTTAAAAATGGTACAGGCAGCAGATAAAATGATGCTCATTTCCCCTTGTTGTGTTTATAATCATGAAATTTTTTCCCCAGATCAATCAGTGAACAACTACAACAGATCAGTTGAGAGAATCATACCTGACTGGAATTTGAAGACTAAAAAGGCTTTGCTTTTTTTATTTTGACATTTCATCCAGATTTATTCCACTGGAACATTTTTGAGGTTATCTAATTTTTCTTTTTTGAATAATAGTGATATTTGAATTTGTCACGTTGAATATCAAGTTTGATGTCTTATGGAGAGATGGAGATTTGTGGTGCAGGGGAAGATATGTTTGTACATGTATGTTTGAGGTATCTTTATTATTCAACTTAGTTGATTCAACTTAGTTGCATCATAACTTAATTGAGTAGAATCATTTTTTTTATTTTATTTTTATGTGATTTGATTTGATTTAGTTTTGTGCTCAGAGGAGCCTCATGTAACAATACACTTCAAAAGTGTGTCAAGGACACTGTTCAAAAAATGTTCAATTTTAACAACTAATATAGCAAATGTAGGCCTATTTAATCTACATTCTTTTTGTAAAGGTGCACTATGTAATTTCTGGCCCTCTATAAGTTAAAAAACCAAACTTCATGCATTTTGCAGAAAAACAATTTGTAACCTTAAATTTTCTAGTTCCTTCTTTTATTTTATTTCACTATTTGTAAATAGATTTTTTTTATTTGGGGAAAAGAAACAGATGTTAAACAATAATAATCTATTTAAGAAAATGTTTTTCATACATTTTTATTTGTCTTATACAAAGTTATATATATATTTGTGTAGAGGTTATTTTTTGCTCCCGCCACCAGGTATAGTGGAGGATTTTCTTTTTCCGGGTGGATCATCAAGACTATTGGTCCTCCTAACTGTCAATCATTCTGGTGATATGTTTACGTAAGGCCGTCGTACATGCTTGCAAGTAAGCAAGCCGACAGCAAATTGTAAACGAGGAGAACTAGGCTCGTGCATGCTCTCTCGCACACGTTTAATAGGCGTTCCCTCTCGGGAGCAGGTAGAGTGTTGCGCATGTGCAAGTGGAGAGGGCGGTTCTTTTCTAAAATTCGGAAAAATCCTCCACTATACCTTTAAGGCAGAGCGTGCTGGAAGAAAGGGGGAAAAAAAAAAGAAGAGAAGAGAAGTGAGTTGTAGGCGAGTTATAAGGCGGCTGTTCATGCTGTTACACCGATGCTTCTGATTAAATAAGAAACGTGAATTATCACCAGTGTAACCCGTGTTTCATTTATGCTACCCACTAACCCACGATGAAGAGACTGGAGTAATCGCCGACGACATGGCATCAAGAAAGAAGGGTTACAATTATTTTGGTTTTGTTTCGACTCTGTGTGACTGTGCAGATGAATATGGTTCTTACTCATAACTAAAAAGAGAGAGATTATCCTGCTGTTCATAAAGCATAAACTACTGGGCTTAAGAGATATAACCAGTTTATACGTAACGGATCTCAAGCTATTAGCTGAAGGCGTTACTTTAGCTTTACCCATAAATAGACATGGTACTTCCTTGAAAATAAATTCCAGCACAGCGCTACAACAACCATAATGAAATGACCCTTCACAGTAGATAATACTTTACAATGAACTCTGTTAAAGAGCTACATATGGCAGTTTATCTGTTCAATAAAATACCTTCCTCACCTGTTGAGTAATAAAAACACCATCTCAGAGTCTCTTTTACAACATTTCCAATCCCTCAGTTCTCGTTAGGAATGCACCTATACCACTTTTTAGAACTAGGCAGATACCGATACTTTCATTTTTGGTAGCCTACTCACGATACTGACACCTGTATTTTCATCGCATTTGTCATTTTTAAATATATGAGGTAGAGAAACCAAAATAAAATAAATCATATTCATTGGTCTAATTTGTTTAGCAATATATACTTCCTTCAGTTGTTTTAATGCTTAATTTTACCTGTTAAAATGTATTAAGCTACTTACTTTATTATTTAAATGTTGTTAATTTTAACAAAATAAAGTTGCATAGTGCACCTTTAAGAGCATTAACTCTTTCCCTGACAGCATTTTCTTTTCTTTTTTAAACTGCAAACCACCACCAGCGTTTTTGATCGCATTTTCACAAAAATGTCATGGCCCCGAATATTTTATTGTATGAATATCTGAACATGCAATATATCAAAAGAAAGAACAGACCCTCTGCTTTATATATATATATATATATATATATATATATATATATATATATATATATATATATAGCCTATACCTTTTTATTCTAGCTTCATGCATTCTTTTTTTTTATCAACACTTGAATATGGGCAAGTTTCATAAAAAAAAAACATTATTTTTCTCAGTCAAACAAAAAATGCATTAGAAGAATTTGCCCTGTCCATTTCTATCTTACTGTGCAAGCCGGACAAATTTACATATAAAAACACAAGCTTTGTCATTGTCATAGAATTGGACAAGTCTCTAAATGGAAGACTTTCGGTCTGGGTGCCGTTTGGCTAGTCTGATTGACATTTTTTGTTTGGCTGGATTCTCAGCCATTTTTCTTGCATCATTTTCTTCCATTCTCCAGAGTTCCTGCTTTTTTCTCTCCACCTCCTGCTCAGTTTTGCAGTGTATCATCAGCTCTCTCTCTTTCTGTGCAATCTGGTCTTTTCTCATTTCTAAAAATTTCTCCATTTTCTTCTTGATCTTTCTCTCAGAGGCCGGGTAGAAAGATGTTGTGTAGCAGCTCTTTCCATTGATGGCCACAAGGGTCTCGACTTTCTTCAGGAGTTCTGTCACGGGCTCATAGTTAGTCGTGTCCTTGTTATTGAAAAACAGAAACCCACCGCTGCACATATGGATGAAACTGCGTAGCTCCTTGTCCGAGTACGCGATAACGTCATTCGCCGTCTTCCCCTCCAGACGATCTCCGTGAGTGAACACAATGATGGTGTACTTCCAGATGCTCTGCCCGAACATGCTCTCAATCAGCTTATGCATGCTTTTGTCATCATTACTTAAGTTCCCAATAGGCATAACCAGCAGAAACACATGTGGTCCTGGAGTATAGAGAGAGGTGGACTTCAGGATCTCTCGGGTCACTCTCTTCTCTGTGTGGCCTATCCTGTTCAGTCCCGGCGTGTCGATTATGGCCACAGGTCGGTCGTTGATGTTTCCAGATGCTCGTTCACAGAACTGGGTGACTCTGCTCAGTTGCATGTCCGTGTTGAAGGCGTTCCGACTGAGGATGGTGTTTCCAGTTGAGCTTTTTCCAGACCCCCTCGCCCCCAGTAACATGATGCGCAATTCCTCTGCCAAAATCATGAAATACCGAGGTTTCAATCATACAATATAAGAGTTTGATATAACTGCTTAACCCTCATAGTCTCTCCAAGATCATTTTAAAGTCACCATGCAATCAAAATTGACATTTCTAATTTTGTATGGGGAAAAATGCAGCATTTATTATAAATGGTTTATCCATGCATGTCATTATTTATTATTCTTTTTTTAAATTCATGTGCCATCATAATCTTTAATCAAAATAACTTCAGTAGTGCAGCAGGTTGACACTACATTGTTTTCTAACTGATTATAAATGTTTAAAATGTGCAAAAATGGGTGTCATTAAATGTCTTACCTTGTAAGTCTGTTGATGAAGTTAAACTGGTTCTCTCTATGTTCTGCACATTTTCATACAGTTTTTCAGATGTTGCATCTGTGAATAAAATTTTGTGTTATTAAGTTCTCACACACAAAACACATTTTGTGTTGACAGACCAATTTCTATGTAATCTTCACTTTTTTAAATGATAGACATTGATCTCCCTGATCTTAAAGTTGATAGTCATTGACTGTTGGAATATTGTATGGAATTGTATGGCATTTTGGGATGTCATAAGAAGTTGTAAACGTTTAACTCTGTGACTCACAGCCCGTTGATGAGTCCAATGCTGAATCATTCTCATCTTCCTCAAAGTCAATCCCATCTTCCTCAGACTCGTCTATATCTTCATCTGCCTTCTTACTGTCCATCTTATCCTGAAGAGTAATTTTCTGATGTAAAAAGAAGAGAATTTCAAGTATCATGCTGCAGAAAACCATGATCTTATTCAGTTTTTTTTGTCCTGTTTTTCAGTAAAAATATTATTAAATTTAAAGATAAGATATTTAAAGATATTAAGAGAAAAATGGTTTATTTTGCTTATCTTGTTAGCATGTCTTTTTCTTGTTTGAAGCATAAACCTATCTAACTTTCCTTAGATTTATGCTTAAAACAAGAATAAGAAAAAATGTCTTTGAGAAGTTATTTTTGTGAAAAGTTTAGTTTTACTCTGTTTATTCTGATCATAACATCAAAGAAACGAGACAGCGACTTACCACAGTTGGTAAAGTTGATGGTGTTAAACCTGTTTATGTACTATAATACATGCACCGATCAGCACCTCCACACTTGCATGAGACGAGGACATTTGCAGGGTTCATATGCTGTGTTTGTTGTGGAAGATATGTAAAATATTCCACACAGGTATCGACTTTAGTTAGAGGGCTGGTCTTGTTAAAGGATGCAATCACTTCACTCAACAAGCGTTTCTTCCACTGAGGCATGAGGACTCGTTTAACATGTTAGTCTGGAATATAGAGTGCTAGATTTCAACCTGAGTAACAGAGTAGATTAAACTGACAACATCCGAGCACACACCTGCACCTGTGTGCACCCTATGGTGTGCACAGTCACAAAGATACTTCACTGACTGTAGTCTGAGCTGTATGGTTGCATTTCAAAATATCTCTGTTTATATCTACCTATTCTTCTGTTTTTTAAAAGAAGTCTCTTGTGAAAATAATATTGTGAAATATTATTACAATTTAAAATAATATAAAATGAAATAATAAAATTAATTTAAATTTCTATTTGAATATATTTAATATATTATTTATTTCTGTGATACAAAGCTGCATTTTAATCAGTCATTACTCCGGTCTTCAGTGTCACATGATCCTTCAGAAATATATTGTCAGCTGGAAAGATTTGAAAAAGAAACCCATTTCATCATATCTGAGACAGTTATTTGTCATATTTCCCCTTGAAAGTGTCTATTCAGCGTAATAATAATAAAAAAATCGCTTATAGTTCCCTTTTATTCAAACCTGTGGGAGGGGTTTACGTTTCTGATTGGCTACACAACGCGAGGTCAGGAACAACTTTTGTCCAATCATCGTTGAGGAAATTTCTACAAGCCTTTTCATTGGCTCAAACGGACCCGGAAGTTGATCGGCTTGATGTTGACAGGGAAATATCTGCTGGAGCTGTGTATCATTCCCAATTCTGAACTCAGAAACCATATCATTTGTTTGCAATCTAAATCAATTAGAAAAAAAGAAAGTCACTTTGCAGTTGCATCTTCCAGTTTGTGAGGATGGGATCTAAAGATCTGAAACTCCTGGATGTGCTTTCATACGAGAGTCTCGTGCATGCAGTCGCCGGTGCGATGGTAAAAAATCAGCTTTACACAATCACGTCACATCTGTAGGGTTTTTATATAATCTCGTTTACGGCTTTTTGAACGATGACACGTGCAGTTATCACACATTTTGATCTGTGACCTCCACCTGCTGCATGACAGCATTAAAAACAATTCAAGGAAAAATCAATAAATCAATAAGTCTTCATAAAATGTGGATTTTGATTGCTTTGAACCTTTAAAGTCAGCATATTCAAATATTGAAACTATCTAATATGGTAAATTTGCACTTATACATGTATATATATCATCTTTTTAATATAAGTAATTTGTTTGCAGGGCAGTGTTACAGCAATGACTGTTTTCTTTCCTCTTGACACAGCTCGGCTTCGGCTGCAAGGTAAACAGTGAAACAGATTGATTTTTGATTTCCCTTTTGCCCCTTTATGTTCTTTTTTTTTGTGTGTTTTAAAATATGTGACCACATTTCTTTCTGTTTCTGTGCAGTTGATGAAAAGCGGAAAGCCAAATCTACTCCAGCCATTCTGTCGGAGATCATCAAGGAAGAGGGTCTGTAAGTTATTTCATGTGCATTAAATCAATGCATGTGGCATCGTCTAAGCCTTAAGGTCTTTTTCATTTTATTTCAGGTTGCAAGCATAACCAATAACCAGTCTTTTTTTAATATCTCCCTCTCCCTCTCTCTCTAGGTTAGCTCCATATAGAGGCTGGTTCCCTGTAATCTGCAGCCTCTGTTGCTCAAACTTCGTCTACTTCTATTGTTTCCATAGTCTGAAGGCCACCTGGCTGCAAGGTCAGAGGTCAACGCCAGGGCGAGACCTCGTCATTGGCATTGCTGCAGGTTTGCTTATTTGAAAATGTACTATATATGCTTCTCATAAATTTGCAGAAAAGCTCAATTTCCCTTTATATTACAAGAAGTCTGACTCTCGAACCATTAGGCCACAACTGCCCCATGATATTATTATCATTTAAAATGAATAAATGTTTGATTGACTTTTGTTTGAATATATTTTATTTGATATTTAATACAAAGAACAACATTTATTTTAAATAGAAACCGTTTATAACATGTCAGTTTTAATCAATTGAATGCATCCTTAATAAATAAAAGTAGTGGTACTTTATCATGGTTTCCACAAAAATATTAAGCAGCACAACTGTTTTCAACATTGAAAATAATCAAGAATAATTTTTTACATTTTACATTTATTCATTTTTTAGCTGACGCTTTTATCCAAAGCGACTTACAATTGCTATATATGTCAGAGGTCGCACGCCTCTGGAGCAACTAGGGGTTAAGTGTCTTGCTCAGGGACACATTGGTGTCTCACAGTGGATTTGAACCCGGGTCTCTCACACCAAAGGCATGTGTCTTATCCATTGCGCCACACCACCTCATAATCAAGAAATAATGTTTCTTGAACACCAAATCATCATATTAGAATGATTTCTGAAGGATCATGTGACACTGAAGACTGGAGTAATGATGCTGAAAATTCAGCTTTGACATCACAGGAATAAATTGTATATTTAAATATATTAAAATAGAAAACAGTTCTTTTAAATTGCAATAATATTTCACAATATTACTCTTTTTTTATTGTATTTTTGATCAAATCAAATAAAAGCTGCCTTGGTGAGCATAAGAGACTTCTTTCTAAATGTCTTATCTTATTTATTCTAAACTTTAGGCCAGTAGTGTATATATTTAAATTATTTTTGGCAATGGTATAAATATATATATAGATTAGATTTCATGTTTCCTCATCTTCTACTATATGCATGTACTGAAGCTTGTGCTAGGACTAAGATAAAGCTAACTGTCTGCCTTTAGGTGTAGTGAATGTTCTTGTGACCACTCCACTCTGGGTAGTCAATACCAGACTGAAACTGCAGGGCGCGAAATTCAGAAATGAGGACATACAGCCCACACACTACAGAGGAATTATAGGTAAAATATATCAGACATGATACTAATTTCATTCCCTTTAATTAAAATGTGTGATATCATTAGTTGACCTGTCTCTCTTCAGATGCGTTTGTACAGATCATGCAGCAGGAAGGAGTGGGAGCGTTATGGAACGGGACGTTTCCCTCCCTGCTGCTGGTGCTCAATCCAGCTGTGCAGTTCATGATCTACGAGGGTCTGAAAAGGCATCTCCTGAGGGGTGTGAGCCGAGAGGTTAGACTACTGATACAAAAACTGGTCTTCTGGGGACTTCTTTTATAATGTTCTAAAGTTCATAGTCTGAAACTTTTACAATATTAAGGACAACGCTGTAATGGATTATCTTCATTTAGAGGTTTTTCTCAGCAGACCCGATTATGACAGCACATGATCTCTGTTGCCTGGGAAACAGTAACCGCAGCATTTCTGATATTGTAGAGTGTGCAGATGATGATTAGAAATGTTAGAGTGGATCTGCCCATTTAGATCAGCACTCATGAGCGAGCATCTGTCGAGGATGAGTAAACCACTCCACAGATAGTGTATTGATTCCATAGTGATATAGCAATACGATTATGCAAACACGTATGATGTCACAGAACATTCAGTTTCCATTGAAGTTCCATTAAAGTTTAAATTCAAATCAGGCTTTTTGGTTTAAATTTAAAGGGTTAGTTCACCCAAAAATGAAAATTCTGTCAGTAATCACTCACCCTCACGTTGTTCCAACCCTGTAAGACTTTCGTTCATCTTCGGAACACAAATTAAGATATTTTTGATGAAATCTGAGAGCTGGCTCACTCCTTCATAGGCTGCTGGGTAATTGCATCTGCCGGTCTAGAAAAGTTAGTAAAGACATTGTTAAAATAGTCCAAGTGACTGCAGTGGCTCAACCTTAAGTTTATCAATACTTCTTGTGCGCAAAAAAATAACGACTTTATTCAACTATTCATTTTCTTCTGTGTGGGCCTCTGAGTGAGTTCACGAGCGCCACGACGCATGCGCGAGAACTGAGAAGACGACGCAGATGGGTCTCGATGTAGTGTTTAAAATGGTTCTAAAGTGTGCATTCCCTGGATGTTCGAATTGTGAGAAACCAACGAGAAAATGTAAAAGTGCCTTATCAATGCTGCAAAATGAATGGCTTACCTTTCACACTTTCCCATCAAATAATCATGAGCGTCATCTTCTCAGTTCTCGCGCATGCGTCGTGGCGCTCTCGTGAACTCACTCAGAGGACCGCACAGAAGAAAATGAATAGTTGAATAAAGTCGTTATTTTGGGGGGTTGGTTTTGTGCACAAAAAGTATCCTCGTCGCTTGATAAACTTAAGGTTGAGCCACTGTAGTCACTTGGACTATTTTAACAATGTCTTTACTAACTTTTCTGGACCGGCAGATGAAATTACCCAGCAGCCTATGAAGGAGTGAGACAGCTCTCAGATTTCATCAAAAATATCTTAATTTGTGTTCTGAAGATGAACGAAAGTCTTACGGGGTTGGAACAACATGAGGGTGAGTGATTACTGACAGAATTTTCATTTTTGGGTGAACCAACCCTTTAAATGTGCTGTTTCCTTTGTGTTGACAGGGTGACTGTAAATGGGTTTGCAATGTGTTAAATTGTGATTTAAATGGTGAACTAACCTTTAATTGATATGTTTCACTATAATTCTGTCTGATTGTTAATAGCTGTCCTCGGTGGAGGTGTTTCTTATTGGAGCCATTGCTAAAGCCATAGCAACCACCATAACCTACCCTCTACAGACAGTTCAGTCGGTTCTACGGGTAAGACCAGAATACATTTGGATTATATTTACCCAAGCAGGTCTCATATACATTCAAAGGTTTGGGGTCACTAAGAAAGACATTTTGAAATCAATTCATACTTTTTCTAAAGAAATTTTATCTTTTGAGAGAAATCCATCCTCCAAAATGCTTGTCCTATTTAGGGTACTAAATTTAACATTAGTTAATGTATTAAGTAACATGAACTAACAATGAGCAATACATTTCTTACTGTATTTGTTCATCTTTGTTAATGTTAGTTATTAAAAATCAAGCTGTTCATTGTTTGTTCATGTTAGTTCACAGTGCATTTACTAATGTTAACAAATACAACCTTTGATTTTAATAATGTATTAGTAAATGTTGAAAATAACATTAACAAAGATTAATAATTATTAGTTCATGTAGTTAACTAATGGTAACTAATGAAACCTTATTGTGAAGTGTTACCAAAATTTCTATTCACCAAAAAATCAAGTTTTAAACAAAAAATATGAATTACCACAACTGTTTTCAACATTGATAATAATAAGAAATGTTTCTAGAGCAGCAAATCATCATATTAGAATGATTTCTGAAGGATCATGTGACACTGAAGACTGGAGTAATGATGCTGAAAATTCAGCTTTAACATCACAGGAATAAATTAAAGTTGAATAAAAACTGATATAAAACGTGACCACTGATGTCAACAACAAAAGATAGTTGAGGGAAGCATTTTCTCCTCCCTTTTAAGAGTGGATTTATTTATCTCTCTTAACTTTCCACGGTTATATGGTTAGATTAATTTGCTTATAATCATTTAGCATTATTTTTCTCTGCTGTCCCTATCAGAACAGACCTGCTCACCAGTTCAGAACCACTGTTAGACTTTAGGAATCCACACCTCTTCTAAAGTTTTTATTTAGTTTGTGTACTGATAATATGGTCTATTTAACCTGTCCTGTCCCTCTGTGTTCAGTTCGGACAGCATGGCAGGCCTGCAGATCAGTCCAAACTCCTGAATAGCCTGAGATCTGTCATGTATCTGCTCATCAATAGAGTCAGGTGCAATTACACACACTCAAACTCTCAAACACACACGTATTCCATTCTGCAGTTCATTTTTAGTAGCTTAGCTCACTCACACATGTTATTATCTTATGACATCTGAACTCCTCCTGTCAAACTGACATGTTTGCTGATTGATTTACTGCAGGAAGTGGGGCGTGCTGGGATTGTTTAAAGGCCTGGAGGCGAAGCTGCTTCAGACGGTCCTCACTGCCGCACTGATGTTCTTGCTGTACGAGAAGATTGCCAACACCACCTTCAGGGTCATGGGGGTCAAACGCACAGTGACGTCCCACTGATGTCATAGGAACTTCATGCGCTGACATGAGTACTCATGTGTTGAGCAGTGGTCAAATGATGTGTTTTTTATAAATGGACGAAATATACAGTACCAGTCAAAAGTTTAGACACACTTGACTCAGTTTGTATTTCAAGATATTTAAAAACTTTTGATTGGCTTATGCTTACATGCTTGATATAAACTCTGCAGGCAAATTTGCATTTTGCCAACATATGAATAGTATGTTAAAAAAACTTTTTTTTAATGGTTGAGTTGGACTGAATAGTGAAAGGAAATTCAGCCAACTAGTGATAAGCATAAATGGAAACTCCGTCAGTACAGTATCCCATGATGCACCTCATTGTTTGCAAGAATGTCCAGAGTGTGCAGAGCTGTGATCTAGACATTTAATCATTTAACAGATGCTTTTATATGAAGAAACTTTGAAATAAGGAACATCGCAAGCAATTTTTCATAAGAGCGAACAATGTTGTTATTGTAATTTTCGGTAATTGAAATAAAGCTGAAATAAAATAAAATATAGATATTGGATAAAATCCTTAAAAACTTGAATCGCTTAAATGAAAATAGAAATGTTGCCTTTGTATCAAATTGAAATAAGTTTTAGTACTAAAATTACTTTAACTGAAAAAAATTATTAAAGCTAGATAGACATATTTAACAAAGCAATTACTAAAACATAACCTAAAATTAGAATGAAAATATAATATATAGCTAATTCAAAATATTGATAAATGCTATAATAGTATATAAATAATACTAAAATAAAACTGATTCATTTATGACCAGATTGAAAGTATAAACCAGAAATGAAGTGTGGATACTTTAAAGAAGCTAAAATTGATTTGTGAATTTTTGTGGGGTTTTACATAATTCTTTCTTTAGTGTTAGTTTGTATTTTAATGACTTTTATTGAGAAATTTGGCAAATAGTAATAAGGAGTGTGTCCAAACTTTTGACTGATAGTGTAGTAATTCAAATTATTATAGGATATATGCACAATTACTGAAATCAACCCCACTTAAGTAATTAATGCAATATACTCATTAATGCAAAATTGCCTTAATGCCTTGGTCACTATTTTATATATCTGGTTTACGAATACCAGTCCGGACACAAAGCGTCAAATGGAATGTAATGCTTGTGACGGATCTGTTTTGTGAGAGAGATCATTGCTGTCAACAATGGACCCTGATCTCAGATCAGCCCTCCTGCATTGAAATACCATATAGAAACAACCAGGGCTTCGTTTCCCAAAAGCATCGTAATTGCCACCAATGGTCTCTATGATCAACTTAGGCTTACGATGCTTGCGGAAAAGGCAGCCCAGGCTGGTTTTTCTGGTTCTGTTTAAGTGGTACTTGATTTTACTTGACAACTCAAAGCCACTGAGGCTGTAACAGACCTTTAACCTAAAAAGTCTACAGCCTGAACTTTAAAAGATCTTACTTTTATCATTCTTGATAAGGGACTGGAATAACCCAGTTAGTGAGTCAGAATCACCACATCTGAACTCTGAATGTTGCACTTGCACACAGAAACCGCAAGACACCGAGGCTTATGTGCATGCTTTATAGACAAACTCATGTGAATCCATACAGATATTAAAATGCATTTGGACAGTAAAAGCATTTCAAAAGTCTCTCTCATTGCTGATGTCCACACTGTACTGAAATGTAAGTGGAATCGTCAGCATATACTGTTACAGATGTTTATGAATGTAAAATGTGGATGTTTTTTCCCTTGAATGTCAGAATGATTATTAACATTGATTAATATATGAATAATCGCAAACCCAGTCAGATGATTCAAACTATAAATACTTTAGGATACTGTATTTATTGATGACTACTTAGATTTTATAATTGATGTCACATAAAATTTGTGTAATATTTTTTTATACAATAAAATAATTGATCAATGATAATGTGGTACAAAATGGAGTCGTATGCACTGGTTTGCTTTCAATGTGTAAACCTATGGTGTAAACCTCAATGTTGACCATAGACTGTAAAAAAATAGGATGTTGACAGGGTCAGACAAACAGATAATTGCGTAAATTGGCCTCGAGGAGGCAGTAAGATCACTCTTTTCTGCGCTATTCAACTCAAATTTCCTTAAGAAGTTTTCCAAGTCCCCATGATTTTAGTGACTAATTAATATATTTATATTATAAAAAGATTTGTAATAAATTATCATTGTTGATTTGTTTGTTTGGAAACTAACAGACAAAGCCGAATTGTGGGCCACAAAAAAAAATCCCTAATCTTTTTATGTTATTGGAGATATTTGTACACTTTAAAGTATATAGTATATAACATTTTTTTTTTTTTTTTTGTAAATAACGTACAAGCTAACTTTCATTTTACCATTTGGTAAAATCTCAACGCTGTGTTCCTACCCTCAACCGATGAGCATTCCGATTGGCCCTCTGATTCCACCGAGAACAGTGAGCAGCGCTGTGATTGGTCTAGTAGGTCATCGTTCAACACAGTCGACCTCGTTTGTTTACAGATATGGCTCTGGTTTGTCCCTGTCGCGGAAGTCATTTAAATGAGCCTACTGGTTATTTGCGATGCCAGTCTTCTAAGTACTCGCCAACTATTGGATGGATCATAAAAATGGGCGGGGTTCCGGTTGAAGTTTGCTGGATATCGGAAACGACTAGTGAAGTCCAGACCATTGGAATACCAATAGATGATGAGATGTATCAACCATTGTAAAGTAAGACAACTGTTAAACTTATGCCTTGGTTTGACGCGCTAGCGCTGTGCAGGCGCAGTCTTTTGTTCCAATACTTCCAGGGTGTTTAATATTGCATCATGAGCTTGCTGGAAGTTGCATGTACGTTAGTTGGGAACAGCAAGCACATGGTCTGAGTTTGCTTGTCAGGATAATGTGCCATATGTTTGCTGGGTGAGACAGCATCTTTTTGGGGGGTTTGTCCTGCGTATGACTGAAGATTATTAGGGATACAGGTCACCTTGACCACAGTGGGCATAGGAGGGTGCTTGTGGTCCTGATGCTGTGAAGGTGGGACTCTTATGTAACGTGCATCATGACATGGTGTCTTTATTCTTTTGTTGAATGCATCTGTCGTTAGGTGAGTTTGCATATTATGACAGTTCTTAGAACATGTTATTTAAAGCTTTTAAAGTGTGTTCTTTTGCCTTTGTTCCAAAAGTAGTAGTACTATGGTTATTATGCCATATGTTTTGTTTTTGGACAATATACTTACCTTAAACAATAAATACAAACAGTACCAAATAGTTTTTTTTACATTTATGGTATTATCATACCATGAATCATACCATGAATGTGTATCATAACACAACAGTGTATGTGAATGTGGTATCCAAGTTCCAGGTGTATGAAAGAAAAAATAATTTAGACACTTCAGTTAAAGTCTAAAGTCTTAGTTTAGTTAAATGCTGATGGTCATACAGATGCGTTTGATCTCTGTATGACTGCATTATTGCTTTATAAACAATAGTTTAATGTCCTGTTTTGCAATCATTTTGGTGGTTTGTTTTTAATTACTTTTTTTTTATTTTTTTATTTAATAATATAACATTAAGGTAAATAGGTTTATGATAAATATATTTCTAAAATAATAACTAAAAATTGTATTATAATAAATATGGTAATTTAAAATATGAATATATTTCTAGAAATATATTAATATGTATTAAAATAAATGGGTTCAAGGTTCTGCTGTAAGTGTCTTGGGATGTGTTGCATGATGCATAAGACTTATTGATCTGTCTTTCTGTCACATCAGCGTTTTAACTGCAGGTTGGAAACATGATGAATATACAATATTTAACATATACACAAGAATACCACACAGTTTATGATCAACAGGCATGCCTTCTGCTTCACACACTGTGTGTGTGTATAAACTAGGTCAGCTGATGATTCATAGTGACTCAATAAAGTGGGACAAAATGAACTCGAACTTCTGCTTCATTTCAAACTATATAGAGACTTTGAGACAAACCAGCTTAAAATGATAAAAAACACCAGTCCTCACTTATTTCTGTAATATGTTTCTTGTGCCTGCCTCTTTTTAGTCACTCTTACTTTTGTCCTTTTGTCTCGCAGCTCAGGTTTCAAGGAATGTTGAAGTTCAACTTTATCAGCAGCAGAAATGTGCAGCTTGTACTTTTGATAAAGCACATTAATTCTTCTGCTAAAATATGGGTTATTTGGGCTGTAAGATTATCTAATTTGTCCTTTTAGTTGTGGTACTGCTGTTCTATGTGGATAGACTTCTGGTTATGGGCTACCGCCTTAATTCTAGTGTCTGGATCTGGGTCTGTGTTAAAGGAGAACTCCGGTCAATTTTAATGAGCTCAATGTTAAAATTGACCGGAGTTCTCCTTTAAGAACCTGTGTGCGGACTGAGAGATGAGTCAAAGTGATTTTCTGTGGCATGCTGTTGATGGAGCTTTTATTGAACTCAGAACATGCCTCTATGCAACAAAACCTTATGTGTTATATAGAGTAAAAATACAGTATTTTTACTCTATATAACACATAAGGTTTTGTATACAGGCCTACAGTATATATACTGTGTGTGTGTATATATATATATATATATATATATATATATATATATATATATATATATATATATATATATATATATAATATAGGGCTCAGCAATGAGAGGGGCCGAGTGTAAAGGCCTGTTTACTATAAATAAATTAGCGTCCATACCAGCAGACAATATGGTTATGTTTATTATAAGCACATGATGCAAGAGTTTTGTAGTCTAAGAACTAAATCTTAGAACTAAATCTTTATCATTATAGTTATCATCGTTGGTGTGAACGGCTTAAAGGGTTTCGGGCCTGTTGATACCAGTGTTGTTATTGTTGACTAAAACTATTAAAAATTATTTTCTGTAATTTAAATAAAGCTGAAATAAAATACAGTTATAAGGTTAAACTTAAACTTGAAAGACTAGAAATGTTGCCTTGGCAACAAGCTGAAATAAGTTGAAGTTGAAGTACTAAAACTGAATTAAAAATATAAAACAAAACAAAACCTAATAAAAATGACTAAAACTTAAACTAATATCAAAGTGAACATGAACATATTAATATTATAATAGTATATAAATAATAGTAAAATAACACAGTTGGTGCTGAAAATCTTGAATTCATTGAACTTGTACAAAACAAGCATTTTTATTCTTTGCTAACTTGCAAGCATTTTGCTTTCTGTTATGTATTTCACATTATCTTTGTGACAAATCAACAGAATTTGCAACAGCAATGCTATCTAGCTTGCTAACACAGATGAGGGTTTTGTGGAAGCTACAAAAATGACTGTTAGCTAGGCCTATATCATTTCCAGCTTCTTGTTTTGTAGTTTAAAAGAAAAATCTTGTGAAGAAAAATAAGTATTTCTAAAACATTAAATATATTAAACTTTTCAAATATGAAAATACTTAACATGATCATTCTTTTGTGGTGGGGTCGGTGAAAATGTTGACATGGTGAGTAAAAAAATTGAGACTTCTACTGGCAAATCCTTATTGTCGAATCCTCATGATCTTTTTACCTAATACCCCTAATGTGAACCGATCTCTGAGATGTTTTTGGTAACACTTTAGTTTTGGGCCCGATTCTCACTATTAACTAGTTGCTTATTGGCATGCATATCTTTAGGATATTGGTTGTTTATTAGCCTAGTACTTATAAAGCCTTATTATTAATGCCTTATTCTGCATGACCATATTCTACATCACTGAATCCTACCCAAAACCTAAACTTAACATCGACCTTACTAACTATTTATAGGCAATAATTAGGAGTTTATTGAGGCAAAAGTCAGTTAATAGTTAGTTAATGGTGAGAATTGGACCATGTTTTTTATTAGCTAATCTTTTGCTCTTTCTTTTCCTATTTTCTTTCTTGTAGTTGGTGGTGCGTCACCTGACATGGAATTACTCCGGACTCTTTTGAACAGGGAATAAATCAGGTAACTGAATCACAGGCACCTACACGTAAACACCTCTGGGTATTTTCCACCTCACAGCTCCTCGTATTTATTTTACTGCTGTTCTGCATATGCCATTCCCAAAACCCTGTTATTATCTTCACGTCTCAGAAACTCAGCGCTCTTTAATTTGGCGTAGTAGTAGATTTATATAGTTCAAACGGCATGTGAATTGATCATCTCTTTCGCATTACTAGTTATATGGTAGCATGAAATAAACATGAATGAACATCAGAAGGTATGTTGAAAGATCCTGTACAGCTTAGCGTAATTTGTATCATGTCTCGTGTTATCGCTCAATTAGCATTTCAACTGTGGCGAGATGTCAAAAAAACAGCTTGTAAACAACGTGTCACATAACGTTACATTTACCTCAGGAAAGCCATTCAGTGACCATAAACTCGTTAGTTAGCTAGAAAAATGTTCTACAATATTTCATATGTTTGAATAAATCCATCATGAAAACAAGCGCTTTTGTGTAATTTACTCGATTTTACACAAATCAATTAATTTTAACCTTTAAAATAGTCATCTACCCATTGACAGGGTTCCCTGTATAGTTTACAGCTTTAGTTGACAGAGAACGATTTCCTTGAGAAAAGTTGACATGGACTATACCTGATACACATCCAAATGAATCAATATCGAATTAAATTGAAATGAAATTGGTATTGAATTAAATGGAATCACAAGCTTGTGAATCGAAATAGAAGAACCCAGCCCTAGTTTGTATTCATAAAGTCTAGGAGTAAAAGTCAACTTGAAACACCATACACAACCCATTTTGCTTTTGTAATCTGATATCTCAGAAAAAAAGAAAGAAAAAAAAAACTGACTGAGAGTCAGTTGGGATTGCGGGCCACTTGGATACGGTTGGCCTGGCTGTTCCTGGCATAGATTAGCCAGCTGCCACTTTGCAGAGACAACAGGCACAAGGCATGATATTCTGACTCAGTGACCTCATCTATTTGGTGATGTGTGTAGTCTTAAAATGTTGACTTGTCTATACCCCACGTGTTTAGCTTGGTAAACAGAAGAAACAACCATCCAACTGCCTGCTGTTGAAGCCGATAATAACGCCAGAGAGCATTTGTAGAAGGACAATTCATCCCAGAGATAATGGTGTTTTGCATTCTGACCCAGATAAAAGCAAATGTGCCTGACCATGAAAGCCAAAATAAGAAACTTGACCTCAGTTTTACAATTCAAAGACCTGAGGGAAAGACCTTGCTTATGCTGGAGGCTTGGCTTTAAGTCATATCCTGATTCCATTCCTCACCCATAAAAGTAGCTAAAACCCCCAGAAATGTGTTTGTGTACTGGCTTTAATTGTCTTTTTGCTGGGAGGTAATAAAACAGTGTATTGGAAAGACTGTAACTTCTGAATAGGGTAAGCAGTAATCTTCAAAGTGATGTACGATAAGTGATGTCAGTAAGTGCAATATGTTCCCAGCAGTTGAGCATCAGTTTCCCATAAAGATCAATAAATCATATACATTTTGTGTAAGTGTATAGTGTAATTATTGTGAGTGTGTGTTGGATGTCAGAGTCAGGATGTCTCAGTTTTAAAGTTCATCCATCCATCCATCCATCCTGCTCATCAAAGCTGCATTTATTTGTTTAAAAACACAAAAACCGTAATATTAAGAAATATTACTATAATTTAAAATAAATTATTTCTATTAGAATCTTTTTAAACAATGTGTTGCTGTGATGGTAAAGCTGAATGTCTGGCATCGTTACTCCAGTCTTCAGTGTCACATGATCTCTCGGAAATGATTCTAATAGGCTGATTTGGTGCTATATGCAAATCTCTATACATCTATATCTATATACATTCACAGTCTGGCCCAAACAGTACATGTGGTGTTCTGCAGTCCCTTCTCCCAAACTTCCCTGCGTTCATCGTCGCTCTCAGCACATTTCTCTTACCGCAAATACTCCCACTCATATTTTTAGTATTACTTCACAGAAATGTTCTGTGAACCAACAAAAGGGAAGAAAAAAAGCATATCACAGAAAACAAATGAGTTTGCAAAACAATTTTACTGCAGTGCTGAGAATCTGAGATGTAAACAGAATGCACCTGTCAATCATATTTTCCCGTTGTGACATCATTCATCACCATGGCGATAGATTCCAGCAGCACTGTTTTGCTCAGATGGCCTGATGAGAACTAAGTGTGTGTGTGTGTGTGTGTGTTTTGTGTGACTCACTCGGCACATGACTAATCTGTTATCTGCTCCTCTTCTCTGTACTCGAACCCTGTGGAGAGAAATGCGTTTCTGAAAGCACCTGACACTCCTTCTATCAAAACCTATTCTCTTGTTCTGCAACAAAGTGTTTTGTTTTCTGCTAACCCTCTGTGTAGAGGGAAAGTCTGATCCGTATGACTTTTTCTGTTCCACAAAATAAGACCGTTTAAGATTCTTAATGTAGCTTCAGTTCAGATTATACAGGACAAAAAACACCATCAAATCATCAAGAGCTCAGTGAGAAGCCTTACTTTTCGTTTGTGATTTGTCATTGTTAGATGACAACAGAAACATTCATTTAAAAAAAAAAAAAATCATCTAATTGTGCTCAAACTAATTAAAAAAAAAACCTTAAATAAATTTTGCTCCAATATTAACTGTGCTTTACCAATTAAATAAGCTAAATTCATTCATATGGCTTCTGCTTGAGTTTGCAGCTTGCTTGCAACTTCTCAGTAAACTAGCTGAATTAACAATGTTATTTCCCTATTATTCAAAGCAAGGTGATAGGATCTAACAGTGATCTATTTTTCTGAAGAGGGGATTTTGTAACTTGAGAGAAGTTCTGATGGAATTTTTCATTGAAATTTCACTCAAAATGAGAAATCTGTGAATGCTTTCTGGATGTTAAAAACACAGTCATGCATTGTAGAATATTTCTAATTGTCCAGATCTTACTTGTAGCAATTACAAGAAATTATTCAGGACATTTTCAATATTCCACATTGACAGATCCAAAATGTTGTACACAATTCTGATTAAACATTATTATGTTAACCATATTTTCTCATGTTGTGCTTTTTTTAACATGCACATGAGAGAACTTTTTTAAACTTCCCCTGTAGTCAATAATTCAATCCCTTAAAACTCATATTTGAGCACCAAAATGACATATTTAAACGTCTTCATGTCTTAAAATAGCTTGAATGTAACAACCTTGCTTCATTTAGTATATGCAGTGCCATGGCCCATGAATATGAAAATTAGCCCCGCCTCCACTCACTCACAACAGCACTGAACTGAACTTTATGAACTTAACTCGCTCAACTTAACTGAGGTAAATGCTGTACAATGGTATCGCTCTTTACAACGTCGGACACATAACAGTAATTAATATGATTAGCCTTTAGCTTGACTGTTATCAAGTCAAGTTGCTAATGTTACACAAATCATGTTCCTCAGTTCACCATCTCAGAGTCAGACAGTTGCCTTCTAACAATCCTTAGAAACAACTCAGAACGTCAGTGGAGAAAGACATATAGTTCATCATAACATCGTAGCGTCATATACATAATTCACCCGCTATAATGCTAAATGTACCCAACAGAAAAATATACCGGGAATTCATCGGTTCTCTTTAGACTCCCCTGCTTCAGAGAATGTAAATTATGCTAAAGCCATCCGGCACCTTGATGTAATTAGTTACAAGAGTTAGAAGAATTTGAACATGTTTTATATAGCATATTAAAAACACCACATTTAAACAACATTTAAAAACTTGATTTTCACCACAGGAGTCTTAACAGATGATGCAGAAATTCTAAAATTCTGCTTTTGAACATTTAAATGTTTTAAATGATGCAGACATTCTAAAATTCAGTTTTTGGACATTCCAATGTTCAAGATGTTGCAGACATTCTAAAATTCTCATTTTTTGAATGTTCTTGATGTTTCTGACATTCTAAAATTCAAACGTTGTAGATGTTGCTGAGAAATGCAGCCATTAAAAAATTCTCTTATTTGAATATTCAAAATGTTATAGTTGTTGCAGACATCTCAAAATACAGTACCAGTCAAAAGTTTGGAAACATTACTATTTTTAATGTTTTTGAAAGAAGTCTCTTATGCTCATCAAGCCTGCAGTTAAAAAAAAAAAAAAAAAAAAAAACAGTAATATTATGAAATATTATTACAATTTAAAATAATGGTTCTCTTTTTTTAATATATTTTAAAATGTAATTTATTTTTGTGATGCAAAGCTGAATTTTCATCAGCAAGTACTCCAGTCTTTGGTGTCTTATGATCCTTCAGAAATCATTCTAATATGATGATTTGATACTCAGTTATTTATTATATAAATAGTTAGTTATTATAAAAACAGCATTTATTCAAAATAAAAACATTTCTAACGATATAAATCGTTACCATCACCTTTTATCAATTTAACGCATCCTTGTTGAAATAAAGTACTAATTTCTTTAAAAAAAAATAGTTATTGTTCCCAAACTTTTGAACGGTAGTGTATATTGTTACAAAAGATTTCTATTCTAAATAAATACAGTTCTTTTTAACTTTTTATTCATCAAATAATCCTGAAAAAAGTATTAAGCAGCACAACTGTTTCCAACATTGATCATAAATCAGCATATTAGAATGATTTATGAAGGATCATAAGACACCAAAGACTGGAGTACTTGCTGATGAAAATTCAGCTTTGCATCACAAAAATAAACTACATTTTAAAGTATATTAAAAAAGAGAACCATTATTTTAAATTGTAATAATATTTCATAATATTACTGTTGTTGTTTTTTTTGTTTTTTTTTTAACTGCAGGCTTGATGAGCATAAGAGACTTCTTTCAAAAACATTAAAAATAGTAATGTTTCCAAACTTTTGATTGGTACTGTATATATATATATATATTATATATATATTATAGATGTTGAAGACATTCTAAAATTCTGCTTTTGAACATTTAAACAATCAAAATCTTGTCCCATTCAGCACATGAAACCATCTTTCAGGTTGTGTAATTGACTGTAAAAAGTGTAATCCGAGCTCTAGGTTTGCCGGGACATTTCACCATGACACAGAATATGTAAAGGTCAGAGCAGACGTGCTCTCAATTTTCAAATGATCTTTCAAGATTTCTAACTTTGGAAGTTGATGGTTGGAAAAAGTGAACCCCATTAGCAGATGCGGCCATGACTGAATTTCTGACTGTTGGGCTGATACCTTCGCAACCTGTCACTGCAAAGATGCTGCTTTCTGCATGTGAAGTGTTATAACATGTTACCATGGTGATGGTGTTTGTCATCTGCTTAAAATGCTTGCAGCAGAGTTTGTGTTACTACTGTTTTTTTCCTGTTGCAGTGAGATCATACATCTCTTCACTACACACACACAATCCGAGATGAATGCCTCTTTTCTTTTTGTAACTAAAGGTCATATTCACAATGAAAATATCCTTGTACATACTTTTAAAAACTGTTGTCAGAAATGATAGTTTGTTCCCTTTAAAGGGACATAAGCCTACTGACTACTAGCAAATTTAAGATAAAGTAGGTTAACGGTGAATGACTAATGTAATTATTTTTTTATTTCTCTTTTTTTTCCCTTTAGGGCTGTTTTTGACCATGGCGACTATGGGGGAGGAGTCAAGTCCCAGTGTCACCACCCCTTCTCTTCCCACAGGCTCCGCCTCCAGTCCACAGAGTGCCGTAGCCAATGAGCTGCAAGAACTGTCTCTTCAGCCCGTCCCCAACTTGCTTCCTATTCACGAGAGAAAGAATGGTGAGTTTATTATAATGCCAAAACAATTACATCTAAATAGTAAATCTAAAAACACAGAAACTTGAATAATAGAGTGGTGCAGGTATGGCGTCAGAACTCGAAAGTCTAATTCGACACTGGTTCCTTCTAGATTTTCTTCCAGGAACACACTCGTCACAATATTCCTCATTTAAATAATTTCCACCCAAGGCATACTCAAAAAAGGGACTAGGCTTTGAGTTGCATTAGTGGTGTATTGAAAGTTGCGGTTATGGTAAGGGGCGTGGCATTTCAGAAATGTGTTCGAAGCGGGGGACCAATCAAAACACACTGGTCCAGCCGACCAATCAGAACACATTGCACTTTTCATAGGGAGGGGCTTCACACAGACCGGAACTAAACAGAGCGTTACAGAGACTGTGCTGAAACAATGTAAAATATGAGAAACATTTTTGAACAGTTTAGACTCTAGCATGACCTATTCTAGAAGACCCTGAAAACAAAAGGGCATTTTGTAAAAGGGCATAATATGGCCTCTTTAAAACAACTGTTTTTTGTAATGTAAAAAATGTAATCATATCATATAGAAATTTGGCACCTAATGTATAATTACAACCTATGCAGTGCCACTGAAAACATTTACACTTTTAAGAGAAAGAATAGCTCATCTTAAAATAACCTGTTAAAAGGCACCATCTCACAATTCCTGGACAGATTTTGTCCCTCACATTTTTGTCTGGGTGTCTTAATGAGAAGAATGTTTCACATTAATGGCAGTGTCACTGTCACCCCATCTAGCTATGGAGGGGAAAAAAACTAAAGGCACCCTAGATAAATGTTTGATGGTAAATTTTCCACCACAAATATTAAAGTGGTACGGTACGATTCATTTTAGACTGTTTTATTTCGCAGGACTTTTGTACATCTAGCAGCCAAATGGCAAGGAATTTTATTCTCATTTGCACTTATCGGATGCTGATTTTTGATCCTCTGTGCAATCACAGATTTTAAAAGCTGACTTTTATTTTTTTATGTAGCTTGAGTCACACACACACACACACACAAAAAAAAATCACGGTAACACTTAACAATATGGTTCCATTTGTTAACATTAGTTAATTACTATAGCAAAAGCTAACAATGGAAAAAAAACTTCTAAAGTATTTATTAATATCAGTTAATGCTAATTTCAACACTTGCTGATAGAGTATCTGTTAACATTATTTAATGGACCCGAGCTGACAAACTAGCAATGAATAGTTGTATTTTTATTAACTAATGTTAACAACGATTATCAAATACTGTATCAATGTATTTCCCACTGTTAGTTAAAGGGATAGTTGACCAAAAATTAAAAACATTTCTGTCATAATTTCCTCTCCCTCATGTTGTTCCAAACCTGTAAGACGTTCGTTCATCTTCAAAACACAATTGAAGGTATTTTTAATGAAATCTGAGCAATTTCTGAAAATCTCAAACCAGCTGCGTAACACACAAATGAGTGAGTTCATGAATATTTATATCTGAGTAAAAGCCTAAATTAAATCTGTTCGTCATATAAAGTGATCGTGTCTCTTCAGAAAATGTGGACTAAACCGCTCAATTCATATGGATTTGTTTTATGATCTCTTTATGAACCTTTTGAACATGTTGTGTAGCTGTCAACAGAGGCACAGAAAGCTCTCAGATTTCATAAAAAAAAAAAAAAGAGATTGTGTGTTCATTTGTGTTCTGAAGATGAACAAAAGTCTTATGGGTTTGGAACGACATGAGGGAGAGTAATTAATAAAATAATTTTCTTTTTTCGTTAACTAATGGTACCTTATTGTAAATTGTTACCAAAATCATAACCAGGACAAAAAGAAAGTGCTACGTGCACAAGTGCATAATAACACAATGTTATGATCTGATATTATAAGCCTAACGTTATGATTAGCATACATGCACATGGCCGAAATGTGACATGCTTACACGTGGCTAAGCTGATTAACTGTGTTCTGCCTCATAGCAATGACCTGTTTAGCATGTGGTGATCGGCCTTTGGCTAATAATGGTTTCTAGGTTTATTTTGCATTGCTTATTTTTGTGAACACCCACACTTGCCTCCCACAATCTCTGTATGGTTAAAATTTGGTTGGAGGAACTGTGTTATCTGTGAGGTGTTGCTACTGCCATCCAGTGGATTCTGTCAGAACTTTGGTGTACTTTTTTTTTTTTTTTTTTTTTTTTATCCAGGAAGAGTATTGGTCAGCCTGAAATCACTTGCACTACAGGGGTTGAACAATGATACTGAAACAATGGCCAATAAAGTGTTGGAGGTTTCACACCTATATAAGCATGGCCTGGTGGTCAATCTGCACTGATTTTATACATCAGTATTAGCAGAGTGAAGGTTGGATTAGCAGAGCAATAGTACAGCTGCACATAAAATATTGCAATACACACAACATTATGGGAGACATATCATAGTTCAAAAAAGGACAAATTCTTACTGGCTCATCTGTGACCAAGACAGCAAGTCTTTGTGGTGGATCAAGAGCTATGGTATCCAGGGTAATGTCGGCATATCTCCACATAGAACGAACTACATCCAACAGGAGTAACTGTTGATGCAAGAGGAAGCTGTCTGAAAGTATTGTCCAGTACTAACCCAGATTGTATCCAAAAGATGTAAAAGCTGCCCAACTCACTGCAGAATTAAATGTGCACCTCGACTGTTTGTCAGGAGCTTCACAGAGTCAATATGAATGGTCGGGCTGCTATAGCCAAACCTTTGGTCACGCGTGCCAATGCCTAACGTCGGTTTCATTGGTGCCAACAGGGCAAATCTTAGACTTGGGCTTAGTCTTGTTCAACTTCACTGTCTTTCCCACAAAAGTTACGGTGTGGAGAAGCCTCACAGAAGCTTAACACCCGGACTGTTGCTGGCCAGAGTGAAGCACGGGGTGGATCAGGGTCAGTGATGGTTTGGGCTGCGATATCATGGCATTCCCTACTGCGCATCACTGCCAAGGACTGCCGAAACATTCTGGAGGACCGTGTGCACCTAATGCTAATACAAGTGCCGTGTATCAGCATGATAATGCACCAATACACACAGCAAGACTTGTGACAGAATGGTTTGATGAACATGAAAGTGAAGTTGAACATCTCCAATGGCCTGCACAGTCACCAGATCTGAATATTTTTCTACATCAGCATCACATAGTGACCTGGCCACTGTCTGGAAGGCTCAAAATCTTTCTGGCCACTGTGAAGGAATTGTATGTGTCATTCCCAAGATGAACTGATGCAATATTAGCTGCAAAATGAGGCCCTGTACCTTACTAATAAATGATTGTCGTCTAAAACCAGGTGTTTCAGTTTCATTGTCCAACCTTATATATACAGTCTTGCAAGCAAGTATTCATTTAGCAGATGCTTTTTACCAACCCTGATTGACCTGATTTAAGTGCCTTGTTCAGGCTAATGGATCGGCCCTAGCGAGAAGGGTCTGGCTGCAGACATGCACTCTACTCTGTCTGCACTTGCACTCTCTGCACAGGAACTGGAAATAAGATATGATGTTGTAACAGATTTTGGCACTTTGATTTTTTTAAAATTTGTTTCTTATAATAAATATTTTGAAACAAATATAATAGTTTCAGCAATGAAACACACACTGATGTGTGTTTCAGAGGACATGAAATCTGTGCTTATACAGTAAACCCAAAATTAATATTTGGATGCTTTTATATTTTGTTATCTTATCCAAAGTCATTTATTTTACGAGTGTAACTTTCAGCAGGTGTCTGAATAATTTATTTGCGGCGACTGTATGTATATTTGGCCATATTGCAGGGTTGCCGCTGCGGTATCAGATACTGTCATACCAGATTATGTTTTGGATGTCAAATGGGGTGAGAGACTGTGTTATTTTATTATTATTTATATACTATTATAGTATTTATTAATATTTGTAGCTAGCTGTTATTATTGTATTTTCGGTTTTATTTAAATTTAGTGTTTTTTTGTCATTTGTATTATTATTTTTCTTTTTTTAAGTAATTAAATTATTTTTTTATTTCTTTTTTAAAATACTTAGTACTTCTATATAATCTTATTTAGGTCAGATGCCAAGGCAACATTTCTAATTTTCAATGTTAAGTTTTTAATTTTATTTAATTTTATAATTTTTTATATTATTTAAATACTATTAAATATTCGTAATAGTTTTTGTTTTACTTAAAGTCGGCATGAAACGGAAGTTGTGTATAGTCTTTTCTTCTCTATTGTGCCGTATATCCGAGTGAAGCGGCTTCTCGAATAAGAAATAAAGTTTGGCGACCCGCCTTCACGTCAACAAACACGTCATCAGAGTTATTTATAGTCAGTAGAATGTCTGTTGAGGGAACATCACAATAAAGAGTCAGTAGATATTAAGCAGACAGTCTACTAATACTCTAATGAAAGTTAGTTGACATGTAGTTGCAAAGCTACTTATAGTCAACAGAATGTTCAAAAGGGACCATCAAAATAAAGTGTCACCAAAAAAAATTATGATAAATCATTTATAATAAATATTGTAGTATTCAATAAATTAAGAATTGTCAATTTTGATTTCATGGTGACTCCATTTGTCTCTCAGGATGTAGGAGACAGGACTGTGTTTGCATTTGCACGCATTTTATTCTTCAAATGCGCAGTTTGAGAATTTTTCAGTTTCATTACTTGTACTCTTGAGCCCATCACATTTATCCATAAAGCACAAGCATCTTTCTCGATTTGTCGCCTCCGAGGATATTTTACACCCTCACACTTCAGCGTGTAAAATCACATGCGGTTCAGGAAAGAGTCTGGGCCACGTTTGCTAAAAATGGCTCCTAAAACACCTGCCAAACAGAGCGATTTTACACCTTAACAGTGAGGTGTGGCTGTCAGACAGACTTTAGATGCATTTCCAAAAATTCTGCAGTCTTAAATAGCTGCAGCAGACAATTATGTTCTCTCTACAGCTGCCTGAAAGTCTGCACATTTTTAGGAAGTCATATTTCTCAGATTTTTCATTTCAGCCATGTATTCATACTAAGAAATGAACGTACATATCTGTCATAAGTCATTGAGTGCAGAGTGGGTTGCCTTAAAAAAACCACACACTACTCAGCACAAATGTGTGTGTGTGTGTTTGGAACGAATGACTTGAGGAACAGCTGCGGTAGTGCTGTCACACACAAACACACACACACACACACACACACACCTTTCCCTGCGGATAACTTCAGTCTCCATGCTGCTACTGCAACAGCAGGAGCTCTGGATCTTTGATGTGGCTGTTTCTTCTCATCAGAAATCTCTCTTCTTTAAATTTTTTTTATTTCTAACTTTTCCATCTTCTTCTACTCTCTTTTTCCCTCATCTGGATTCCTGTGAGCAGAGCAGCAGCTTGGGTGTTCTACGTGAATGACTGAAACAGATGAAATATGAAAGACACAAATGCTGAATGAAGTTTTTGAGTCAATTGGAACGGAAAAGCAGTGAATCACTTCTTTTTGCCGCAGAAAGATTAATTTACCTTTTGAAAACATGACCACCATGCTGGACACCAGCTCTTGGCTCCACGCTGGCCCCGCCCCTTTTGGATCTGCTCCAATCAGCCGTGTCATGAGGAAAAGAGCTGTCCGATTGGACCGTGAGCGGCGTGCTTGCCTGAGTCTGAGAGAAGGTGTGGAGTCGTGTTGCATGTATGCATTCAGACCGACAAACACACTTAAAGCCTTTAGCAAGTGTCTGAACAAGGCCCTAACTCTATTCAACTTTGCCGCATAGATCAACCTTATACTACAGACATGAACTGTGGGGTGCTATTACGGTTTTAAGCAAATTTCTCATAAGTATTGATAAATATATATATATATATATATATAGATGCAAAAGCCATCTGAAATTTTCTTCTAGAATGATCATTTTTATCAAGCTCGTATATTTAAGTTCAGTAATTTCACTTAAATGGCAATGAAAATGACCTATTATTAGTCATTTAAGTGAAATTACTGAACTTAAATATACGAGCTTGATAAAAATGATCATTCTAGAAGAAGATTTCAGATGGCACTTAGAGGCTTTTGCATCTGAACTCTTCATAAAGCATGTTGTAAAACTATATACGTACGCCACCAGTTAAAAATCGTGCTTAATAGGATAAATGTCTTTTTTTTTTATGGTCAGTTTTCTCTTGTAGGTCAAATACCATCATAATAGAGCAACAGTTTGAACAGAATATTGCTAAGAAAGTTAGTATATCTTTGTAGCATGAATAATAACTCACCTTATTTAGTGGCACAGAAGTTTGAAAGTAACTCTATTGCCCTCTGGTGACCTGAGTTTTGTTATTTTAAGACTAATACATGAGTGTATTTTAAGTATGTTGTTCAGCCGGGTCATACTTTGGCCAAGTGCTCGTGTACTTGAATGTTTCTAGTCTAATACAGTCTACAAACTAGCAACTGTGCAGCTATAGAAAATCTATCAAAACCCAGTATCTTTCTTCTAAACCTGTTTTACATCCATTTAGGTTTTTTTTTTTTTTTGTCTAAAAACAAACACATAATTGACCATTCGCAAAGACCCGCCCCCTTTAGTTACTGTTGCTATGTCCGACAAGCCACGCCGCTCTCACGCCGCACCATGTTCTTACGCAGTGAAAAATACATTGCGGAGCAAAGAGGACTCTGATTTGACAGTTTAGTCACACAAGTTACTTTTGATATGAAACAAAGTCTTAACCTTCAAATATGCTAATTTTTTAAAAAGAAATTTAAACAATAAATACCGTTTTGATGCTCTTTAATGTGTCGTGACAGATCGCTGTAGCGCCTCAGTTTAAGCTGCTCGTGAACCGATCATCTCTTCCTTATAGTTAATTTATAGCATCAAATAAACAGCAGAAGGAATGTTGTTTCAACCGTGGAAAGACGTCAGTACACACCGTTTTTCAAGTTCAAGTCCACAACGTTAATCTACTACCTCTCCTGACTGCTTTGTCGGACAAAAATGGCGGATTCGGCAGATTATGATTGGTCAGATCGCCTGTCAATCAAACTCCCTGCAAAGGGTGAATTAGGTGTATAACTAGTTTATAAATTGGCTGTGGATTAGCAATCAGATCTAATTAGATCAAATGTGAGCTGTGATATTGTTTTATTGATTATTTTATCAGTGAGATATGTAAACACAGGTGTGATCCACTAAGCTGTTTGCACGTGTTTGTGTGGCCCTACGTGTTGTGCTTGGCATGTCATGGGTGATAAGGGAACCAGAGTGATGACATTTCCCTCGATCCAGGATGAAGAAGCATCAGCTCATGCATGCACACACACACATACACACACACACATATGCTTAACAGCACATTTAGGTGTCCTGCAGGTTGCAATTTGAGACGTGAGGCGTAAATTACAATGATATCCCCAATAACTCAGCGGCAGCTCAGCAGCCTGCCACACAGATTGAGTGTCAGGTACTGTCAGGACACAAATAGAAACATATGGACTACAAGGTATCAAGAAAAATGGAGAGATTCCAAACAACTTCCATAAGTCTTGCATTGTGAGCTTAACTGTGATATTTGTGGTAAGAGCATAGAAACCATAAGTAAAGCAACTCCTTTAGAGGGGTTAGATCAGTTTATATTCTGCCTTTGTTGAATCCTTGAATCTGATTGTTTGATAGATGTTGCAGGGTATTGATTAATTTTCTTTAACTACATGGCTATAAAGTAGATTCAGGTATATAAAGTATATCAAATAAAATATTATAATACTTTTTTTCTTTTGGGGAGACATTGTGTGGAGGTCACTTTGTGTGGAGGATTCGCAATCTAGTTGTTTATTTTAGCATTATTTGGTTCAAGAAAAATATGCTGCTTCATTAAATCTTAGATGTATATAAATATTAATATTTAAATATTTTAGTTTCATATTTTTCATATAATTTAAATGGTAAGCTTCACCATTTAACTGTGTGGCAAATGTATTTATGGGATATAATTACATATAGGCTATAGTACAGTATTTTTGCTTTTCATCTATATTACTATTTACATAATACCTGTGTAATATTTATATATAAATAATATTTACAAATAAATTATATTTTATATGTGATTTCGCAAGAAGTACTCTCTATTACTGATAAAAGCCTAAAAAAAACTGTTAAACTGTGTTAAATTATAAACAATTGTGCTATTGATTATTTAGAAGCATCGTCAACATGGGATTCGGAGAAATTACAAACCCACAATGGAGCAGAATATTAGCGTGTTGGGCTTGTGTACATTACAGCCTAGTTAGGACCTGCATCCCTTTATTCTCCTCATTTGCTCACACTCTTCAGGTCTCTGATGTTGATTCCTTTTTCACTTCAATACGGATGAAGTGTTTCTTTGCTGCAATTTGTGCTAAAACAACTAGGAATTCTCACACACGTGGGTGTTGCGATCATTAACTCGCAGTGTTGAGGTTTAATGTCTGTTAGCACCGTTGTCCTCCTGAAACGTTTGCACACGCCTCCTGTCAGCCATCTCGATTTCACCTCCCGAGCATCTTTAGTGACCTCATGCCAGATCAAAATTCAGAAGCACGTCAGCTGTTGTGTTGACCAAACGCCAGATCACAATTTAGCTGCGCAACAGGTGTGACACTGGCTCTATTCCACAACACAAACAGGTGCTATAGGCGCTTGGTTAATAAATCTAACCGTACTGACAGGTTCTGACCTCAACAACAGCAGCCATGTTAAAAACCACATCTTCAGGCTTTTGTGGCTGTCAAATGAATGTTAAAATGATTTTGTTACACAAACTATGGTACCTAACTGTATGTGTGTGTATGTACTGTATTTTATATACAATTCATTTAAAGGGTTAGTTCACCCAAAAATGTCAATTCTGTCATCAATTACTTGTGTTCATCTTTGAAACACACATTAAGATATTTTTTTAAAGAAATCTGAGAGATTTTGGTCACTCCATTGAAAGTCTATTCATCCTAAACGCTGATGCTTCAAAACGTTCATAAAGAGATCATAAAACTAATCCTTATGAATCGAGCAGTTTAATCCAAGTCTTCTGAAGAGACACGATCACTTTACATGATGAACACATTTGATTTAGGCTTTTATTCGCATATAAACACTGATCAGCGAACACTCATAGAGCACTCAAATGTAGTAAACAGAAACTCAACCGTACTTGCTTGACGCGTGAGAATCAACTTCATTAGTTCTTGCGGAAGTTTAATAAAAGCCTAAATTAAATCTGTTCGACATATAAAGCAAACGTCTCTCTTCAGAAGACTAAACCGCTTGATTCATATAGAGTTTTGGGTGAATAGACTTTCATTGGAGTGACAGATTACATTAGAAATATCTTAATTTGTTTTTCAAAGATGAACGAAAGTGTTAATAACAACATGAAGGTGAGTAATTGATGACAATTTTTGGGTGAACTAACCCTTTAATGTATCTATCATATACCGGTATTGTTAATATTGCAGACTGGATATTTTCTTTTCTACATGTATTAGCAGCTCTTACTGTAGTTCCACTAACATCTAGATTCATGTTCACTTTACACCACCACATGGTTAATGACGACACCAGGGAGCAAATGTGACAAAATGTCAGATGCGAGAACCAAAACCACAGCTAGAGATGGCTCGATTTAGGCTCGTATCATGTTATTAATCTAACACAGAGAGGCCTGTTCCTACCACATGGTGTTTAGTTGCAGATTTGTTACATGAATGCATATCCAAGTCGTTCTCATATACTGTAAGTTTGAAACCTGCAGGGTTATGATGCCAAAATACGATTCTGATGCTTTGTGTTTCCGATAAAACCACTGACACATGGCAAAAAAAAAAAATTTGCACTTCTGTTGGTGTTTCTTCTAATGAAGGAGAAGATGATTGACTTTTGCACGACATTTGTAGTTCGGATAATGACGATACTTTAATGCTGTTGACAAACTTTGGTTAATCCAAATATGAGCCAGTGAGCAAGAACCTTGTGCTGTCTCCTTATTTTACCTCATGTATTGTGGCCTTACGGCTAAATCACTTGATTAACCAAATGCATGTTGTTGCTGTATCTTTGAGGTTTCAATCCAACCCCAGATAACCTGAGAAAATGTTTGCATGAAGTGTAAATATCCATAACTCTAGCGTCTATATTGTATTATTCATGGTAGAAGTGCCAGGATCATTTTAATACAAGTTTCTAGGTTTAATCGCGACATAGATTCAAACACTCTTCAAGGCAGTTTCATGGAATTGACAGTCTTTCTTCCTGTGGTAAGCCGTGGAAACATCTCGCACACTTGCTTCTGTTTTTAATTGTATGTAGAAACAGGAAGAGGAAGTATGCTGTAGTTTGTACTCTCTCCTCTATGACTGATAAGCTCTCTGTCGGCTGTCAGGAAGAGCTTGTTCGAGGGGAGGATGAAGGAGACAGATCGAGCTGCTCGCCGGGTATTTGATCAACTTGTGTGTCTTCTGTCATGATGTGTTTCCTAACGTTTATAGCCTGCTGTCTCCTGAACATGCAAATATTGAGGCGTCGAATCATTTTGTGAAGAGTTTGTACACTTTTTTTCAGTTGAGATGTGTTTCTGTTTTGAGAGATTCAAATGTGTTAATTGCACAAGACCTGCCTCTTAGCATCTTTTTTGCACTCTTTTGTGTTTTTTACTGCGTTTTCAGTCTATGAAATGTTTCATTTTTGTGTGTATATAAGTATAGTTATGTATTTGTGCACTTTTGACGTACAGTTGATGCTGCTTATCTGAATCTAAATGTACAGTTTATCAGTCTTTTCATTGTGTAACAGTGCAACTTTATATCCCAAATTATTGATGAAATGAGTTAAGTGAATTAAACAACAGGTTAACAGAGGGTTAAAAATACTCAGTTGAATCAGTCGTTTTGATCCTTTGATAATTGACTGTATGTCTTCATCTTTGACTTTATTTTTTCTTCTAGTGCTCCAACTTAAACTTCAGCAGAGACGGACTCGAGAAGAACTGGTTTGCCAGGGGATCATGCCACGTAAGAACCACTCACACTCTCCTAGTAGTACTAGTTAATAATCTGTTGTTATTTTGCACTTCTGTTAGTGGATCTTGCTGTAGTACATCTCAAATGTTCTGTTCCTTGAAGGTGTTTTTCCTTCTTTTGCACAAGTTTTGTCACACCTGGCACACGGTTTTCATCCTTAAATAAATCTGGGCAAAATGTAGTTGCCTTGTGGTTAAACTTAGCAGATATAGCTAGTCTCTCTCATCCTGTCTAAGATGCTGATTTGGTTTGGTAAACATAAGATAGAGTCGAACTCACTTCCTTTGTGCTGTGGTTTCACAGAGCATGAAACGTCGGCCCATTCATCTCAAACCTACAACTTTTCTGCTTAACTGTCGGGTCATCGCTATTCTGATGGTGCCTACGCACTCGATTTTGTCAAAAAGGTTTCCATCTTGTGTTGGCTGGAGATGTATGATTTTGATTTAAGTTAAGATAGTTTAATTTGAATGCTTAATGATGAGTAAAACGAGTATAAGAGGTCTCACCCACACATAGATCCCAGTGTATGTTTGAACAAGCTTTTTTTTTAGGTCAAAACTTCGAAAGTAGCTCAGCTTGAATAACTCAACACATCTCTCACTCTTTTCCTTTTGTACTTGTTCTCCTTCACCAAGTCTCTTATAGAAGAATGGCCAAATTATATGTAATTACTGGTGTTACATCTCATAGCTAAGTTGGTCCTTGCTAAGATGTTGCGCAAGCAGAATTTTTGACATTTGGGATTCGTGTCAGCTGATGTTATTTAGGACTTTTGTCATTTTTAGTCGTTTTTGTTTCAGTGCACATAAGCAGCCAGGTTCATGATGGTTCTGGTATGCTTACAAGTTGTTATCAAGTTTAGCCAGGTGAGAAGTTTGTGTCACGCCATTCTATGTCAGTGGTGAGTCTGAGAGTCATATTAAGCGTCCTGTTCACACATAACTGAGACATAAACACTAAACTGGCCTCACACAGGATGCACTGTTTAAAAAATGCAACTCTTTTAGACACATAAGCCGGGGACACACTTAAACGCTTGTAAGACCGATTATGAATGTAATTTGATACATACGACTGATCAGAGAGAGACAGTTGCGTTCAGTCTGTGTGTTTAAAGGGTAACTCTCGCCAGAATTGAACCTAGGCTCTTTTTGTTAATCTACCCGAGTCAAACTTTCGTGTAAAGGCACAATTAGAATGGAAACGCCACTTTTAAGATTGACTGTGTTTTTGTTTTAGGACAAAATGCCTTTTGAACGGGAGTGCATGGGGCACGACTATGATAGCATAAAAATCGCTATTTTTAAAACACTAAGGAGGCTCGACACAACATAAAACTGTGCTCGAAGTATCACCAGGGGCTCTACACATGAACTTGAGCATTGACTACATTGTTTGTGTACACAAAGTTTACTAAAAAGAAAGGTTTTGTACGACTCACTTTATCAGTTAGTGTTTCCGGTGGCTGGAATTTTGTCAGTCAAAAGTAGTCGATCTCCGAATGCTACGTAATGAACTGACTCCATATGAGGAAATATCATGAACTTGTAATTTCAATGAAAAGCATGATAACTTAAGCCCTATTCGCACTGGATTAGTATTATCTGTGGACCTCGTGTGATTTAGAAATTACCCACCCACATCTGAATTTCGTGTGGCGCATTCACACGGGGATAAAAGAAGCCTGTGATTTTACTCGAAATTACTGACTTATCTCCCGGATATGATGTCAATAGGCTATTGCTTGGAAATGTCTTGTCATTATTATAGGTCTGGCTGTATGATATATCATAAACAGAAGAATGTTTCTTACCGCATGCTGCTATACATGTCATCCATCTCCATCTAATCATTATTTTTGATGGTTTTCAGCTTTCTCTTTCTGCAAATTGTATAGTTATATCGTATGGTGTGTATAGTGATATGACCCAGTACCCAAAATACTATCAAAACACTCCAAGGCAGCCTCCATTCTTCGCGAAAGATGAATAAAAAAGCGCACACGAAACAAAAACCTTGAAAAAATGATAAATGACCCCTCCAAATCACAGAGATGGCGATTCGCACGGGACTAATATTATCACAGGACCTCGGCGTTCGGCGAAATAAGGTAGGTCATGTGCGGGGGAATTTTACCTTTGCAAATTACAGACATGGCCGATTCGCACGGGATTAAGATCATAGACAACCTCTGCAATTATTACAAAGTACTTGAGGTCACTTGGTAATACTTATCCCGTGCGGATAGGGCTTTAGATAAAAAATGATCTGTGAATTTATATGGAAACAAGCTTTAGGAGCTTTCCATCTTTACTCTCCTCATGTTATGTTTCATTCGTAGATCAACTACTTTTGATAGACAAAATTCCAGCCACCGGAAACACTAACTGATGAAGTGAGTCATACAAAACCTTTATTTTTAGTTAACTTTATGTACACAAACAATGTAGTCAATGCTCAAGTTCATGTGTAGATTCCATGGTGATACTTCGAGCACAGTTTTATGTTGTGTCGAGCCTTCGTGTTTTAAAAATAGCGATTTTTGATGCTATCATAGAAGTGCCCCATGCACTCCCATTCAAAAGGCATTTTGTCCTAAACCGAAAATACGGTAAATCTTAAAAGTAGCATTTCCATTCTAATTATGCTTTTACACGAAAGTTTGATTTGGGTGGATTAACAAAAAGAGCCTAGGTTCAATTTTGGCGAGAGTTACCCTTTCAAACCTGCTGCAGTCGTTGCAAGAGTCTGTAAGTGTGTTCAGTTGAGTCTTAGAATGTTTCAGCTAGTCGTTAAGTGTTTTCGTCTGCATTAAAATACCTGAATATTTAAAGTGATTAATTTATTAGCCTTCAAGAATATTATAAACACTTTTGCATGGACTATTATGGGTTATTCTGATGTACTCCTATAATAGTTGTACACAGGGCTTGACATTAACACCCGCCAACCTGCCAAATGCGGGTGGATTTCAGCTGTGGCGTGTGACTCAGTGTGGCGCAGTCACTCCTATTAGCCACTTTGGCGGGTTGAATTTGATATAATATACATTTTCAACTGTAGTCTAGGCATCTAAAATAATATACTAAGTGCAGTCTAGTGTGTATTAATTTTCCGATACATTCGATACTGAAATATCTGAAACTATTCCGCAGGAGACACAATTCCAGCCGCGCGTTCTCGGGATTTCGCGTATTCAGCAAGCATAATACCCCATGGTGTCTATTGATGTCAAAATTGTGGCCAGTGAAAATGCTGAGTGGCTAGTAATTTTGGACAACCACTAGCCACAGTGGCTGGTGAGCAAAACAGTTAATGTCAGGGCAAGCCCTGGTTGTACAGCGCTGAAAGACTTTCTTATTGTAGGGTGCGATTAATTGTCACTAGCTATGTTTCCAGTTTTAATTTATGCGAATAACTGAAATATAGCATAACAAAAATAAAGCAGTGTTTCCATACTGTACAATGTTTTTAAGAAAACAAAATAGATTTATTTATTTATTTATTTATTTATTTATTTATTATTATTTTTTTTATTATTTTTTTTTATTTTTTTACGAGTGCATTTACAAAACCAATTACGGAATCTGTCCCATTTTGTTACCAAGTTTCCAACTCCGCTAATCATGTACATGAGAAACCTACAACCAGTTGCATTCGTCGTTGCCATCCTCTGATCTCTGGCTCTACTCCTTTATGAAACATTAGGCATAAACTTCTAAGAATATCTAGTGGATTATATCACTAGTTATATAATCCAAATGATCAGACTGATGTGATGCTTGAAGCTATAGAGCATAAACCATTCCCTTGCTCTGGCCCTTCGTCTGAATTTGAATATAAGTTTGCATTTTGAATATTTATTTAAAGGTCTTAAATTTCATTCTTTCAAATGTGTAAATACCCTGTAACCATGTCATGTTTTCTCCAGAGATCTGGTCTAGCTAATCAGAGATCTAATTTCGCATATGTATTTTGCATATGTGTCTTTTTCCGATTCTAATTTACTGTAAGAAATATGATAGTTTAGTATTTTAGTTTACTGTTTGAATTGGTAAAAAAAAAAAAAAAAAACGTATCTGCTTCCAATATGTGCTATGTTTAACCTACAACACTGTAATTATGATATGACTAAAGATATATCACACATTCCTTGCATGCACACAACACCTACTAAAAGATTTGATGTCAATTTATGTTTGTTTTGTATGAAACATTGGTTGTGTGACTGGCCCTTTAAGAAGGCGTGTCGAATGTGGAACCACCAAATGCTTGCTTAAGATCTCTTCTTAGAATCATCTTAAAAAGAAAAAGAAATGAAAACCAGAAAAGCAGAAACAGGGAGTTCAAATGAGGTGGTGCTTCCCTTTAGTAGGTTTATGTAATGCTTCATACTGGTCCCATAATATCTTCCAGCATCTGTGATCCAATCTGAACCCAGTGTCTGCTGATATCAGCATCTCGCTTGGCACACTGACTGGACTGTCAACACTGTTCAACCAACAACAATGATGCCATAGAAAACACCATCTAAGAAGCAATTTCTTAGTGTTTTCCTTAATTAACTTTCCTTTTTTTATATATACATTTATTTTTAATACAAAGCATAATCAGAAAAAAAGTAGGTTTGGGAAACCATTTTGAAAGCACTTATAGCAAATCTATACCAGGATTCTACTCGTCTCACGTAGCATAAACATTTTAAAAGCATAAACAAGCAACTAGTCGACTAATGGCTTAAATGAACGACTACAAGTTGACTAGAAAAATCTTCGGTCCGGGGCAGCACTATACACTACTGCACGGTTGAGTACATAGTGCATAGTGCACCATTTGGGACAACACTAGTGTTGCAGAAAATAAACACTGCAGCTTTAAGGTTCAAGAATTAGCATTCAATCTAAATGTTTTAATTGCAGTAGATCTGCAGATATTTGTATTGCAGACATTAAGCGTGTAAAGCTCTAAAACGAGTCTAAGATGAAGATATTTTGTGCGCTCTTACTCGTAATGAGTGCATGACTAGCCATGCTCTTTATTGGGTGGGTTACACACTCACACACACACTCTCACACACATACTCCGTTGAGTCAGTGAGCAGGTGATAAGCAGTGTATTTAAATACATGCCATGTTTCCCATTATATCTGTTAGTAAAAGGTCAGACGCCTGCTATACTCATCAAAGCCATTTGCTTTCCAAATCCTTTTGATTATACGAAGCAAACTATATACTCTGTAGAGAGAATATAGCAAGTTGTTTGGATAGAAATAGTCTTTCCAAAATAGAAATAAACAGCTATAAGAGCAGATGGCAACTTAAGGGGATCTTTACAGCTCTCACCCAATAACTGTCTGGATCTAAATATGGATCCCAAGGGGGAAGGAAAAGCCACCAGCAAATCTGCAAATGTGTATCTGCTCTTTTAGAGTATTCCTAGGCCCTACTTTCACTGTCTTCTCCCTTTCACTTCCTGTGTGTGTCTGCGCTTCCTGTCAACTTGAATGCCCTATTTCACTCTTATCTGCCTTGTTTGATCACCCTTGACTGAGCCGACATGCTTCCCCCATTAAAACGCATTATTACAACCTTAGAAATAAGTACAGTTTGACCTTTTGATGCATCAGAATCATCAGGCCTGATTGTAAATGTATAGTTTTTCTAATTTCACTAATTTAACAGTGAAATTGAATTGAATGCTTTTCTATTTTATTTTCAGTTTGTCCTTTTTAATTTAGATTTTTTATCATCAGTTTTCACTCTAACGTTTTTTTTTTATATAGGCCTAGTTTAAGTTTAGTTAGTTTTGGGTTTAGTTTTAGGGTAACACTTTATTTCAATAGTCCACTCCAGACATTTTGCTGACTATAAATAACTTTGCAAGTACATGCCAACTTATTCTTCTAACCCTGAACCTTACAGTCTACTTATGCTCTGAGAATTAGTTGGCATGTGGTTGCAAAGTAACTTACAGTTAGTAGAATGTCTGAAGTGGACACAATCATCTAAATAAAGGGTAACCGCTTCTGTTTTTTGCATTTTTGTAATGCCAAAGAGTGCTAAATGATAACATTACAATTGTCAGGGCTGTCTATAGAAGTCATATGTTATAAAATGGTTTGTAATATGACACTATATTATACTTGTATTGACTATTCTGCATCAAAACCTAAAACTAAAATCAAGTTGTGGCCAATTTTAAATATTTCTGAAAAATGTTTGGATGTATTTTAAGTTTACGTTAATGATGCTAATAACACTAATGTTGGTGATTGATTTAGTCACATTAGACGTGTTACTGTTGAGAATCATTTAAATCTGTGTTATTAGCACAGTGAATCGCATATCCTGGATTGGCTTGACGTGCATGTGGTTACAGGGACTTTCTGCTTAAATTCTGATTACATAACCTAAAACAAAATTAAATGTCTTTGGGCACTGCATAAAGCCTCTACAGACATCTATGAATGCAGTTATAAGAGATTTACTACACAAACTAATTGTGTCTGTGCTCTAATTTTCACCTTTTCTGCCTTAGTAATTTCTCACCGGAAGATAAACGACAAACATTGCCATGTTTTTGACTGTGGCGGACCATTGTGAATGTCAGCTTTAGTAATTGGTCTGTCCATGATTTTGATGTCAGATAAAGCAACTGTATTTTACCTAGGGCTGTACCAGAATATTCGAGTATTCGAATATTCGTTCGGTGGGTTGGTATTCGATTTTCAAATTTGACATTCGAATATTCGTTTTAATTATTTTATTTTTTTTCACACCTGGCATCCCCCTAGAAACGGTTCCCATTCGCGCTTGAATGGGGCTGTCATGCGTTTTCTCAGATGGATAGCTCTCTCTGATTTGTCAATATGAACAATGAACACATAAATGTGTTTTTGCAAAACGGATATGAATCCGAACTTCAAATCCCGCGCTATAGGCAGATGTAATGGAGTGCACGTCACCAGCAACAGCTGCATTTTACTGATCGTCAGCTAAAATTTCTAAATCAAAGACCGCAATAAGAGAGCGCGCAACAGCCCTGGTAAGATCATTTCGGTTCTTTACTTTTAATGAAGTTGATTGTGTGTTAAAGCATCTGCGACCCACTTTCACTTTGATTAGTTGCACGTTGGCTTGATGAATAGATGCTGATCTGCGGTGACGCGTGCTGTAAGCGTCGTCATATCTGGCTATAACATGATATAGCCTAAAACGCTCTCACACGGTTATTTTTTTAGCATTTTTGGGCGAAATACAATACTCTTATTTTAGAGCGCAGAACAGCGGAGTTTGTATGGGCAGAAGTGCATGCCTGAGCTTGTAGGCTATAAGCACGTGTTGCTTTGACATTGTGGAAATAGAATAGAAACAATATATTAGCCTACCCTTTACTGTGTCAGTAATTACTGTGCTGCTGATTTCTGATTTGAGAGTTATTTGTTACTCAGAAAAATATTAGGCTGTGTTTTGTATCACTAGTGCAGTGTCCGTTCTCGGAGCCCTGCGCGTGAGGCGCGCGCGCTTCCCGCTCGCGCTGTTCTGTATTAAAAGTTTATTAATTCTGAACGTGTCACGTCTCGCGTGTCTATATTGCACCAAATGTGACACTGCACTCGTGAACGTGAAGTCGATTGGATGAACGGTTCAAAATGCAAGATAAATAATCTAAATGCAAACAGACAGACACATAGAGATTCCTGCCTTTATTAGAGAGAAAAATATGTTCAGCCCCCTCCCTCCGAAGCTTCGAATATTCGATGTTAATTCCTATCGAAGCTTCGAAGCTCAAAAAATGGTATTCGGACCAGCCCTAATTTTACCCCAATTATACAATGAATCCCTAATATCAAGATTAGACATTATGTTTAATAGGGTTTTAGAGCTGAAAATGATGATAAGAGTTCACACAGATGAAGTGGTTTTTCACACTAACCTCTTTCACACACTGTTCTCTCTTCAGGCGGAACTGCATTCTGTCTTTTTGCTGGTCAGGGTTAAAGGGCGTTGTTTGTGTGTGTGTGTGTGTGTGTGTGGAGCTGCATGTTGCTGTGCGTAGTGCATGAACCACTTTGACCCCATAGACCATAATCTCTCAATAAACGACTACAGCACTCATCTTTTTCTTGCTTCTTTCCAGCCCACTCTTTTTTTTCTCTTTTCACATGCTGTCATAGAATAATAACAAAAATATATAATATAAGAGATAAATTCAGTGTCTGTGGCTTTGTAATTCTCATTCAATGTAGGCAGGGTGCAATGTATAATGGACATCAAAACTAAAGATTGAAGTGGTCTTAAAAAGTGCTTGAATTTAATTGAATCAAATTAAACTTGACTTTACATATTTTTAAATGATTTTACATGATTTTTTTTTATGATTAATTACTGTATAACATTATGAAAAGGGATGGAAAGGAACAAAAAAACTTGCAGTACGCAATAGAAAATAGGAACAAAAAGTTGTTTCAGACTGAAAACGTTATTTTTAAATACATTTCGCAATTATATTTATATACAGGGTTCCCACAGGTCCTTGAAATACTTGAAAGTGTGTGAATCAAAAAAAAAATAATAATTAAAGGGCCTGGATAGTCTTTGAAAATAAACATACATAGATACAGGTCCTTGAAAGTGCTTGAATTTATTTTGTGCTTAAGTTTTCTGAAAAAAATCCATATTATTCCCTGAGGTCCGCTAATGTGTTATTTCGCCAACACTTCTTGGCCTATGCATACTAGCTTGCTTGATTTACGTTAGTTACGTGCATTTATGCGTTGCGTTAAGTGTTTCTCGTGTGAGGTTTATGTTGTACGTTGCCAAGACATTCACGTGAGCACGAAACTACTACGATGGCACCTCAGCGTTTAACAGACACCGTGAAACATTGCAAAAATGAGCTGAAACCTCTGAAACGTGATGCCTGGAAAATGCAAGTTTCAAGATATTTGGCTCACCAAAGAAGATTACAAAGAATGCTTATGATAATGTAAACCCATCAGGCAAGAAAAACTTAAAAGTATATTCATATATCTTAAAACTTCTCATTACATGAACCTAAGCTCTTTTCAATAAAATCCATGCAGTTAATATCAGATCATTTTAGAATACAGTATAGGATGTACCGGATATTCTTCAGTTTTATGCAAAACAGAAATACGACAAATAGAACATCAGATCTCTGTCATATGGCCAAAAATAAATGCAAAAAAAAAAGAAGCTTTTTTGCATAGTTGTGTTTGACACATGAAAACGGTAACAATGTATCTTACAAGGTAACATGATGTTACCTTGCTCTTGCTTGAAATGTGTCCCCACATTAAGTCCTTGAATTTGAGGGTATTGGACCTGGAAAGTCCTTGAAAGGTCCTTGAATTTGAAGTTAACCAAGGTGTGGGAACCCTGTTATACACATACATACAGTACTGTGCAAAAGTCTTAGGCATGTAAAATATTTTTGTCCAGGTACACTTGCGCATAGTTTTTCAGGTAGCTTTGCAGGAAGGTATGCCTTAACATGCCTAAGACTTTTGCACAGTACTGTACGTATACATACATACATACATACACGTATATGGAATTGCAACATTTCATTAAAAATAAAGTTTTAAAGGTAGGGTAGGCTACCAATAGCGAGCTAGCTTTGAAAGCATATAACGTCACAAGTTTCCATCTCTTCCAAATTACTGTAGTGCATTTGACATAAACATAAGCTTTAAAAGTCCCGCCACAGCATTTCAATTGGGGATGCAACGAAACCGAAAATTCTGGATGCACTTGGCCCAAAACCGAAAATGACTTTTTTTTTAATAATTATTAATTTCTTATTTTAAATTAGTTTTTTGTATAATTGTATTGATATTAGACGTTTTAATTAAATTCAGTAATTTCATTGAATCTGAATTAAAAAAGAACTGCAAGCCAATAAAATAAAATAACCACACTTTTATTTAAAGTAGGCTAACAGACCAAAATTGGACAGAAATATTTTAAAATAATATTAAAGCCACAATATGTATTTTTTTTTTCGCCACCAGAGGTCGCATTCTCAAAACGAAAACAAAGACAAAGCTTGATGATGAAGGAGAGTGGAACTATGGGAGATGTCGTTTTCACCATCCAGAGATGTATATAATTCACGAATCATATCAATTATATATCAGCTAATAAATTAGTTTTTGTATTAATTGTACATTTGATCACACTATGTTATGTCATCGTAATGAATTAGCTGCCAGGAATGTGAAATGTAATGTTTTCTGTGAAAGTGGTTTTTGAATATTTTATTACAAAAATCTTACGTATTGTGCCTTTAATGATCAATTATCAGTTCTATGCAACAGAATCAGAGTAACAGATTTATTTTTTGATCAATTATTAAAATAATGTATATTCCTACAAAACTATTATTATCAGAGCATGTGAGCAGATAGCGGGTAGTAGGGGATCAGTGAACGAGAGGGTAGCACCATTTTACCAGCGTTGCCACGGCTATACCACACCATGTAACAGCAAAGTACGGCTATTGCAAACAGAAACAAGTCTACTACAGATACATTTCATGTCATCAATGTTGTGCATATTTTCGGCAAATTTTTCTGCCTTTTTTGTCTTTTGGCCTAAAACCGAAAATGCCATTTTCTGCCGATAATTTTCGGCAATCGAAATTTCGGTGCATCCCTAATTTCAATCGGGTTGAGGTCTGGACTTTGACTAGTTCAGCAAAGTTTTGACTGACTAGTTCAAAACAAAGTTTTGAATGACCAGTTCAACACCTTTATTCTTTTCTTTTTCAGCTATTCTGTTGTAGATTTGTTGGTGTGCTTGTGGTCATTGTCCTGTTGCATGACTCAATTTGGGCTAAGCTTTAGCTGTCAGACAGATGGCCTCACATTTGACTCTAGAATACTTTGGTATACAGAGGAGGTCATGGTCTACTCAAAGACTGCAAGGTGCCCAGCAGGTCCTGTGGCTGCAAAGCCAGCCCAAATCATCATCACCCCTCCACCAGCGAGATGGACAGTTAGTATGAGGTGTTTGTGCTGATATTCTGTGTTTGGTTTTCTCCAAACGTGGCGCTGTGCATTAAATGGCCAAACATCTCCACTTTGGTCTCGTCTGTCCAGAGGACATTGTTCCAGAAGTCTTGTTGTTTGTTCAGATGCAACTTTGCAAACCTAAGCCGTGCTGCCAATGTTCTTTTTAAGAGAGAAGAAGCTTTCTTGAGGCAACCCTTCCAAACATGCCATACTTGTTCAGTCTTTTTCTAATTCTACTGTCATGAACTTTAACATTTAACATGTTAACTGAGGCCTGTAGAATCTGAGATGTAGCTCTTGGGTTTCTTGCGATTTCTCTGAGCGTTCTGACTTGGGGTGAATTTGCTGGGACGTCCACTCCTGGGAAGATTGGCAACCGTCTTGTATGTTTTCCACTTAATAATAACAATAATCTTCCTCACTGTAGAGTAATGGACTTGAGATCGTTTGGAAATGACTGTATAACTCTTCCCAGATTGATGGCAGCAACAATTGCTTCTCTAAGATGATTGCTGGTGTCTTTCCTCCTTGACATTGTGTTTTAACACACACCTGAACGCTCCAGACCAGCAAACTGCCAAAACTTCTGCTTTTATAGAGTTGGTCCAGCTTGCTGATGATCAATTAATCAAAGACATTTGATTAGCAGCGCCTGACAGCTACTTACCCTCCTAATTCCTATGGAAGCAAGCAGTAGGTTGTCACACATGGCTTCTCCATTTTGGCCTAGTTTTTGTTAAATAAATAAAGACAATTACTCAGACTGTGAATCTGCTGGGTTAAACTGTCTCTCAGATGTGCCTGTTGCGATATTATTTTTAGATTTTGCATGTACAAATGCGTACGTGCGTCTGAAGTAAAGAGATGCCGTGTAATATGCTGTTCCTGTTTCAAGGTCTTTTATATTATATTTGTATTTGTATTTGTATAAAAATAACATGTTCACCTAATCCAAACTAAAAAGCTATGAAAAGTATTTGCAAGTTAACACGCTGAAGCAAAACCGTTGCCTGCGATCTGCGGCACAGATGACAAGTTTGCTATTTATGATTTTTCTAATTTACCGAAAAATGTTTTCCATTTCTCACAGCTCTTTTTTAAACAGAGAAACTTTATACATTTATATGTCAACTCAGGTTTAATAGTCTTTTCACTTTGTATCTTTTTGCCTTCCAGCACTGAAAAGTTCTGCGTCCTTTCATGAGCAGAGACGAAGTTTAGAACGAGCTAGGGTAAGTCCTACAACAAAGATTGAATTATTTTTCACTCTCACTTTATTCCTCATACTCTCCTCCTGTATCTCAGACTGAGGACTACCTGAAGAGAAAGATCCGCAGTCGTCCAGAGAGGTCAGAGCTGGTCAGGATGCACATTCTTGAAGGTGAGTATTTTAATTACACCCCCTACAGTTCCAACACAGTACACACACCTCACAGAGAGAGCAGAGGTTAAGACATATAGACTGTCTTTCAAAAAGTTGAAAACAATATGACAGGGTTATATACAGCATGTTTAACTGTATGTATTTCCTGTATATAGAGACGTCAGCGGAGCCATCTCTTCAGGCCAAGCAGCTTCTGCTGAAGCGAGCTCGTCTAGCTGACGACCTGAACGATAAAATCTCCCAGCGGCCTGGTCCGATGGAGCTCATTCACAAAAACATCCTTCCAGTTCACAGCAGCCTCAAACAAGTCATCATAGGTACTAAATTAAAGCCAGAAACACAATAATGATCACACGGCAGAGTAAAAGCTTTATTTAGTTATAGACCAACATACAAAAGCCGAAAACAGTTAGCCATTTAACATGAGTGGTAGTTTCCCCTGGTATTTGTTCTGTTTAATTCATTTGAATTAATTTATCCTATTAACTTACTTTATACTATTATGTATGTATTTCTTATTTTTTTCATCCTTATGTTGGATTTGTATAATATATCTAGGACTACAAATAACAGTTAGGTTGATAATCTGTCAGTTATTTAATAAATATTTAAAAGATTAAATATAAAATAATAATTTTTTTAATACATTTATTATTAACCGCTCATAACGTATATCATATTCATATATATATATATATATATATATATATGCTATACGTTATGAGCGATTACTGCTTTCAAAATGCATTTTTTGCCAGTTTATATAACTAGAAATAATATTAATTATTATATATATATATATATATATATATATATATATATAATATTAAAGAAAAACAAAAGCACAAACCTACTGTAACTGGAAATTGGAAAGAAATTGATTGTTGATTATTTTTTGATTATCAGTTTTGTTGATTAGTTGTTGTAGCCAAAATATAGGCATTAAAAATAAATCAGCCCAGGACCAGTTTTAAGATAGCAGTTACAGCTTATTGAACTTTCACACTCTCTTTCATACTCGGCATACATCTAAATCTTTATCTGTCTCTTTATTCACAGTTTTTTGTGAGTGACGAAGCGAAGCAAAGCTCTTTTTTAACGAGTTGGACAATTTTCCCTTCAACACTTACATTCGCATTTATATTCCTCTCACTCAACATTTCCCTGGATCATTCCCTTTTTTCCTCAGTCTGCAGCAAATCCATTCACAGGCACTTCACTTCTCATTCCAGCGCCGCTGTTAGGTGGTATATGCGCATTCATCTTCATATTTATATCCTGCCACGTTCCTGCAGCGGTGCAGAGGGCGATAATTTGATGCTGAGTTATGGCAATGAGATCGGTGTGCGTCAAACACCAAGTTAAATTAATTAGAGGGGAATTTACATTCATGTTCAAACAATATATGCCACTCTGTGGTGGCAGGAGTCGATTAACCGTGAAGTTTATGCAGCGTCACACAATGCGGCACAGAGAGAGAATGCTAAAAAGATGTTTGCATAGAACGACTTAAACTGTTTTAATCCCTAAATAACCTAATTAGAGAGTTAATTAATATCGGCATAATGCCACACTCTCAGAGCACGAGCTCAAATTAAATAGAAAAATAATGCAGTGGCGTTTAAAGGTTGTATTATTCACTATAGGACAATATTAGTGCAGTGTAAGTGAAACAAGGAAATGGTGCTGTTCAGAGGTTTACTTCGTGCTTTTTCTTATTTAAGATCACTGAGTATTTCTAAAACAGTTTATTCATTTATTTATTTAATGGCAATATGAAAAATCCCATGTTTTAGCTATAGGCATGAATCTTATTTATTTACTTATTTCATTACACCTGGCAGAAAATAAAGTGAAATGCAGTTCTTTAAAATGCAAAAATAAAAAAATACATTGAAAATCAACAAAATAAAAGAGTAAAAACATGTTTTTTGTGCCTGTCATCAACCTCCTGGATCATCCTAGCACCCACCACTGATGTTGACTTGAGAAAATGTACAAATCTTGCATGTTTACTCTAACCATTCTTCTTTCGCTCCCTCGCCTTCAGAGACGGAGTTTCCAAAAGTTGAAGCAGAGAACTCTTCGTTTGATGAGGAAAGCAGTGACGCTTTCTCACCAGAACAGACACTCTGTCAGGACTCTCCCCTTGTCCACTTACCTTCTCCGCCTGAGATACCAGCCAATGAAACAACACCAAAACAGGTGCCATTTCATCATTTTCTCATATAAAATTATACCTCAGAGTAATGGAAGTATACCTTGGGCTATTGCAGCGTCGACGTGAAGCATTTTAGCTCATTTAAGACTGTTCTTATGAGGATACTTGCCCAAAACAGACATTTTGACAATTTTGTGTCTTTTTTTTATTTTATGTTCAAGCACAATAAGGTGCAAAATGAGAACTCAAACCAGTGCTGGCACACTGCTTAAGAACTGTTTCACTGACAGCGCACCAGTACCGAATTTACGCTCTTGAATGGTTTAAAAGTACTTGAATGAATGATGATCATAGGCCTACACGCGAACCATCCTTGGCCAGCCGCTCTCTCTCACTCCACGAAGCTGGCAATCTAGAAAGCGGGATCATGCACTGTAACGCTAGCCAAAGCATGTCAGGAAAAAAAACGGATGCTGCATTAATTGTGTTAAATATTTTTAATGCGTTATTAAGAAAGAAAATGTTAATCAGAGAACTTTATGTTATTTTTTACAGGCCTTATATATATATATATATATATATATATATATATATATATATATATATATATATATATATATATACAGTATAAAATGAGATGTTGCATTGGCAAATAGCTGAAATAAAATAAGTTTTAAGTTTATTAAGTTTAAGCAGAAGTACTAAAATACTTAAAGTGAAATAAAATTAAAGCTAAATAGAAATATCTTAAAATAACAAATGACAAAAGCACATAACAAACTAAAATTGGTTAATTCAAAATAAAGGTTAATTCAAAGTATTAATATATGTAAGGAATAATTGTCACCTCGAAGCGATAATTCAATAATTCAATGGCCCCGGAGTCAATTATTCCGCTTTTACTACTTTTACTGCTTTCCATACACAGTAAAACGTAATTTTGTGGCAAAAAACATGTAAATAATTTGTCGTTTTTATCCTATCGTTTACTTTATCTATTTGCTTGGTCAGTGTCGTTGTTCTTTTGCTGTTGTCGGCTGTAAAAACTTATAGCTAAAATAACTGAAATAATTTGGCGAAGTGATACGGAACTGTAATACTAAAATAACAATGCAAACAGTATGTGATAAAGGGATTTAGTGGTATGTAAAAGTATGGCAAACGTATATACATTCCCATCACCAATAGCATGTATACTTCTAGCGCATAGTATTGAGTGTCTCAAACACATAAAGGTAGTCTCAATTTGTTTTTCATTAAACCTGTGCAAATCTTGGCAGTTTCAGTAAATCCCCTCTGGCTTATAAATAATAATCTATCATCATCAGAATATCACACACACACTTGGAAGTCTTCGTGTAGCTCCTCATGCTCAGTCAGCTCTCTAGAGCTCTGAATTATTTGCAACGCTCACCATCTTCCTTCAGCTCATTAAACATCCACTCAGGCACTTTCGCACACACTTATTCTAACAAGCATGCATGTAATCGCACTTGATCATCTGCACGCAATAATGTTTTGGTCCTGTAGTCACATTTACACACACATGCCCGCACTCGCTGAACAAAGTCACGCAGTCGTGATGGAGTTGCTTAAGTTCATGTGCTCCTCCTGTCCTGTCCTCTCTTAGGTCCCGCCCCCTCCTCCTCCTCCTCCTCCACCTCCGCTGCCAAACGCAGCTGGCCCCGCCCCTCAGCAGAAACTAGCCAATGGAACAACCGGCCACAAGCAAGCTCCTGCACTACAAAAGGTGACGGTTCCTCATTTAACCCAGGACAGCTGTAATTACAATTTAAAGTCTTGCACACGTGTCCTATCATGCACAGTGCAATAATGCCACAAGATAAATCCTTTTCCATGCTAGTCTTAGTTTTTGCCCAATATTTTGGACATATTGAGAATATTTTGGACACTATTATGTAGCAATTAACTACATTTATTACTATATAAATGTATATATGTATCCAAAACTTATCCAGTTATTATGAAAGACTGGAAACGTCTTTATCATCAAAATGTCATTGGTCAAAAGGTGACATTCCCCTACTAGTTTAAAGATTATTATCCCTTTGACTTGGGATGGGGGTTTGTCTGAATAACTAACTTGTTAATGCTTAATCATAATCTCTTTCTGTCTTCTTTAGGGTGGTAAAGTGAGTAGTGAGCGCACTGCTCAGCGCTCTAAGAAGGTGAGAGACAATAAACCCAAAGTAAGGAAGCTGAAATATCACCAGTATGTTCCTCCGGACCAGAAACCTGAGCGTGAGCCTCCGCCTCTGCTCGACTCCTCCTACGCCAAACTCCTCTATCAACAGCAGCTCTTCCTTCAGCTACAGATCATAAACCAACAGCAGCAAAACTACAACTACCACACCATCTTACCTGCTCCGCCCAAGTAAGATACGCCACATACACATATTTGTATGTTGATTATATATTGAACTATGCACGTTTTACAAAAAAACATTTAAAAAAAATCTTGTAATAAAAAAGATAAATGTATATTTTTAAAGGATAAAGAAAAATTTAATATATAAAATATATATATAAAATATAGTATATATAATATAAAGAAATATTGAAATAAAATGTGTATGTGTATATATATATATATATATATATATATATATTTAAAGAAAAAAAAAAGATATATAATATATATGTATATATCTTACAAACTTTAAGATTTTTTGGTAACACTACAATAAGGTTCATTAGTTAAAATTAGTTAACTACATTAGTTAGCATGAACTAATAATGAACTGCACTTATACAGAATGTATTAATCTTTGTTAATGTTAATTTCAACATTTACTAATACTTTATTAAAATCTTGTTAACATTAGTTAATGCACTGTGAACTAACATGAACAAACAATGAACAGCTTTATTTTTATTAACTAACATTAACAAAGATTAACAAATACAGTAACAAATGTATCGCTCATGGTTAGTTCATGTTAGTTATTACATTAATGTTAACTAATGTAATGAACCTTATTGTAAAGTGTTACCATTTTTTTCAAATGTTTTTTGAAAGAACTCTTGTGCTCACAAAGGCTGCCTTTATTTGATTTAAAAAAGTTAAAACAGTAATATTGTGGAATATTATTATAATTTTAAATTTTAATTTCATAGTATCTAATGTATTGTTTTATTCCTTTTGATGATAAAGCATTTTCAGCAGCAATTACTCATGTCTTCTGTCACATGATCTTTCAGAAATCATACTAATAGTATATTTTTTCCTCAAGCTTCTTTGATGAATAGAAAGCACTGCATTTATTTGAAAATAGAAAAGAGACAATTTTTCACTTTTGATAAATGTAAATTATGTAATGCTTCGTTGCTGTATAATAGTATGAAATTTACTGACCCAAACTTTTGAACAGTAGTATATATATTACTGTTATTATATTGTTTTTTACACTTTATTTAGGCCTCCTGCTGATCAGCAGCTTGCCTCAGCCAATGGCCCGTCAGCATCCAGGAATGACACGCAATCTCAGTCAACATCCACTAATCTGACAGGTCAAAATCAGCAGAACCCTGCAAATGGAGGCGGGATTAAAATAGGGCCTCTGCCTCCTAACCTGGATGAGCTAAAGGTTGAATCACATGCTACACTTATCATTCTCAATTACACTACTCATTACTGACTGGCTATTCAAATTGCATTAAATCAAATGAACTCCTGTCACATCCTGTCGTTCTCTTCATTTCCTGCAGGTGGCAGAGCTGAAGCAGGAGTTAAAACTGCGGGGCTTAACTGTCTCGGGCACCAAAAATGACCTTATAGAACGGCTGAAGAATTTTCAGGAGCAGCACGGTGGCACCAGTGCACCAACATCTTCTAAAACCAACACGCACTCAACAGCTGCCCCTGTAGCGGGAGGAGACTCTTCCCTCTACCAGTTAAGAGACAGGGGCATGGTGGTTGCTTCCTTCCCATTCGTTGCCACTGCTGAAAGGGGCGGAGCTCATGTGACAGCACCACAGATAATGCAGTTTGGCAGCACTAGCTCCTCCCCTCCGGTTTCCCCCGCCCACTCAGAGCGCTCATCGACTGGACTGAGCCCAGATGAAACGAGCTGTAATGGAGATGCTTTTGGGGAAATGGTAAATATTTTCTTCTATGCTTTCTTACCACTAGCATTCAGACAAATGAAAATGGGTAACTTCTGGATTAGCGATAGTGAAACGTGTACAAAGTGGCATTTACAGAAAACCTTACACTGTGTCTGCAATGGAAGGGACAAATGAAGCATTGCACCACAACAGCTAGAGGCTGTCTAGTGTCAAAACTGCATGACACTTCCGAATGTTCACTCACCACAAACCAATCAGATGTGAGCTTGAGGCTAGACTTCAGCAACAGTAAAATGAAAATAAAATCCTACTTTATTTGTAATGAAAATATGTTGGTTATATAATTGATGGTAATATTTTTAATAATAATTTAGATTATTTCAGAATAATAATTCGGCTAGACTTCAGCAATGGTCAAATGAAAATAAAGTTCCACTTTTAATTACAATCTATTGGTTATGTACAGTAATTGATAATAGTATTATAATCAATTTTATAAATAGTAATTTAAATCATTTATTTTATTGAATAAAATAATTAGGCTAGATGTTAGCAAAATCCCACTTTATATTTTAATGAAAATATGTTGGTCTAATAATCGATAATGACAATTAAAATGAATTATTTCAAAATAATAATTTGGCTAGACCTCAGCAACAGTCAAATGAAAGTAAATGCCTACTTTATTTTTAATGAAATATATCTGATATAATAATTTATATCATAATAATTAATTGTATTAATAATCATTTGAATAATTTGTTCCAAATTAATAATAATAAAATAATATAATTTAGTAATTATTTATATCTGTGCATCATACGATTATAAAATTCATTGCTATGAATTGTATTTGTTTATAGTTCTATTTATTCATTCATTTATTTGGTTAAAAATAAAAGTCCATCTACATTAGAATGACAGAAACATCACACTGGCTTGTAATGATTAGAAAATATTTAAAGTGCCCCTGTTGTGCTTTTTTGAATGTTTCCTTTCGTGCAGTGTTTAATATAGCTGTTTGTAAAGTTTAAATATCAGGAAAAAATTAAAGATCAAAGTGCACGACAAATAAAGTCTTTAAAAGGATGAGTTCTGACCAATCAGAGCAGAGTGGACCAATCACAACAGACTGGGCCGCCTGACCAATCAGAGCAGAGTAGACCAATCACAACAGCCTGGGCCATCTGACCAATCAGAGCAGAGTAGACCAATCACAACAGACTGGGCCGCCTGACCAATCAGAGCAGAGTGGACCAATCACAACAGACTGGGCCGCCTGACCAATCAGAGCAGAGTAGACCAATCACAACAGCCTGGGCCATCTGACCAATCAGAGCAGAGTAGACCAATCACAACAGCCTGGGCCGCCTGACCAATCATAGCAGAGTAGACCAATCACAACAGCCTGGGCCATCTGACTAATCAGAGCAGAGTAGACCAATCACAACAGACTGGGCCATCAGACCAATCAGAGCAGAGTTGGATCGTGGAAAGGAGGGGTTTAGAGAGACTGAATCTTCAAACAAACCTCTTTGAGAAATTAGGTGTACAGTATATATTATGAGAACATTTATGATAAATAAAATGTATAGCAATCAATTATTTATTTCTTACATGCATAATAACATTATAATTATTTAATCGTTTTTTTTTTTGTAGTAGTAGTAGTAGCTCTGCTGCGAGTCATTAATCACACAGTGTGCTCATCAACTAATTGCACATTGCAGTATGTCAGCTGCTTCCAGCGTAGACTTTTCTGTTGATTATACTTTTGTCTCAGAAGACACTGTATTCCTCAAGTATGGAATTATTACATATATACAATTGTATACTGTAAGTGTATGAGTATGTTGTAATTTGCAATATTATGAATAAGATCTCATAATATTTATGTATGTCTCGTTTAGGTGACCTCTCCTCTTACCCAGCTGTCCTTGCAGCCTTCTTCCCCTCTCCCCACAGCGATCTGCATTAAAGAGGAGCCCGGCAGCCGGACGTCTCCGTCCTCCTGCTGCCTGCTGTCCCAGTCTGCTGCGCCCCCTGTAGACAAGGACCAGATGCTGCAGGAGAAAGACCGGCGCATTCAGGAACTCACACGCATGCTTCTGCAGAAGCAGCAGCTGGTCGAATCGTTGCGCTCGCAGCTGGAGGGCAAACAGGTGGGCGTGTCGGTCCGAGTCAAAAAGGAACTTCCTGGTGTCACTATGGAGGCGGTCAGGGCGACCATAAAGGAAGAAGTCATAGAGGTGTTGGAGGAGAGTGAGATGGTAATAGAGCCACAGGTGTTCCCACAGGCGGAGCAGCAAAGGACGCTGGAGCAGGACCGGCAGCAGCAGCAGCTCATAATGCAACAGAATCAGCGTAACCTGCAGCAACAAGCACATCAGAGGAAGAGGAAAACACAAAAACAACAACACAACCAACAAAAACAAGTCAGTGCAGTGTTTCTACAGCATTTTCTGACTCACCCTAGCACTACATTGCGTCCCCCTGGGGTTACGTTTGTGGCACAGCAGTAGTCGGATGCTTTACTTTTAATTGTAATGCAAAATCGTGGAGCATCTCACGTTTTTAACTATCCTTCTGTCTTTTCTATTTTTCCAGCAGTTGCCTCAAGCACTTACCAACCAGCAGTCAAGTCCTGTTTCTTCATTCCCAGTGGACGGACTTAACCCAAACTCCACCCCCGCGATAGTGACCGACAGTAATGGCAACCAGTTCCTGCTAACACTGTCAAATGAAAACACAGACGCACCAGTCAGAGGCCGCCGCCCCCAGAGCAAAGTAACCAATCAGATCAAACTACAGGTAATACTCATGGCGTTGAGCCTCAATGCTTAAAGTTGTCAAAGTCTATACATTTATTATGTAATCATTGAGGTTTGTCATTTTCAGAGACTACAGTCTACATCCACAACATTTACCAACCAATCAGTGACTGAATTGCCTAACAATAACACTCAATCTGAACAGCCCATACAAACTGTCATTTTGAAACAGCCAATCAAAAAGGTTTGTTCAAAACCATTTTTTTTATTCATTGTACTATTTGGAATGAAGTAATACAGAATACTTACATGATCACATGATTTAGTGTAAAAATGTTCACTTTATTCAGTCTGATCAATGAAATGAAAAAAATATAAGTCACAGATGATATTGCTTCTAGTTCAATCACCACATACAGGTCAAGTCACAATGCGCCTTGCATTGTGGGATACGGAATACTGTGCATTGTGCTCTGATTATATACTGCATGTTTTCACAAATGTTAATAGGGGAATTATTTGCATGTAGAACATGCATACTACACAGTATACTCGTTACATACTCCTAAAATCGTACTGTATGAGTAGTGTGCTAGTATGCTATTCTGAATATAGCCTTCCTTCTTTAAGCTGTCAGTGTAATTTAGAGTCTGTGATAGCTAATAGGGAAGGACTTTTGCAGAAAATGACCATCTTTCCTTCATACAAATTAATGATATGTGTAAAGCAGCATCACTTATTCTTGACAAGTCATTGAACACAATTATGAGGCTTTTAAACTCTTATTAAAATGTTAATGACTAATCACTGTCACTGGTGTTCAAATGAGGGCTGCATGCATGGGCTATTAGCCCATTAACACCGGGACTAATTAAGATGCATGTTTTTACTTTGACAGGCACTAAAGCCAGACTTAAACACAATGACCAATTATAAAACATCAAGCTTTACATCTATCTCAGCACCATACAAGCTCCAACCGTTCTTCTCTCCAGTGGAGTCCATGAACGACATGGAGCCCGTCCCCTCATCTCCCAACAACAACAACAATGTAAGTGTTTTGTTGGTGTACGTACTAAAGATCTGTTCCAAAACCTTGTTTGATGCCCATCTCTAGATGCCTTTTACATTATGATGCCTTCTAATATACATGTTATTTTAACCAAATTCGAATGTAGCATCGCATCAGCTATCCTGGAGTTCAATCCAAAAAGAAAAAGAATAGTTTTTGAGTTTGCTCTTTTCAAGAAGCATTGCATCATGTAAAGCACGCCTTGAGAAAAAGAGATCTCAGAACACCTAAGATTAAGAATGGTTGACTGTGTAAAGCTGGAAAGAGTTTCAAAAACGGGTTTTTGGAGCAGAGCTTATGTTTGTGTCTGTACTCTATGTAAAGACTGTCTTGGGGCCAGCAAGACTCTTTTCTACAAGTAAATAACAAAATCTGTGTCGTACGAGCCAGGAATTCTAATAGGAGCTTCAGTCAAAATTCAGCACAGATTCTGTTAGTGGAGTACAGATTTAAAGGTCTGTGATATAAATAGAGCTCACCTTGTTTGTGGCACCATCTTTAGACCTTTATTGCAACATGTATGTTAACTATTTTGGTAGTATGGCATGGCATGGTATCATGTACCTCACCAACTCTATTTAATCTTACTCTAAACGCTCTTTTAACCACAAGAATCATTTTGAGTCTTTTGTACCTCTATCTCTTCCCACCACACTGTCATTTCATCACCCTCATGTCGTTCCGAACATGTATGCTTGAATTTTTTTATGTGGAGCACAAAAGGACAACTTTAATGCAAATTCTTTTTCATTTTTCAATGGTGAACATACCTGTCAATCTACAAAAACAACAAATAAGCACCACAAATGTGGTTCAAACGACTACTAAAGTCGTATCGACTATTACAAGTAAAGCTATCATATATTCCAAGAAGACAAGAAGTAAAATGGTCTACTCTTATGGTGCAAATGTCATGTTTTGGTGTTTTTGTCCTGTAAACTTGTTTATGGAGATGACCTTGTGAAAAACTTTTGTTAGTGTTCCATGGAAAAATTATGTGGAATAACATGTGGGTGAGTTAATAATGACAGAACGAATCCTGTAATATGCATCCATGTCTGTCTGTCAGGAGAAGATGTGTTTGGACCAGCATGCTTTGCTCTCTCCCTCCAACTTGTGTTCACCCATAGCTCTTTGCCATCAGGTACTGTCTTGTACTCCATCTCTCTTCCATCTTCTGTCAAATTTCTGTTGTTCCTCTGTGAGTTTGTTTTCTTTTCATATACATTTTTCTGACCGTTCATTTGTAAATCCGTGATTTGTCATCACTTGGTGCTGATTTAGAACAGTTTTCCCATTTAATTTGTTTACTGAATGATTTAATGGATTTCGGGGAGCAAATCCCAATTCTGATTACTGAACGAAATCCCGATGGCTCTCCATGTTGGCATATTTAATGATGTTGGTGTTCTTGCAGGAGAATGGTTGCCATCAGCAGGTTGACGACCTGTTTGACATCCTAATTCAGCGTGGAGGTGATTTTTGACGATTTCTTTTAATATTTACTGTCGTCCAAAGTAATTTAGATGAGAAAAAGTGTATAGTTGCTCACACTCATGCTTTGTTTCCTGCATCCTACAGAAATCTCTGAGAATTTCAAAGCCGCCCCTGATCCTGTTCTCGAAAGGCTTCGGCCAAACACGCCCCTTTTCTCGAGCTCCTTCCCTCTCTGTCTTTCCCCTCCCTCTGATCTGCCCGTCAAAACTTTGATTTTAGAATCTCAACCTCCTTCCATTAAGGCTCACGGCATTTGTGGCACAGGAGGTGGGCGTCTTGAAGATTTCCTGGAAAGCACTACTGGCAAACCTTTGCTGGGATTGGAGCCAGGAGGACCGACAACGCTAATCGTCGACCTACACAACCAAATGCTCAGCACACCGAGTATCCTAGACCACCCACGTTCCCCAATGGATACGTGTGACATGAGCTTTTCCAATCACTCGGCCTCAGATTTGGTAGACTCCGCCCCCGATCCTATGGATTGGATGGAGCTCGGAATGGGCGGGGCTGAAGGGGAGGAGCCAGGGATGGTACATATGAATGGACACGACTCCTCCAGCTTATTTTCTGCAGACTTTCTGGACACTTCTGATCTGAATTGGTCCAGCTTGTAGTGGATTGGCTTACTTCGCACAGTACAACAGCTTCTATTTTCGTTTCCACCAGTGACTTTTCCAGTTTGGATTCAACAAGTTTGGATTCTCGTAATACTAATTTAACTTGGATCATGTTACATTTTGAAGGACTTTATCCCTCACCTCCCCATGTACAAATGCTCACACCCCTCATAACACACGTATGTCACAGAGCAGTCAATCTGATATATTGTTTTTTTTTTTTTTTTATCCAGAAGCACTTTTTTTAAGCATCTTCTTATCTGATACACATTTCAAAAATTTGGAAACAAGAAGAATAAGATGTTTTTATGCTTTTATCAATTAAAATATGTGAATTGCTCTTATAATAATATGACACTTAAAACAAGATGCTTTCTAAATGATGCATTTGCTCAAATGTTTTGGTGACATACGTGTGCTTACGGAAGTAGGCATACAGACAAGCAATATATACAGTTTTTGCCTCAATATTGTAGTGCACATTTTGACTTTAAAGTGACAGTTCACCCAAAAATGCAAAAATTAAAATTCCATTTACTCACCCTCAAGTTATTCCAAACCTGTATGTGTTTCTTCTGTTGAACACAAGAGAAGATATCTTGAAGAGTGTTGGTAACCAGACAGTTGACGGTAGCCAAAAAAAAAAAAAAAAAAAATGCAATGGAAGTCAATGGCTAATGTCAACTGTTTGATTAACAACATTCTTCAAAATATCTTCCTTTGTGTTCATCAGAAGAAATAAATTCATACAGATTTGGGACAACTTCAGGGTGAGTAAATGACGACAACATTTTAATTTTTGGGTGAACTATTTGCTTTACCAAATATAACTGGTCGACTTATGCATACTGGTCGTTGAAAACTCAATAGCTACAGAATATGCACCTGGATATTACCATTTATAGTATTAAACTAATGTTGCTAAAAATAAATTATAGCATTTGCTATAAGCCAACAGATTTCGTAACATTTTGATAGCATTTACATTTGTATGTTCGCATAAGCATTTTAGTAACACTGCTATAACTACTTCTAATAATAATTGTTGTTGTTATTATTATTATTATTAATATTATTATTATTGCACCGTAAAAATTTCTACCTACGCCTTATTTTTAAACACAATCAAGTTGTCGTTACAAGTCATTTCAACTCATTTAAATTGTCAAACTGACTTAAAAATCGAGTTGAATCTTTAAATTATTTTGGCGAGTTAAAGTAATGGGGAAAAAAAACATGTTGCCATGACCTCTTGATTGTATCATTTTTTTAACGGTGGTATTATTATTAACTAACTATTATTAATATTATGTATTAGTATTATATATTATTATTATTATTATTATTATTATTAAATAGGACAAGAGACTCAACATGCGTGTATCTCTGTAGCTACTATTCACAACATTATCTGTTAAACATTTTGTACAGGTGCCAAAAATATTATTTTATGGCTATATAGATAGCCTAGCCAGTAAGCTATTCAAAATTTGATTGAATTATAATACAAAGGGACTATTCTACTTTAGTTCTATTTTTCAATATGGTAAGACAAGCCATTCATACTTTGCTTTTGCTAGCCTGTTAGCATTTGCTAGCATTGCTACCCGATGAGAGCTGCCAGACGAAGTTTTATTTTCTTAAGTTATTAGTACAAAATAATTCCCAGAGTGCTTGACATATTGAGTTCTGAAGCTGAGAGTACAATTCCTAAAAAAAATATTAGCCTTATTATTCCTTTTCCTTGCCAGGTTTACATTATCAATAATCACCTAAATACAGTTCAAAACAAATTTATCATCACATTTTAGCAAGCTTAAAAGAGGTATTACTGCTTCATACATTTTAGACCCAGTAAATAATTCTGTGCATGTTATATACAAGACTCGGTGTGTGCTGGGAAATTACTTTATTACATGAAGCTGCATTTTAATTTAATGTTAACATTCTTAAAAATCGAACATGCCTGTACCTTTCAAAAACATTACGTCCAACCTATAGCTCTTTTTACTGTAAATATTCTGCATTGTATATGAACTGTATATGCCTATCACAGTACGCAGCGTACTGTACTGCACTGTATTTTATCAATACTTCTGTCTATAGGCTGAAGTTTTGATAAAGGAATATGAGCCTAAGAGATAATGAATGTTTCTAAGATGATTTGAATGTATATATTTTTGTGTATAGAGGATTCTAATCGCATATAAACAAAGCATAACCACATTTGATCAATAAGCAACATTCAAATTTCAAGGACCCTCAAACACACTTATATTATTACTGTTATTCTCTTTATGCATTGCTTGAATGTGCAATTTTCCAGCGTTTCTGCATATTGTACATGAGCTCAGGAATGAATTGTGGTGTGTGTGCGTGTGTGTGCGACGTCGTTTGTGGGAACAGCATTACTGTCCGCAGTATTCACGCTCTCCATCTGTTTGAAATTGCACTTACAGAGTTTTGGCTGGTGCTTCCTGTGGTTGAGCCCAAATTGAACTTCATGTCCACATGGTCCTCAGTCCACCGTACCCTGCTGTATGCTGGAGAATCAAACTCCTCAATGCTTCACTGGCTGAATGTGTTCATTTTTGTGGGGCTTTGGAGCCTCTCAGGGCTTAATATCTTTACGATTTTTTTTGTTTTGTTTTTGGAAAATTAAATGTTACAAATAAAAATAAATGTATTTTGTGCTTTCCAGGGTGGAAAGGGCAGTCTTGGTAAAAAATAAAATATTGTTATTATTGTGGTTGGGGGTAAAAAGTATGCAGTAGGGTTGGGTCAGAATGGTCAATTTGCACGTGACATCCATATATTCCTTACAAACGTGTTTGGTGAACGCTACTGTAAACTGGGCTTCCTTAAAGAGACATTTCACCCAAATATGATGAGCAAGTAAGCGAACAATGATTATTTATTTCAATTTCAGTTTGAAAACTGCCCTGATCCCCCCCTTGACTTTCATACTATTGGCTTAACCTTAAAGTCCCTGTAAAGGCAATTCTACAAAAAAATTCTAAACACATTATAAGTGCTAGAAATGTATTGCTAAAACATGTTACAAAGACTGAGAACTGTGAAGTACTAAATTGTGGAATTTGACCGTTTAACAGTTTTTCACCCTTGCTGTGAGCCGGATTTTTTGGGCGGGGCTAAAACGGGGGATTGATGACGCACTGCGACCCCCTGAGCTTGATTGGGCCCCTACTTGATGACGCACGGAGTCACTAAGCCTATCGCTCAATCGCGAGTTACTATCAGACAGCCTACAGTTTGCTAGCTACTATGCCCACGGCTCTGGCTATGCCTTCGTCATGTAAATGCGTATTCCCTGGATGCAATCACTTAGAAAACAGATCGGTGTCCTTATTTAAATTTCCGAAAAATGATCATATCAAGAAGAGGTGGATTTATCTTGTGAAGAGCTAACGTTACCTTGATGGAGAGTTGATGATCACCACCACACCCGCCTCTGTAGAGATCAGGATAGTTTACTTTCGTTGGAGACAACTGGAATTCTCTGATAATCCGCTGTTACTGGTGAATGGGGCCGAACCGACTATCTCCCGCTGTCCGCTTCGGCCTTCATCCTCCCGTCGCGCCGACATGCACGAGCTGTGCGCGAGTCATATTTCCCGCGAGTGGGCGTGGTTTCAGCGCAGCCAGCGGACACGCCCCCAGCGTTTGAGAGCTGAGACTACTGCTCATTTTTTCGAGATTTTGATAGCTTATTTTATTTACTTGGCGGCTTTTTTAATAATTGAAATTGGGCTGGGTGGCTAATAACACATTTTTCGGTGGTATGACAAACTCAGAACACATACTTAATTTTGACTTTACAGGGACTTTAACATTTCTCCTTTAGGGTCACATATGGAAGACATAAAGTCATCAGATTCGGAATGACATGTTGGTGAGTAAATGATGACAGAAGTTATTCTTTTTGGTGAACTATTCCTTTAAGATTGTCTTGGTTTGCTGGTTGTTCAGACAACCCATCAACTAGGCTAAAGTTTTGTACATCCGTATTTTGTATATTTTTTTATAGGCCTACATATTATTCCCGAAAGACCCCTACGTTCATCAAAATATCCCACAGGTCAATGCATTTGAATTTAAACCTCAGTGTAGTTTAAAATTTGAACTTTTGACACTTAACATAATGCAACACAGAATAGATTTTTATTTTTTATTCTTGCTGTGGAGGTTTGCTGCACTCGTGATGCCTTATTTTTTTTAAGTGTTAAACCAGACTCTCAATCAGAACATTTGCTCTATTTCATCCATGTTCAGTGAACCTTGTGTTTACAGGCAGCTTGTTGGATTAGATGGTGCGGGCATGATTACAAATTCATAACCGTCCTCTGGTGAGATCTGTGTAAGAGCACCTCCCCTGTCCGTAAATTACTAATTCACACCATGGCGTCGAATGCACCTCTGATGAACCCATTAGAGAGTATCTTGACCTTAGGATGAGCGATTCTAGACTGCACGTCTGTTGCATAATGTTCAACTGCGTCCTGCCAGGATTCTCAAATTGTAACAGAACAGTCTGTTCCCATGTTCCACGCCCTCCTCGATGACATCATCGCTGTCCCTGTCCGTGTGGTCTCCTCCTGGCTGAGTGTTTCAGTGTCCATTCATCACATTGTTTAATCAATTTACCGAGATGCAGAAATCTATCAGTCGTAATGGACTGCTGACCCAACCCCTTTCCCAGACAGCCCCTAGCTCTCTTAACGACCCGAATTAATTAAATAATGGCTCGTGCGGACGGAAGGGCTTGTCATTGTATTGCTCAATATACAGAGCATCATATTTAATTTAGTCAACACAATAAGGGAGTTGAGCTGAGGAGGTCAAAACCTGATGGACGATAGAAACTACCGGTTGTCTTGCATCTCATCGTTATCGGTAGTGCAGGTTTCAGTGGTGCTTTCTCATGACTTTTAGACCTCAGCTCATTTATTAAGGGTGCTTGAAGACCAAAGAAAGCTTTTGACGTTTATGAATGTTTAAGGTGTGTTTTGAGTTTGAAACGAACTGGGAATACAGCAAATCAGGACCAATTTGTCTGAAACTCTAGTTGGTGAATGGATGTATGTGTGCTGCATCAAAAGTTTTGGTTGCGTGACTGATTTTCACTTTCACACTTTAATTTTTCTCTACGTCATTGCAATGCACCATGGCCAGTTTAATGCCTTCTCCATGGAGAGGTCGTTTGCTCCAGCTGTGCCAACTTTTTTTAGGTTATACAAGATTCAACTAGATAAGGGTTTTAAAGAAAAGATTTAGAGGCTCTGCAAATAGTAAACTATTCAATAAAAGTAAACCTCAAATTATGTGCCTATACATTACTTGGTTACACTTTATTTTAAAGGTGCAATGTGTAATATTTAGGAGGATCTGTAGACAGAAATGCAATTTAATATACATAACTATGTTTTCAGTGGTGTTTAAAGATCTTACTTAATGAACCGTTATGTTTTTATTACCTTAGAATGAGCCATTTCTATCTACATACACTGCAGGTCCCCTTACATGTTAAGTCGGCATTTTGCGCCGACATGTTTCAACAGTAGCCCTAAACGGACAAACTACTATAGAGCGCGTTTCGTCATGTTATTGTTATTCTGCGTGCAAAGAAGCTAGCTAAGTCAGCGAATAAAACACTGACACAATGATGAACAAGTAACAATAATATTCACAATAACGTATCTGTTACGACTGCTCCGAGACACGAAGGTTGAGGATCCAAATGCAGCTTTATTAATCCAATAAACAGGCAATGGGTCAAAACACAGGTAGACAGTCCAAACAAACAAAACAAAACAAGACAGGCAGGGGTCAGAGGCAAGAGAGTAATCCAAGGAACAGGCAAGGAATCCGAAAACCAAGAGACAACAAAACCAGGGAAAAACGCTCAGAAGTGCAGTGTAAGAACATACAAAACTTCGCAGTGAGTGATGGGGTGAACCAGGCTTATATGGGGTGAACTAAACAAGATGATGAGATACAGGTGAATGTGATAATGAGTGCTGATGAGTCCAGGCAGAGAATGATGGGAGATGTAGTCTGTGAGTGAACATGAGAGTCTGGTGTGGAGTGCCCTCTGGTGGCTCTCAAGGGCACTCCAGCTGGTAACCGTTACAGTATCGTTTTACTGAATATTAAAGTAAACATAATTTCTTAATTTGTCTTTGTAAAGAAACCTCATTGCTTAACTGCCTACTCTCTGCTGTCTCAGATGACGACATCTTTTCCTGTCGGCCACCGTAACTTTTGATGGTTGCTATTCGTAACCTCACCACTAGATGCTAAAAATTACACACTGCACCTTTAAAGTGCCCCTATTATGCTATTTTAAAGTTTCCTAATGTTTTGGAGTCTCCTACAACAGGTTTACATGCATCAAAGGTAAAAAAACTGTTACATTTCCTCATAATATACATTTGCACATCACCACATTTTAAATAATTCTCAAACGACTCGTCAGATTAATCAATCTCTCTAAATCCCTCCTTTCCACGAGCTACTCTGCTCTGATTGGTCAGACAGCTCAGTCTGTTGTGACTGGTTTACCGCGTACAGCGCGTCGAAAACAAAAACGCCCATTGCCATAACAACATCAGCTGTCCTGAGGCTTCCTACACCGTAAGCTAAACACAGTAATGAACAATGACGTTGATTTTACCATATCAATGCGAGTGCGAGTCCGATGATGAAACATTGGAAGAAGTAGTTATTGAACCCGAACCTTCATCGCAAGGACGGCTCGAGCAGGACGTTTCTCAGTGATACACTACTCAGTTTGAGGTACATTATGAGATGTTGCAACTGTAATTCCTCACCATCAGCATTAATAAGTGCATGTCCATCAACAAACCGATTATTTTACTTGTAATAATTTATTTACCGAGTATTTTTCTAATATATTGCGGTGAACACGTGGAAACTGTATCAATAACAGTGCATGTATGCAATGTATACATTAGCCGAGCTCTTGCGTGAATGACTGATGTAACGTTAACATAAACGCTGGTAAAACAAATCTTGCTCCATGCTAAATCTTTCCTCAAAGTAGTGAGAATGACAGACAATCTGCATAGACACAGTTTTAGGTAATAGTGGCCCACAAACTGATTAGCAGAAGTATTTAAGACAGTGATAACGTGAGTTAGTCAGTACTTAGCTATACACAATATAAAGAAACTATATACACAAGATAAAACTCAAAACTAAGTATTGAACTCCGAGATTTGAGTAGCAGTCGTCAGTAAAATAATGGGAACACAGCAAAAGTTTAGGATTATACTGCTGTGATATCATGGTAAAGATGAATTTTAACCACTGATTCTTCACATGCTCTTCACATTTAGATTTCTCTAAATAAGCTCTAACTTTAATATGAACCAAGGGAAAAAAGGCTTCTGGGGAGTGTTTGGCTCGAGGTCATGGTGCAAAGGACCCTAGGTTGATTTTACTCCGAACCATCCCTTTAAGTACTACGCAATAATAATTAAATACATATAGCCTACTTGTTGTATGGTTTAGGCTTTGGTTTGGTTTAGTTGCATGTAATAATTATGCATAATTTATAACCTACTTATTACTATAGTAACTACATGTAACATATGCAACAATGACACTGTAAAATTATGTGTTACCCATTACTTTATGGTGAGATTTATGACCATACCAGGAAAAATCTGCCTAAATTTGCCATGAAATTGCATGTTATTGATCTTGTTGTGCACGATTCATCCATGCATTTTTCATTTTTTAAAGTTAATCTCCTAATATTTATTCTTCTTAAACTCTGCCCCTTCTTTACAATCAGTTACAAGCTCGCATTCAGATCTGCCGCCATCCGTTCATCAACTGATGCATAGAACCAGCTCCCTTTTTCTTCTTTGATCATGTGTTTCACTCAGATGCACGTCAAAATACAGAAGAAATGATCTGTTGCGACTTCCGTTTCATCAAAACTTTGAACAAATGGTGCAACCAAATTAAAAGCAGAGTTAGTTAAAAACAAATTAGTCACTAAGCTCTTAGTGTGGACTTTACATCCCAATTTAGGAAAGACTTTATGGCTAGTGCAACCCTTCCAAGGTGTTACAAACCTCCTTGTGGTGTCCTGTGACAGTAACGCTGTGATTGACAGGTCGAAGTTCTAGAACACATGCAGATATAGTGCTTGGTACACGTGCTTGCCATGACCGTGTTCTGTAGAGTCCAACATTTTATCTTCCGTGTGACTAGTGTCATGTGTCCACCCTCTTCTCGCTCTCACACGAGTGATTGATGGAGCTGGAGCTGACTCTGTGTTTTAATTGTGTGTGTAACAAAAAGGGTTGGGGGTTTGCAGGAGCAGTGTGTGTGTGTTTGTGTGTGTGTGTGTCTGACTAGGAGGAGTGTAATTGTGAAATGGCCTGCATTCTCCACAGACATAAAGATACAGGAACAAAAGTGTGTGCTCGCTCTCTTTATAGTGTCTCTCCCTGTTGTTTCCTTTCCTATTGATTTAAAAAAAAACAAAAAAAACAAAAAAAAAACGTTTTGCTCTAGAAAGCTTTTATTTCTTTTGCACACAGTTTTCATCCTTTTCTTTCGGCAATCCTTCCCGATTATTTCATCATCTCTCTGTCTCTCTCAGTGTGTTTGAGTCCAGTCTTGCTGCAGTGTGAGAGAGGCATGACCCATTTTAGACATTTATCTATCACATAAACACACTTACCTGTAACACACTTTTAAACTACTGTTTCAAAGTTTTGGGTTGGTATGAATTTTTTTTTTTATGTTTTTGAAAATGTTATTCGGGACATATACATACGGGACATATATACATATACATATATATACACACACACACAGACACACACACACACATACAATTAAAATAACAGTTTTATATGTGAATATATTATAAAATGCAATTTATTCCTGTGATGGCAAAGTTGAATTTTTCAGTGTGACATGATCTTTATGAAATCATTCTAATATGCTCATTTGCTGCTCAAAAAATATTTATCATTATTATCGATTTTGAAAACCTGTGGATTAATATTTCTAAGAAAACTCTGATCATTTTTTAGGCTTCTTTGATTAATAGAAAGTTCAAAAGACCAGTGTAATTTTACAGAAATCATAAAAAAAATTATCACTTTTGATCAATTAAATCCATCCTTGCTAACTAAAAATAGCCTATTAATTAATTCCACAAAATAAAAAAAGCAACAGTAATAGTTATTAAGCATACAAATACATATTGCACACAGCAAGTAAATATTGGGTAAAATACTGTTTTTGTTTTTTTTAGAATTAACTATGCATAATTCTTGGTACTAAATAAAATATATACCAGACTTCTGTTCTCCCAATTCGTCTGCCATCTTGGATGAGTTTTTTGCAATGCATTCTGGGATTGTCTTCTCAGCAAAAGACACATGCGATGATGGCTTAGCATATGGCCAAAAGAAGAAGCTTAAGGAACAGCTTTCGTGTCTGTTTATTTCTGCTTTTGGTTTTGTCCTGCGGGTGTTGTTGCAGATATTGCATGTGTATTTCTCCATACAAGCCAAGAGTGAGCGACAGATGTTCAGAAGTACAGTACGTCAAACATCAAGCAAGGATGAGAGACGTCTGACGCCACTTATCTTTTAGGATCTGCAGGTAGAACACACTGAGGTTTGATGCCATGTCTTGATGTGCTGAAGCTGGTGTGAAATCATTAATGGCAGGGTAAATCATTCATTTAGGCTGTTAATCCCTCAGAGATAATGATGTTGTTTTTTTTTTTTTTTTGATTTTCTCAGCACACACACTGCTCATATATAATGACATTTCATTGGTTTTGAATTGCTTTACTTCAGGAAATGGGCTACTGAACAAGAGCACCCTCTTAGCGATGTCAGCTGGCCCACACTTCTCAAATGTTGTATTTTAATGGCAGTGTTGCGGGTAATGCATTTCAAGTAGTCATAAATGTCACTGACTTGGCTCATGAATATTAGGCCTACCTCATGCTAACATAGAGAGCTGCAGGAATTATGTATTTTTGTAGGCCAAACTTCGGAAAGCATTTTAGCATGGATCCATCGTCCTGAAGTCAATGTTTTTTTTTTACCCTTTGACACGTACAATCACTAGTGATGGGACGGTTGATACCGGGGCTCCGAAGCAGTTTTCAAAGCACTATTGTAGCACACACTGTACCGATGCTTGTATCGAAATGACAATACCACGTGATTGATGACGTTTGATGCTTCGAACGTCATGCAGTATCGGAACAGTATCGCAGTATCGTCATGCAGTATCGGAACATTTACACAGGACTATGCAAGAGGACGCATTTTATTTTTATACGCAAAATATTTTTTCTATTACTATAATTATGATCACATACTTATATTTTATATTATTGATCAATATGTGAATTCGTTGACCAGGCTACACAGGGTCTCATTGGCATTTGGCACAAATTAATCATGGACTTCCGAAGCTTTGTTTGGTCACGTGCTATTTCTGCTCTGGTGATTTGTTAGATATGGTGGAGAAAACAAGTGTGACCACCAGATCATAATGCGCATGGTGTTAAAAGCTTCGCGTATCCTTTTTTCGGCACAATTTGATGAAAGCCTCAAATGCTTCAGAAAGCCTCGGTTTCCCTTCACTAACGATCACACCGGTGTGAATAGAACGTTCAGTGCATCACGTGATCAACTGCAAAATTCAAACGTGCTTTCGCGCTTTGGCTGGCCTGGCGCTGAGCCAGACACGCGCTCAACGCTTGATCACGTCAACACGATCGTTATAAAGGCGTTTCAACAACATCCACTTGCACATATCTGACAATCGGAATATCAGACATTTCATGCTATAGCTAACAAATTTGTGAATATTTTTAATAAAAAAAGGGAAGGGAAAATAACATAAAATAAAAGCAGTGTCACTTGACAAGAGGTACGGCCGCCTTGAAAAACCCACGCTGGGGGGGCAGCCAGAATATTTTAAACATACCTGTGCATTTAATGGGTTTTTGGTTAGATGCCTGAAATAAGGTCTGTGGTTAACACAAACTCAAGATATTGTCATGTCTTATTTTGTGCATTGAAACTAACAAGTGTCTAAATGGACAGGTTATCTGGGACATTAAACGTCATCCGCCGAACAGGTAAATCTCATCTAACTTACTCACTAAGTTAGTCCAATTTCAGTCTATCACAGCATCGTTGTGTTTATAGTCGTGCTCTTGCAAACTATTCTAAACTCGAACCTTCAGGGAAAATGTTTTTAAATAAAGACTGAAAGAGTCGGAAGCTTGATGGTGCTGACTTTGAAGTCATGTGACCGGGGTGTGGTTCGCTTATAGCCTATGTTTTGCTTTTGACTTGGCAGTTGTATTTAGGCTTCAAACTTCCTACAAGTTGTGTTCATTTGTGAAGATTATCAACAAAATGTGTAAGAATCATACACTTTTGTTGGTGTCAGAGCTTATTTTCTGCAATATTCCAAATGCTATGGAAAAATCCTATTGGGTTTTTGTCGTGTTGAACCAGGGTGAATCTAAAATCGCAGCTGGCCTACAAAAATACATCATTACTGCAGCACTCTTTATTGTTAGTAGATCTTAGTAGAATTAAATTGTTGAATTGGTAAATTCATGCATGCGCTTGAGTTGTGTGGTTTTATAGACCTGGTTCTAGACATATCGTTTTATATCTAGACAAATTGGTCACTTTTGTCTGTTTGAAATAATATCAGGTTTCTGAAACAAATGTAAATAGTTTATTTCAGGAGTGCACTTCCAACTGAAGATGTATTTTAAAATCTGCCAGCTGAATGTGAGCAAAAATTGCAGGAGGTCGTTTCCCACTCTGGTTCCAGCACCTCTAATGTGAATGAATGAGTCAAGGGGTGCTTCTCAATATCCCTCTTCGTCTCCTCGCTCCTCCGTCCTCCGTCCTCCGTCCTATGACCCGGAAACCGATCGAGCACAGCCATCTTGAAACTCATCTCAATTCTCGAATTGCACCGCGAGAAGTCGAGGATCGAGGAGTGAGGAGGCTTCCAGAGGAGTTATGAGCGAGGATACACAGGTGTATCCTATGCTGAAGAGTTTTATCGACTAAACGTGACGTACGTATAAATTCTCCTCCCCCTTCACATCGGTCACAATCATTTAAATTTATACTTTACCTTTGCAGCTTATATAAACCAATTAATCAACAGGGTATCTTGTTTCATTATTATTTATTATGAATTTCTTAAATAAACAATCTTCAACAACATCCTTTGCAGATCCTTTGAGCGCAGCTGATGACTCAGTGAAGTGACGCTCGAGTGATAAAGTATTCCAATGTATAAAAAAAGCTTTCATTCGATTCCTCCGTCCTCATTTTCTTTCCTCGCAGCCTTCCCTCGCATCCTACAGGGGTGGAGCTGAGACGCGAGGAAAGGACACGAGGATGCACAAATAAGAATTGAGAAGCACCCCAGATGTCTTTGTTCCTTGAGTTTCTTTCCAATTAAACTGCTGTGATAGACGGCTTTGTGGTTACCTCTTTCCAAATGATTTATTTCTGTCTACTAAAAATAGTAGGCATGCCAGAGTTTATTCTGTGTATTGCATATTTAACTGCTGAGAGCTGGCTAAATTCACCAGTTCCTTATTTACACCATTTCTACAGTTCAGTTTATGAGGTATTTGCTGTCAAATGTTTGAAAGCTGCATGTTCTGCTTATGTCTGAGGCAACACTTTAAAATAAGGTTTTATATGATAACATTATTTATAACAGGAGCTAAAAATACACTAATGTTCAAAAGTTTGGGGTCTTTTACTGTATGCTTTACAAGGATGCATTTATTTGATCAAAAAGACAGTAAAAACAGTAGGCTAATATCGTGAAATAATGCATTCTTAACATTCCAGGTATCAGTATGTTATGTACAAACATGAATAAACAGTTATTAAAGGGATAGTTCACTTTGAAATTAATTTTTGGTATGTTTTAGCTTACCTCAAAGGCATCCAAGATGTAGGTGTCTTTTTTTCCGGAGTAGTTTCAATTTTGATATTTTTAGGTCAAACCGTTCTTGTCTGTCAGTCATATAATGCAGGTCTATGGTCACTGTCTCAAAACAGCATGCACAAAGTCCAAATTAAACAATTCCCCATCGTCCAAATTAAACAATTCCCCATCGTAAGTACACATTGATGGCTTAAGACACGAAACGAGCGGTTTGTGTGAGAAAACGAACAGTATTTATATAGTTTTTGTCTTCTTGTAAACACACACACCCAAATGATCAGAGGACGCGGGTGCTTCGGTCTGCGCAAGCGCCGGAAAGCGACGGAAAAGGTCAGAGGGCGCGGGCGCTTCGATCTGCGCAAGCGCCGGAAATTATCTCTCGCGCGTGTACGTCACTCATTGTTTACACAGAACAGAGATTGTAGGTAAGACGGCTAATCGAAATGGTTCTAATTTGCGCTTATCCAGGATGTTTAAACCGACGTAAAAGAAAACAATTTCGTATGCTTGCGCGAACTCATCCGGGAGTGGTGAGTTTTCACGAATTCCCAATTTATAATCCTTCCCTCTTGAAGTTCTGGTTGATCGCTCTTCGGCTGGATATCAACACACCCATAAACGTACTAAAGTTGAGGAGAGTCTGCAGCGATCATTTTTCCCCTGATGATTTTATAAACCAAGGAGAGGATCGCATAGTACTGACATCATCAGCTGTGCCTATGGTGTTTTCTCATCCAACGGAGGTATGTGAACAACGTCTTTGTATTTGTAAAGCTGGCATTACATGAAATGAGCAATACAATGTATTTCTGCACCATATATTTGGTAAGAATGGTTTTACATGAGAGAGTTATAAGATATGTTATAAGAAGAGAAGATATGTGTAGCCTATACTAAGCAGCTGCTAGTCAAACCAATGTGAAACTATGTGTACTACTCATAAGGGTGCAGTCAATGATACTACTACTACTACTAGCCTAATAATAATAATAATAGTAATAGACAGTGTGGATTCATGTTCGTGTAGCTCTACTTAGTGTTGACTTTGTAATGACAAGCAATATTTTTTTAGGAAAGCGTACAGGAACCATACCAGCCAACAGAACATGAGTCAGATGAAGAGCAAACAACAGAGTGCCTTGGTGCATACATCGGACTAAAATATGTTTAAATCTCTGTGTAAACAATGAGTGACGTACACGCGCGAGAGATCATTTCCGGCGCTTGCGCAGATCGAAGCGCCCGCGCCCTCTGACCTTTTCCGTCGCTTTCCGGCGCTTGCGCAGACCGAAGCACCCTCGTCCTCTGATCATTTGGGTGTGTGTGTTTACAAGAGGACAAAAACTATATAAATACTGTTCGTTTTCTCACACAAACCGCTCGTTTCGTGTCTTAAGCCATCAATGTGTACTTACGATGGGGAATTGTTTAATTTGGACGATGGGGAATTGTTTAATTTGGACTTTGTGCATGCTGTTTTGAGACAGTGACCATAGACCTGCATTATATGACTGACAGACAAGAACGGTTTGACCTAAAAATATCAAAATTGAAACTACTCCGGAAAAAAAGACACCTACATCTTGGATGCCTTTGAGGTAAGCTAAAACATACCAAAAATTAATTTCAAAGTGAACTATCCCTTTAATGGTAGGCTATATTTACAAATTAAAGGTACACTAACGTGTTTTTGTCTCACCCTGATACACTGTGTTAAGCCTATTATAATGCTGAATTCTAGACGAAGTTGAATGTTGGAATATCCCAAATTAAATAATCCCAATCAGACGTTAAATCACGTTCACATGTTGACCACATGATGTCGCCACGGCCCACGACACAACGAGAGCATATCGTGGTTTTGTGTCAATTATGGCAAAAACATTCCGTGATGAAAACAACATAAAAAAAAAAAAATAAAAAAAAACGAAAGTATGATTGCTTAACTTGCTGTCTAATGTTAAAGTTTATTTTTACATTTATGCTCATTGGAAGCAGGACTTGCCGAAATCTTGGAAGTGACGTCAAATGACGCGTCTCGCTGCAGTTGTGGTTGATCGATTGATATACCTCGAATTCGCAGGTCGAATGTCTGACTTTGAGTCGAGTTCCAGATATTATTTCCAAGGATGAGGTGAGAAATATCCAAATACAGAGCTGTCTGGAACGCAACATTGTTTATATTTTTGACCATGCAGGATGGGCTGCGTAGAAAATGACGTACTTCACCAGGCCGTGTGTGTCTTGTCATATTTGTAAATAGAGAAATGTTGCTCCAGCTACTTTGAAGCATATATGTGACCCTGGACCACAAAACCAGTCACATGGGTAAACATTTTTGAAATTGAGATTTATAAAGGTATTTATAGATGTATGGTTTGTTAGGATAGGACAATATTTGGCCGAGATACAACTATTTGAAAATCTGGAATCTGAGGGTGCAAAAAAATCGAAACATTGAGAAAATCACCTTTTAAAGTTGTCCATTTATGTTCGCGATTGTGCTGTAATCACTCACAAAAATAAATATATACAGGAGGAAATTTACAAAATATCTTCATGGAACATGATCTTTACTTCATATCCTAATGATTTTTTAGCCTGGCTAACGTCAGACCTCGTCTCATTGAACCACATGTTCATTTTCTCGTATTTGAGTCGTGGTTTACGAATACCCAGAGCCGTTTATTGGGCGCTAGGAATGTCTATCAAATGCGCCTGTACATAGCTCATAGCCAATCGTTTCAATTATACCAGATGACGTATGTAGGGCGACAGAAATTCGACGAGGAAGAAGACGATGGGTCAGAGATTTATGTGTACACGATGGCGTTCAGCGACTATTGCCGTTTGTGCAAGACAAACATGAGGGTAGAAGGTTTATATGGACACTCTACAGACATGTTTTTATCGAAAAAACCACAGAGTTTATCCGAGAGGTTAGCGTTATTAGGGGTGACAGTCGCACAGGAGTCAGGGCAATCAAGAAGATCCTGCCAGCGTTGCTCTTCCTGAATTACCAGGCTGTAAAGAGACTTGCCTACATTCAGGCAATGGAAAGAAGAACAAACTGCTTCGGTGTGTCGCATAGACGTCGTCATCGTCTTGCTGCTCCCTCCCCGTTCTGTGATTGGTCCCCTTGCTGAGGCGAAAATCTGGTCCATGGAATCCAGGCTGCCTAGCAGCGTGAATAATCGCGCTGTGCGCAAGGCAGCATGGGGAAACCCAGGCTAATGATTTTTAGCATAAAGGAAAAATCGATAATTTTGACCCATACAGTGTATTGTTGGCTATTGCCACTAACTCTCGAACCGATGAATCACCCACTTTTAAAAAAAAACGCTGAACAGAGGAGAGTCTGCTGGCAAAATCAAACGTGACGGTGCTTGTAATAAAACCAGAATCAACATTAGCCCCTTTTACACAGCAATCCCAGTAAATTACCGTAAAATTGCCAGAATGACTTTACCGATAAATACACAAAAATGCTGTTCACGCAAGCAACAGCATTTTGGCTTTTTACTGGTAAGAGACCATTCACACATCAGCTCCAAATTCCGGTAAATTCTGTATGTCAGTCATCGGAAGTGATCTTTAAATGTCCGATATCGCCCCCCCTATACCGTCAAATAGGGCGTTATTTGAGGGGACAGCCATTTGTAGTAGTGTCCGAAACCATAGTGGGCATTATTGAGTGCACTTATTCAATCCCACATTTCACTGCAATAACGAGTGTACGCTCAACGGCTGTCCGAATTCGCTCACTCCTTTTTATTCACTCTTTCAAGTGAACAGTATTAGGGGACTAACGTAGGGAATAGTGAATGATGGTTTAGGGGGCGTTTTCGGATTTAGCCTGTATGTGTGAAAGGGGCTATTGGAGAACTGAAGGATTTGAAATGTTGTAGAAGCGACATGGAGATGGTGTGGAGTGAGGTATTTTATTGAACAGATAATTTGCCATATGTAGCTGTCTAACAGAGTTTATTGTAAGGTGAAGGGTCATTTCATTATGGTTGTTGTAGCGCTGTGCTGGAGTTTATTTTCAAGGAAGTACCGTGTCTATTTATGGATATTGCTACAGTAATGTCTTCAGCCAATGTTTTATGCAGCAGGATAATCTCTTTCTCTCCTTTTCTTTTAGTAATGAGAAAAAAATAACATATTTTTGAGCACAGTCACACAGAGCTGAAGCACAACCAATCTATGTTCTTCTGCAAAATACATTGTTTTTTTAACCGCTAGGGCCAAAAGTTACACATACTGTTCCTTTTAACATTAGCAATTTATAATTAACTTTGTTAGTTCATGATACTGAATGTATTAACTAATGTTAAAGAATTTAACCTCATTGTAAAGTGTTACCATTTCAGATTTAACGTTTCCTTCAACTTAATGGAAAAAAATTACATAAAGCATACACCCTTTTCCTGTCTAAGTGGGAAGTGTTTGACCAAACATGCTGCATTTTGAACCAGATTTGATGTCCATAACTGAAAGTCAGGCTAAACGAGACTATTAAAATGCTACAGGTTCCTTTGCAGCATGTGGTTAACATCATACTGTTGCATAAAACCTCAGTGCTTGTTTAGATAATTCTCTCTGTTATTCAGTAAATGTTGCATGATTTTTGTTTTTTAGTAGATCTTCCCAGAAATTGCAGATAGATCCCCAGGTGGTCATTAACCAGACTCAGCCCAGAGGAGTGTTTCACTCTGCCTTTTATTTTTTAAACAAGTTTATACAAAGAACACTTAACAATGTTTCTGTTATAAAGAGATGTTTAAAAAGCCATTAAATCAGTTGGACCATGTCCGTATGCACCTTATAAATTGCATCTAATGTTGTAGAAACAATTGCCGTTTTCTTTGCTGTTGAGTCAGCATGGTTACTGTTGCCATTATCATCATCATCATCATCATTGCTCTTGGTATCATGAACATCAAATTGCCTCTCTACCATATGTTCAGTTATTTCATTGCTTAGTAAAAATTGGTTTCATAATAATAATCATTATTTATTGAATAAGGTTGCTCTCATGCTGACCTAAGAGAAAGCATTTACAGACATCTTTCTACCCGGTAATTGTTGCATTGAATCATGGGATTTGTAGTTTTTATCACTAGACAATTTCAGTAGTCAATGTTCTGTAAATCTTTAAAGGAATATACCAGCTCAAAACAAGTTTAAAGTCTGTCGGCAGCTCATTTGGATATAACTTTACAGACAAGGTTAGTAAGCAATATTATCAAACATTTTAACACACACTTTTGAGATGGTGTGTATTGTGATGTTTATGCCATAGACTTCCATTGTAAGTGCATTCAATTGTTTTAGGTTGCAATTACTATATTTGCAATGGTTATCGACAGCAGCTAACAGATGCTTTTGATGATATCTTCAAGACCCCATGAAAAAAGGTTTTGTTGCTTTTAGCCCATGTCATTTAGCTTTCTTCATTTTAGTCTATAGGCTAATATATTCCTAAAAGTTGATAAAAATATCTAGCACATATTGGACATTCAAACTTTCAAAACAAAAACAAAAAAGGAGTTCAGTGTTTCCTACAAATCTAAGAGTTTCTTAGACTGACAGAAATGTTGATGACTCATCCTACACTAAACAGATTTTTGTCCAATCAGACCTGTAGGATGAGAATGTCCCGCCCTCTAATACCTTCATTCCTGTTGGTTACTTTAAAAAAAAAAGGTGAGATTTTAATGTGTCCCACTTAAACTTCCTGTTTCAATAGAAAATGTCAACACAGGGCACAACATATTGATAATCAAGCGAATTCATGGGGTCTTAAGCTTGTTTTGAACCTTGGATATTCCTTAATAGTCAAGCCAAACCTTCCCAGACATTATAACAGTCCATAAATGTCTTCTAAAACATACAACTTACACATGTATACGACTATAAATTGTGTTCTACTCAAATAGGTGCATTTCAGCTTCACTTTTGAATTGCCACAGTTTTTCATGTGCTTTCTGCAGCAGTGTTTCTCTGACTGTCTCTCTCTCTTTCACCATCCTGTAAATTTTATTTCTCTGAATTATTCAACATCTCCTCAAAGTGCAACCAGACTTAAGAAAAAAAAAAGGCATGGCAGATATGGAAATGGGGCATTAGACGAGCAAAAGAGATGGAGTACATGGAAACGAGAGGAGAGGATGACAGATCTCCTCTCTCCACCCACAGTTCTTCATCATCATGTACTGTATTATCCTCCATTTCTCTCTCTCTCCATCATCAGGAGACCCATATTAACTTAGATATCACCGACAGCTGAGACTTACGCCTCCCACTGTTCTGATGAGAGACGGGGGAACAAACACAAATGAGACAGTGACAGAGAGAACAGGAAGGAGAGAGAGACTACTGTAATGTCAGGTCTGCACTGCAAGTGAGTGATGCGACAAAACTAGATTATAATCAATGAAACTGTCCAAGTGTGAGATGGTGCAGTAGTTGAAGTTTGAAGATCAGTTTCTGCACAGGTTCCTGTAGGCAAGGGTATAAGGTACTTAAAAAAATTGTGTGCTTCATCACTAAAGTGCAAATTCTTCTCTTTTAAATGAGAAAATATAATTTTGTCTGCCTTATTTAGCCAAAAAGGCATATCAAGGTCTCAGAATCCCAAGAAACAAACAGTAAAATCAATGTAAAATGTACTGTAATTGGTCAAATTATGGTAATTCATCCTTGTTAAAAGACTGAATCTCATCAATCACCACAACATGTGCCTATATTGTAACCATTGTTGAAGATGAATTTGACTCAAACATGTTCGATCTGCACAATGCAGAGTTTACGTTTCAACATATTGATTTTAGTTTAGCACTAAATGCAGTTCAGTGTCCTATAGAGTCTTATATATTCGGGACATTGAAGAGAACTACGGTTATATAGGTTGCAATGTCTGAAATGTCAAAATGATTTAATTGATTTCAAAAGCTTAGAAACAACCCTTTTATGTACAATTACGCTACAGTTCAACGGTATAATTTTGGTGCGGTTTCGAATTATTTTTAAAATAAGTCTCTTATGCTCACCGAGCCGCATTTATTTGATTGAAAATCGTAATATAGTAAAACATTATATTCAATGTTGAAAAAAAAATCTTACTGACCAAACTTTTGAACAGTAATGTGAATGTAGAATATTTCTCTTTCACTCAAGTATATTTTAGGCTAATGTAAAATGTTGTCTTAGTACCCATACAAAAGTATATTTTCTCAGTGCTTCTTACACCCCTGTCTACAGGTCCTGTGTGTACTCTACATTTACATCATTTTGAAGATGAATGGTGACTGGACGTTCACACTGACAGTGATTTGCCATTTTTATTGAGGGCTGACAATTTCTGCGTGACACAAGCGACAACAACCCCTAATGCAACAAAGTTAAGGTATGCAATTTTATGCAAATAAACTACCATGTAATATGGTGACTACCATTAAGAATATAGACAGAATAGATTCTGACCTCCAACAATTTAATCACAGCCGGTGTGAACGTCCATTAAGCCTTGAGGAGTCAGAAGAGGAAGCTAGGATGAGCGGAAAAGAGAGAGTGAATGCTGATGACATAGAGCTAATGGAAGGAAAAGCTATTTATCTCAGCCAGGGAACCTGTGCCCTAACCAGGCATGACTTCTGTTATAGCATTGTGTTGGGTAGCCCCGCCCATGGTAAAATCTTATTGGTCCAAAATACTGCTTGCTAGAGTAAGTAAAATCCCCATTGGTCCCATAAAGCACTGCCAATGGCATAATTAAAGTTTTATGTTTGAATATTCTAACTTAATACTCAATACTAGTTTTGATAATCAATGACTTTGATAATGAATCATTTTACATTGTACCATTATTGCTGATGTTGTTACGTCATTTGCAGTGCTTCTTGGTTTGAGAACTCCATCGCTTCAAAAAATGTGAGGTATAGTCTTATACTTTTGTCTCTCTTTCCCATTTTTAAACTTTTTTGCCTAAATGTTGATAGAATGATTTATCTCAGAGCCGTTTGTTTGGTTCAATGCTTTTTTGAAATATCATTTGAAAATGATACTTCCAGAAACCAGGCTGTCCCTGTTGCAGGGGTTTGCATGGCATTTTGGACGAATAAATTACTTGGAAACGTGTCGCTTCACACCTAGTTAGGACATGTTGTAACGCCACCTGGCTGCACCCAGAAAAGCATTTGAAAAGTTTACGCGCACAAAACACTGTGTTTACAATGTCAAATCCTCAGCTTTAGAGTGTGTGTGTGTGTATTTGTGAAAGGCTGTAAACTAATTCTGCATTATATTCACATCAAATACATACATTTTTACATAATATTTATACATTAAACTTTTTGCTCTTTTAACCCTGATGTATGAATAAACGGGCGTATATAATCAGTAAACATGTAAAACAAATGTGACACGAGATATTTCTCAAAGCTAGTGTTGTGGTAAAAGAATGGACCTTGTTTAAGTCAACAGACAAGCCTAATTAGTCTTCATGTCGTTCTTTTTATCGATGATGTAACCAGTGACTTTTAATTAGGATCAACCTGCAGTGCTGTAGTTGGCTTTGGATTTCCTTTAATGCTGGTAAGTTCAATCTTAGAGCAGTTTTTCTCTTTTTTTTTTCTTTTTTCATGCCTGTAATAAGCTCTCATATGTCCTTAACACGTTTTTGCATATATCTTTTCTGGGTTCAAACAAGAAAATATCTGTTTTCTTAAGGAGAGAACATTTTTTGCTTTGCGATGGATGGTATTACACAACCCATGAGTGTGTTAAAGCTAGAAACTTCCTCAACTTTTGATCGCTGAACAGAGCATAACTTTCGCAAAGCCTTGCGTCTGAAATCTGCTAGAAATTACCATAGTAAACTCTGTCCACTCCGACACAAGCAACTGTACTCCCTCTCATTGCATTGGGAAAAACAAACCCTTTTCGTTTTCAACACGGGCAACTCCTGTTATGAGCACATACCTCTTTAAAAGCCCTTTGTAAAATTCATCCTAATTATACATAGACAAAAGGTACAAATTAGAATAGTGCATAAGATTAGATTGGTCAAACATACCACCAAACGAATAGAGCCATCAAACAAATGGGAACAATGATTCTCTAATATACATATTACATGTCTCTGGACGGGCAACTAAGATGTCATTCAAGCATTGGTTATAATACATCTTTTAAAAATGATTAAATAAAGCATATGCTTTATACATATAGCGCAAGCTTCAAATATGGCAAGACATCATTTAAGTTAGTAAGGAAAGTGAGAAGGGTGTTAAAATTCGGAAGCACTTCATCTCCGTCAAATGGTTGTCAACTGTGGCAAACTCGACTCTGATTCCATTTACGCTTACGGTACAAAAAAACGACATTGCAAATAGTACATAAACAGTAAAAAGTACATCATGTATTGCTAAAGATAAAATGCTACCCGGTGGCATTCACATCACAGGTAGAACACTTTTATGTTGAGAAGAAATCAGAAACAACAGTCATTCAGCTTATTCGTGTGGTTTAAAAAACCCACTGGAAACAAGTCTTCACACCGAAGGTATTCGGAAGCCGATATTTACACCTTGTGTTTCTTTGTAAGACATGATTTCACTTTTAGTCCTTAACCTGCAGAATTAAGAAGTAACCTGACCAATCCAGTGCTTTATTGTTTTGTACGAAGATTATTCCTGGAAGTTATTCCTCATTTGATTCAGGTTTTAAGCTGATCTAGCCAGAGACCTTGTCGCTGTGGTTTTATTGACCGCTGCATTCCTCAAAGACAGACTTCATGACCTCCTGGCCAACAAAGTGGCTCCATTTCAGGCAGAGGGTTGTGTAGCTGGCTCACCTTGGCATCGCTTGACATCTCTGTGCCAGGAGAGTCTGACAGCTGTGTCTGTCCTCCAGGGTTTGCCCCTGAAACCCAATGCCACTCTGGAGCCATTGCCACCGAGACAAAATAGAGCATCACTGTAGCTTAGGATAGTCTGACTCGATGCTGACCCATGAGAGCATGTTGATACATCCTTGCATTAATTCAACGGTTGAAAATAGCCATCCAGGAACATGCTCACACTGTACTTGCGGTCATATTTATGGAGCTGCTGTCCCTGGAGTTTGTCCAGAAGTAGAAATTATCTCCAAAATGAATCTGGTGAGAATAGAGAGAGATAGAGAGAGAATTTCTTTCTTTTTGTCCTTTTTTATAGTTCATTACAGGCCCAATTGCTGTAAAGTATACTGCAATAAGTATAATGCAATCTAGTGTTCTCGTTCCGAGTTAAATAATCCATATCTGCTTCTCGCAGTACTGCCATTTTATTTGCAAGCAGCAGTTTCGTTGAACTCTGAACATTTCACACACTTAAATAGTCCCTAGGTGGCTTGTACATTAACTGTCATTGGCGTTGTCGCCATTAATTGGCGTTGTACATTAACTGTCATTGTCGCCTCGTGCTTGTCTTCGAGCAAGAGTGCTAAATCTCCATTCGGATCCAGTGTGGATGAAAAAGACAGGACAGACAAGAAAAAACGAGTCTACAGACAGTATTGGAGAACATATTTTTGGATCTGCTGTATTAGAAGCAGGCCATCATCAATTACAGCGCCCCCTGCTGTTCTGTGGCAGTGTGGCAGCCAAACGCCTGGCTGGGAACAGCTTGGAACAGCAGAGAGTGAGTGAGTTTGACAGCTGTGTCCATCAGTCATTTTGCCCCAGGCAGGAGAGGACGGATAGGCCTAGTATTGCTACCATTTTCCCTGGTCTCTTGAACAATTCTAGAGACACCTAAAACTCTGAAACCGATGCCCACCTCCAGATTTAGTGGTTTTCCATGCCATGTGCATTAGGATGCTACAATAGGGTGTAGGTATTGCCGCTACATGCTAGATTTGGCCACCAAACGATCTGTGAAATAGGTTCTTGCTTTAACCAAAAGCGTAATTATTTATATTCAGAAGTATTCTGAGGAAACAGGCTGTTTGACAGATATTGCAAAGAATACACATTGGTCATTTTAGCAAAGTTGGCAGTGCTACTTATGACATTGCCGGACTTGTTTACCTAGGTGTGTGCTACTCCGTCACTATGGCACCTTATCTCTGCGGGCGACTTTTGTCCCCTGAAATGTCTCTCTTGAGGTCTTCCGGTAATAGAGACTTGCTCATTGACCTTGTCTCGAAAAAGAGATTGAAATAGAAGCAGCCAGAATAGCTATGACTTGAAGTGATGTTGGCGTTCTGCTCCCTAGACAAGTGCTGGAATGCATCCTTCGATGAAGGTGTTGAGATAAAAAGTCCTAGGGATATTGGACTTTGTCAATTTCACCTAGACCCTTTTCCATTGACTGAAATAACAAACCCTTGGACATCATAACAGTTGAAACTCTCTTTCTCTCTCTCCTTCTCTCTCACAGGACACCTTGGTTTCTTCACTGTCCTCTTCCTTATGCTTCCTCGCTGTTCTTTGTCCTCAGTGGTCTAAAATTGTCTGAATAATAACTCACTGTGTGGCAGCTCTTGGTTGACTGAAGTTGACAGCACAATGGCCTTGTCTGAAAGGGTGTGAAGGCTCCTGAGCTGTAGGGCTCCTGCCCTTTGCTATTGGACACATGGGTCTGGGCCACAAGAGACATCTGAAGGCCAGCAGTACAAATCCAGAATTTTAGGGGGAAGTAGGATCACCAGGGATTCAAGGCCCACCGAGAATCAGAATCAAGACCATGCAACGTTTTCCCCTTCGGTTCTCTGTATTATAGTACAGTGCATATAAATCTAGTCCAAAATATGTACAAGGAGGGAATATACTATACATATAACTGAAGCACATGTGCAGAAGCTTTCACGTCCATCCAGTTGCAATGTCTAATCAAAATCATGCTTTCTTGTGTTTGCGTCTTTTCTAGGCTTTCACCTCAGACTGTCACTTCCGTTTTGCTGTTCGTGGGCAGTCCCTTGTGTTTCGGGTGAAGGTGTGGAGACTGTCCGTACCCCAGAGGCTGGGTGAACAACTCTGGAAGAGTCTCAATGCTAAACTGCCGCTTGTTGGTGAAGGCCTGGCGACGACAGTTTGGTTGGGACAGTGGTGGCTGGGCCATGAGAGGGACCTGATGTTGGACATGGCTCTTGTTGGGGTCCCAGACTTTGAAGGCTGAGCTCGAGGTGAGTGGGTGGGTGTTGGTCTTGGAGATTTTGTGCTTGGGGACTTGGGCCGATGTAATGGTGATGGCCAAAGGAGTATGGATGTCTGGAGGCGGAAGGAAGGGTTTATCTTTTGGGTGGAAAGCAATGGGCTGGAAGGTTGCAGGCGAGGATTGGCGGTGTGCGTAATCCATCATAGGGTAGCTCTTGGGGTAGTAATCCCTTGCTGTAGTATCTGCAGGGAAAAAGGGCCGGGAAAAACGAACAGTTAGAGAGATAGAGGCTAAAATACAACATAGCATTGTGACAAATAAGCAAATTGTTTGTTTAATACTGTTGCTTCTACACTCACATACCCTACAGTATGCAGTGAACAAACCTAATGTATTTGTCACAGACTATAGTTGCTATATTTAGAGTTCAGAGGATTTAATGAGTAAAACACCTGGAGCAGAGGGTCATCAAGTGTGACATGAGGATGCCCTCAACACTTTTGCATCATGCCACACACATGCAGGCACGCACATGCATGCGTTGATTAAAGGGAGCTATGGCTGTACACATCATGGTCATGATGAAAAATGTATCCCTAGGCCCCTGTTTGAATGAATCAATACAAGAAATTTCAAGCGAAGAGGTACTGATGCATATAGTTTGAAACAGACAGTTTGGTCTGGTTTTGTTTGTATGGTAAAAATGTGTTATATTGACATTTTGTGCCACAAAGACATTGGTTTGGCTTGGTAAAAAATAGCTGCCTATGAAATGGACTCATAGGGTTAGGAACAGTATTGTAATCGCTGGTTATTTTATTCTTTTTCAGGTTGAAGTGGGTTAGCATGTTAGCAACAGTTGACAGCAGAGAAGTTAGCCTTTTAGCCTGTCTCGTCAAATTAGCCCATCTCCGTTGAGCGCTGCAAGCTATAGACAGGGCCTCTCGCTTCACAGCCCTCAGACATAAACAACCTTGCTTCACTGTTTTGTCATTTTTCTCTCCTTTTTCTCGTTTTCCAGCCTGACTTCCTATACTGTCCCTTCTCGCTATCGATTAAGTCACGGCTAATGCATGAGGCAAATAGCTAGTGGCAAGGCACACAAGCATGGAGCTTCATTTCAATGTATGTGTACGTGTGCTCTCAAACGTATATCCTGGCCCGATGGTAATCATTGTTTCTGCCAAAATACTGTAGTCACTAAAGTAAAGCTGGTAAAATGGCATTAGCCGCTACTGTTATGATTTGTTTTGACTTCATCAGTATGGACGAGCTCACTGTTTGTAGTTGTGCATGAGTGAATGTAGGTTAGTATTACAATCAGCTTAGAAGGTCAAAATGAAACCTGAAGGGGTTTTAGAGATGCTGCATGCTGAGGGCCAAAGCCATGTCTCAGCACTGCACATCTTAAGTGTTTAAAGAAGGGACAAAATCTGTGTCTAGAAAAATGACAAAAATTACCCAAATGAAGATGTTAATTTGTTCCTGTGGATAGTAAATCAAGCAGTAATTTGCTATTGCGGTTAGACATGCAGATTAGCTCATATTATTTTGTGCACATACATTAGCATATTCATGTGCTTTTTAATTCAGGACTGTTTTAATTTAAACTTGAAGGAGAAGAGAGGAGCTAAAGAATCACAATTCAGTCGTCTTACAGCGAAGGACCAGTGAATAGGTAATGTGGGCAGTGTGCGTTGAGTAGGCATGAATTATTTAGGAAGTGTGTTTAAAGAGAAGGACACTGAGATGTATTACACTGATAATGAGCAAAAGAAGAACAGATTTAACACTCACAAACACACACTTATGCCATATATACACAACTAGCCTGAAAAGGAGAACGGCACAGCTACACAACTGCATACTCGCTTTAAATTATAGGCTGAACTGGAAAATTACAGAATTTTGAATATGCATATACAGTACATTTCATTCATTTAATACATTTTATTTCGTCTTTGCAGCTTTTACATAATTGTAAGGTTTGATAAATCTGACCACTTCCTTTTGTGGACCTCTGGGGACGTCCTGAATTGGAAAAAGAGTAATAACTTTATCACTGCAAGAAGTGTTATATTTTAGTCCTAAGGTTAGGGTTATGGTTAGTCTGTAGTAATTACCTTAAAATACCTTTAAACAATAGAAGTCTATGGTATGTTGTTATTTATGTGTGTTTGGAAAACACCTTTAGTAGAGCATGATACCAGATACTGAGAATCAGGTTTTTTTTTTTTTTTTTTTTTTTTAATAGAGGTCACGATTCTTCCACGATTCTATATATACAATTAAACAAAATAACATGGATACAGTAATTTACTAAAGGTTCGGACCAAGTGTTATTTGCTGAAGTATATTTTACAAATATTTAATTATTCTGAATGAATTATTTAAATAAAATCTGTTTGAATGAATGATTCAATGGCTCACTCATAAACACTTTACTAGTTTCAATACTGCATGAATCAGTGTTTTTGAACAAATCTCTTGAATTAATGATTCAATGACAAATACATTTTTAACAATCACTTGTCGCCACCTACTGGTGTAAGGATGTAATCAATTCTGTACAACGTTATTTGAAGCTTCATGTTACTTTCTAAAGGTGATTTACTCTATTTTGATCGCTACCAAAGACATAAGTGTGTTTATTTACGAACTTATAAACATTTATCCCAGGACTTCTGTGATTATTTGAATCAAGAACATACATGCTTTGTGTTTGAAAAGGCTATTGTGAAGCTGTTTCAAACCTACATGACAACTGCTTTCTCTGGGTCAGCAGCAGCGCCAACACAGATTTGAATGTGATCATTCTTGTCAAAGGTTTAACCCTCTGGGCTTCTTCGTAAAATAGTCACACTTAGCTTCCTCCCGCCCGAAAACGGGCGAAGCCTTAAAATTTTACTTTACTTTTTCCCAGGATAACCAATCAAATATATTTTTGTTCTATAATGTTTTCTGATTATTATTTAGAATTTTTAGAATTTTTTATGATACTTTGCATTAATTATATAATTTTTATGAGCTATTTTTTCCATTAGAATTAATATATATATTTTTATTTTATTTATTTTATTTTATTTTTCAATAAATGCAACATTTCACATCAAAATAGAGTGCAGGCCTAAAAAAAAAAAATGTTCAAGTGAGAAGAGCGCCATCTAGTGGCTTCAAAATGTATTAATTTGTGTCATGTCCTATAACCGCCTATTGGCGGCCTATAGCTTTTTTATTTATTTATTTGATTTATTCCCATTCGGAAAGAAAAAAAATTATTACTAAGCAACCACTGAATGGAACAACACAAATTATATATCATTTTAAAGTTTAGGATCTCAGCTTTTTAATGCATCTAATTACATTTATTAACTCCTAACGACTGCTGAGTAATCCCTCTAAAACCGAGTGTACCGCCAGCAGGCACCACCTAGCTGCGAAAATATTCTTTACCATATTTAAAAAAAATCTTGCCTTGATTAACACAAAGTTGATGTCATTTGAAAGCTTAGAGTCTGAACTTTACAGTGAATGTATCCACTTTGAAAAACTCTTAAGTATTGCTGAGTTATTTGCTGATAAATAGAATTTCTTTTTTTTCATAATCTATAAAATAATGTACTGCAATGTGTCAAAAACATCATACAGCTCATGAAACATTCTCAGATAATTGAAAATGGCACTTCATTTTTTACAGCATATTATTACAATTAAAATGAGCCCAAAATTAACAATGTATTGCTTTTATGACAAGATATTCTTCATGGAGAAAAAATTGCCCATGAGGGGGTGTCAAAGACTGTACAAAAAGGCTGTCTCTTTTCCAAATGCTGTAACTTTTGATTCCTTTATCCATGTTATTCCATGACAAATAAGAAAGATATGCAAAATCTTAATAAAAATTATATATATATATTGTATTTATCCGCTGTTTCTTGGCAGGACAATGTCCAAGTGTAATGTAATTTATATTTTCAAAAAATTTAAAAAGAGTTCTTTCAAACGATACCTACCTTTTGACTCTCCTTTCTATAGTTTTGGAGTTATTATGATTATATAATTTTTATATAGTTTGGGGCAAAATTTGCTGTTTCAGTCTTACCAGTTCATTTCTCTGTGTGTGGGTGTGTGTGTGTGGGGGGGGAGGGTGTCTTTTTTGCACTCTTGATGTTTTAGAGTGTCACCCCTTCATTGCTGTACACTTTTTTTCAGCACAGTGGCTGATCTGTAGCTTGTACCACCAAAAGTTTCTCTGAGTTTTCCTATTTTTTCGTATTTCCCATTCATTTCCTATGTCGCCCGTTTTCGGGCGGGAGGAAGCTAAGTGTGACTTTTTTTTTTACGACCCTTTAACATATCAGAATCATCTCCTTGATTTTTTTTGTGTGTTCATATAGGTAATAAAACAAAAGTCACCAAGTTTCACCCCCATCCGATGAAGCAAAAAAATTAAACAATTCGAAGCCCAGAGACATAAGCCCTATTCAGACAGTAATTGTTTCTCTTGTGGATGTCTGTAAAAAATAAATTTGCATGGCACCTCACCTCAGTGATAAAACTCATGCATTCGGATGGCGATTTATTCACGGTGGAGGAGCGAGTTTTGTGGGAGTGCGCGCTGCTCACGCGGCCGGTTGCATGATTGTCTGCTGTGAATAAAACGTCACATGCTTGGAATAATGAGAATAAATTCATATTTAATGTAATAATAATATCCTATTTATTGTTTGATTATTTAAATATCCTGTTTAAAAATAGGAAGAAATATGCGCTATATAGTTGAAATGGTTTTCTGTCTTTCAATTTATCTCAAAATGATGTATACAACTTTGTATACAATATGTTAAAATGTCATCAGAATACAAATGAGAAAAGAAGAGTTAACAATGAGCTGAAAACATAAAAAAAAAAAAACCCTACAAAAGATAGAGAAAAAGAATGTGAGGGTAATTGCATGTTATGTTATAAGAAACATAAGAAATGTTTGGTAATGCCGGTCCAAAGATGAGATGGCAAGCTTTAAAGTTGAGACACTCACACACAGATATATAACGCATATTTTAAAACCTTTTTTGTATAAAATGTATATTTATTTGCAACAGTTATGTTAACGGCAATGAGAAACTTCTGTTGTAAGAACAGCTATTCAGCTGATGGACACTGTGCTGCGTTGTTATGGGAATATCCCAGGTGAAGATAATTAGGAAATTGCGTTGTCTTTCATTGCTCCCTTCACCAATTGCGTTCCAAACGGCTACATAATGGCACACAAGTGCCCTGCTCACTCCAAAGTCCCACTTCAAGGCTCTGCCCTTTGAAGGGAGCAGGGCATAGGGATGCTCACGGGCAATTAAGCACGTCCCAGCTGGGTTTGTCACTTATTGGGGTCCCCTGGAAACATTTCCGTTGTGGTCTGATCTATTTGCAGCGCGTTTCTGTATTTGATTGTGTTGTGAGTATTTGGAGCACACGTGTGTTGTAAAACTGATGAAGATTTTTTTCCTTGATTTGCATGTGTTTTTCTATTTGCATGTGTTTTCTTCAGTTGCAGCGCGTTGAGCTCTCTCGGCCACTGTATAAAAAAGGATTTAAGCAGTGAATTTTTAAGTGATCTCTTCTTGTAAACTCAGAGAAGTGGATTCGGAGGGCAATTAAATCACCACACGACCTTGGTGTTTGTCCAAAAAACAGTAGGTAATTCGGCCAGGGATTTTTACGCGGGTGGTGGGAGAAAAACACTGACATTCTGGATTCGGACGGCAATAAAATCTCAGACTAACTCGTGTGAATGGTGAAAATGCCATACGACCCCCTGAGAAGCAATTACCGTCCGAATAGGGCTATAGCCGAATCGTTGTCATTTAGGAATAAGATCACGTGGGTGTTTGAATCGAGATTTGAATCGAGATGCAGCTCTACTTTATACTAGAGACATAGCCTACTAAATAATGTTGCAAGGTTTATGGGAGGTTTTGGTTTAAGATATTGAACACATCATTAGCTCAGTATAAATGCAGCCGCAGTTAATGGAAATTCCGCACCATGATAGAAAACATTGTGTGTGTGTGGTCCTCAGGGGCATTCAGGCACTGCAACAGGAGAGAATGTGACATAACGGCCTGATGATGTCAGACGCAGGAAGTGCTCAGAGAGTGAGCATATGCATCAAACTAATGAACAGACGGTAAATGTACCGACAGCCTCTCTGTCCATTTCTTCTCTCTTTTTTTGCTGTCTCTTCCTCTCTTTACCAGGTATACCATCTCTCTTATATCCCTTTCTCTGCATCTCTCTGTCTCTCTCCAATCGTTATTCTTTAATTAAGATGGTGCTGGGAAGCTTTCTTAGGCACCTGCCACAAGTTGATTCATTTATTACACCCCCTCCCCATGCGCATGTTCCTCCTCCTTTTCTCCCTTCATCCTCTCATCTTTCCCTCCACTTGCCCTGCTGAACTCTCCCCCATCCGCTCTCTTTGCCAGCGCAGTCAGGGCTGATCCACCGCAAGCTTTCCAAATGCAATAATCCAACAGAAGACTCTGTGCCAGGGACTGCATGCGCATGTGTGCGGATGAACTGTGTGACTACACCCGCATTTGAAGGGGGGAAAATAAATCCCTCTCCATCTTTGTGTTTTATCATCTCGTATCTCTTTGATGTTCTTGTTTCACATATTTAGCCCGCAATATGTTTACATTAGTAAGATCCCACAGTAGCTTTACAGAAATAAAATCAAATGTGCAAATTATGAGAAAACTGTACAGAATCTCAAATAAGAATAAAAAATGGTAATGGTCTTACAAATAGGTTTAACTTCATTCTACAATCATTAAATAAATAAAATATGATTTCTTATTGATTCATGACATTTTATATAGCATATGTATGTGTGTGCATTTATTAAAAGTTTTTTATTATTATTATTAATATTATTATTGTTAGTAGTAGTAATGCATCGTTATTTTAGGACCACTAAAAATATTATAATTCCTAAAATAATAGGTTAAGTTTTTGATGAAAAAATGATTTCTAATATTGAAAAAAATAAAAAATACATTATTTATATATATATATATATATATATATATATATATATATATACAGTGCAATGCATAAGTGAATACACCCATGCTAAAGTTGACTAAAAAGAGGAATAAAAAATCATATTTTGGAAATTGAACTTAATGCCTTAATTTAAAAAATTAGGAAAAATCCAACCTTTAAGGACACCAATTTTCTTTGTGAATGAATAATGTATCGTAAATAAATAAATGTTCTTCCTTAAAATACATGGTGCATAAGTGAGTACACCCCTATGTTAAATTCCCATAGAGGCAGGCAGATTTTTATTTTTAAGTTTTTTTTTTTTTTTTTTTTTTTAGGATACTATGCATCCTGATAAAGTTCCCTTGGCCTTTGGAATTAAAATAGCCCCACATCATCACATAGCCTTCACCATACCTAGAGATTGGCATGGGGTACTTTCCATAAGATCATCTCTCAATGCAAATCAAACTAGCTTTTAGGCTAACTGAAATAAAACCATGCCAATCTCTAGGTATGGTGAAGGCTGTGTGATGATGTGGGGCTATTTTAATTCCAAAGGCCAAGGGAACTTTATCAGGATGCATAGTATCCTAAACAAAAATTAAAAAAAATACTTAAAAATAAAAATCTGCCTGCCTCTATGGGAATTTAACATAGGGGTGTACTCACTTATGCACCATGTATTTTAAGGAAGAACATTTATTTATTTACGATACATTATTCATTCACAAAGAAAATTGGTGTCCTTAAAGGTTGGATTTTTCCTAATTTTTTAAATTAAGGCATTAAGTTCAATTTCCAAAATATGATTTTTTATTCCTCTTTTTAGTCAACTTTAGCATGGGTGTATTCACTTATGCATTGCACTGTGTATATATATATATATATATATATATATATATAATATATTTTTTTCTTTCATATATATGTGTGTGTGTGTGTGTGTGTCATGTCTGTAAATAAATATTTTATTTATATTTTATCAAAAAATTAAGCCTATTTAAACCATTATGTATTTTTTTACTTTTTTTAATTTATTTTTGCTGCCTGTCCCCTGAACACACTGTAAAAAAAAATGCGGTCAGCTAGCCTCTGCTTTGTTTGACAATACTTCAGACATCAACAAGAATTTGTTTTGCTTGTCAGTCTACAAGTGTCTTACTCATCCTTGGCTCCTGTAATTTTACTGGAATTGGAGAAAATATTTGAAGTCACAAACTCTGCTTTTAAATAACAATATTGTGCGTGTGTGCGTGTGTGCGTGCGTGCGTGCGTGCGTGCGTGTGTGTGTGTGTGTGTGGCATCTGTCATCACCCTTGTTATGCCATTGCTGGTCATGTGTGCCAGCCTGCTGTGCCAAGTGACTTGTATTCTGACACAAACACTGACATCCAGGGAGTGTGTGTGTGTGTGTGTGTGTCACATATGTAGTTTGAAATGCATTGAATTGTAAATGTGTCCTTATCAGCACAGTCCTAGCAGCAGGTGCTTTAAGAAACCACTCTCTTAACCTGTGTTGTCTGCAGAATGAATATACTATAATTGTTGTGAGCTGAAAAGACCATCATTTGACTGTCAGAAGGGCCAGATTAGCTGAGATGTTGAGCAGATCACAAGGGGATCATATTTATTTGATGTATATAGTATGTCTATGGTTCTCAACTTAGTAGCCCCCCCGACTGAGGCTGGTTTCTCCTAAGGTTTTTCTTCTCCATTCTGTCACCTGATGGAGTGTGGGTTCCTTGCCACAGTCTCATGGCTTGCTTAGTTGGGGATACTTAATATTCAACAATAGTATTGATCTGACTGTACTGACCCTGTTGTATGAGAACTGAACTGAGCTGGACAATGAATTTTTTTTTTTTACAGAATTGCTTTATAGATAAAATGTACTAGTTTAATAATTGATGATCTTTACAACGGAACTGGGTTCAGGTTCTGGGATGGTTAGATTACTATAAAAGAGTTCACATACATGTTTAGGGCTCCTTGCCATTACAAAGTTTGAAACCCCCTGCTAAAGAAAATATTGGAAATTCAGAAGCAATAAACAATCATTTAACTTTGGTTTAATGCTGCCAGTACAAAATTAATTGGCTGTACAAAAACACTTTGTGTAACAGATAAAAAAAATTCACTAGCCTATATTATATTATTGTAAAGAATGGAACTGTCCTGCAGAAGATTTTGTAAATTATTTATTGACTGGTACAGTTAACAGCACTGTAAAAGAAAAACTCAGGTATCCTAAAATGTGCTTCATTTAGTGACTTGTTGTGTTCAAAAATATGATTTAATACCAATAAGTTACATCAAGGGTCAAATAAAATAGAAATGTCACATTCAAGTTAAAAGTTACAACTGCATGTTGAAACCATTGTGGTCATTGTGAAACCAGGTCAGGTATAAAGAATATTTTTGCTCAAGTGGTGAAAAATGTCCGCCCAATAGAGAAGTTTTGCTCAGCAAGAAATAAAATTAGAGGGAACATTGCTTAAGGGTACTGGCACAGTGACAAGCTGAAAAGCAATTTTACTTTCTTTTTTTTTGCATCCAAATATAATCTTGCATAGTTAGCAAATTAAATACACTTAAAAACTTAATTTAAGAATCACTTTTAAAATTACTCCTTTTGTGTTCCACAGAAGACAAAAAGGTGTGGAAGAACATGAGGGTGAGCAAATGATACATTTTTGGGTGTACAATTATTTGATTGTTAAACACTTTAAATGATGTATATGTTGTAGCCATAGTTTCAAAGCAGCTTTTATAACTTTCAAAAGTTTGGGGTCAGTAAGATATGGAAGCTTGTTTCCGCCACAGAGTGAAAAATAAAAAAGGTAATTGCGACTTTTTAATCTCACAATTCTGACTTTTTTCACACAATTGAGAGTTTACATCTCACAATTCTGACATTTTATCTCAGAATTACGTGATATAAATTGCAGTTGCAATTGCAGGTTATAAAGTCAGAATTGCGTGATATAAAGTCGCAATCGTGTGTTATTGAGTCAAAATTGCGTGATATAAAGTCGCAATCGTGTGTTATTGAGTCAAAATTGCGTGATATAAAGTCGCAATCGTGTGTTATTGAGTCAAAATTGCGTGATATAAAGTCGCAATTGCGTGTTATAAAGTCAGAATTATGAGATATAAACTCGCAATTGCGAGAAATATACTTGAAATTCTGACTTTTTTTCGCAGAATTGCATGTTTATATCTCGCAATTCTGACTTTATAATACGCAATTGGGAGATATAAAGTCAGAATTGCATGATATAAAGTCGCAATTGCGTGTTATAAAGTCAGAATTGTGAGATATAAACTATTCTGAGGTAAAAAAAAAAAAAAAAAGTATGATATCTCACAATTGTGAGTTTATATCTCACAATTCTGAGAAAAGATGTCAGAATTGCGAGATATAAACTCGCAATTATGTGTTATAAAGTCAGAATTGCGTGATATAAAGCGGCAATTGCAAGAAAAAAGAATTCTGAATTTATAAGACGCAATTGCGACTTTATTTCACCCAATTCTGACTTTATATCTCGCAATTCTGAGAAATAAAGTCAGAATTGCGAGATGTAAGCTCGCAATTGTGAGATAAAAAGTCGCAGTTATCTTTTAAAATGTTTTATTCTGTGCCGGAAACAAGCTTCCATAGTAAGATTCTTTTTTACATTTTTTTATTAAAAGAAATAAATTCTTTTATTCAGCAAGGATGCATTAAATTGGTCAACCAGTGATCGTATTCTTCCTACCGCAAGTGACCGTATAGACATTTATATTGTTACAAAAATTTCTATTTCAAATAAATATCTAGTTCAGTCATGAAACCATAGAGGGCGCAGGCTGTTAGGTCCTTTAGTTCCCGTTTACACCTGGTCTTTTAATCCATCTCTTTTGTCCACTTTCAACCATTTATGGCCTAATTTCTATGGACGGGTAAATGAATAGGCTTTTTCAGATCTTTCAATCTAATGGACAAATTAGCAATTTACATATGAACGCGTCCGAAGCAGCTTTTGTTTCTCCTCTGATAGCTACAAGAAATCAGGAATGGTGAGAGAACATTGTGCTTGTTAAGTTTTGTCTTCAAACCAAATTTGGGTCTCCAGCTGACAAAGTTTAAATCCCTTCTGGCTAGTGCACTTCCCATAATGTTTACGCATTAGGTCAGTAGGCGTAGAGAAAGCGGTATTTTGTGGCTGTTCAAACGCATTCGACCACATGAGCCTTTACACTACGAAAGCAATCCAATCAAATGCGTTTTTCGACTACCTCTGAAAGTGGACAAGCTCAAAACATTTTAGACCCCGTTTACACCTGTGATCCGATCGTGGGTTAGTCCTGCGGCGCTATCGGAGTTCCTCTGAAATCCTCCACCTCCCCCAGCTCCACCTGTATAGATCTGCTACAGGATTTATGCATGTCTATTTATGCAGCAGCAGCATATCTTACATGCTCACAGCACCGAGTCTGTGTATCTATTAGCAGTAGTAAGTCCATACTTCAGCAGCAGCAGTAGTGTAGCAGATCTAGTTCTCCAAGACCAAATACATTAACATTGCCGTATTCAATAACACGCTAAAACTATTCTGAGAGTGCCGATGATACTCAGCTTTATTTTCCTCTAAAATCAGATACTGATTCAGTGTCCTCTTTGCTAGCTTGTTTAGAGGACAGCAATTTCCTTCAACTAATTCAGAAAAAGACTGAAGTTATGTTGTTTGGCCCTTCACACCTTTTAAATAATTTAAGTCATACCCTGGGCCCCCTTCAAGATAACATTCGTGATAAAGTAAAAAATCGTACTTTACCTTTTTCCATTAGATCATCCCCTACTCTATCCATATTTAAATCATCTTATAAAACATATTATTTTTCTCAGGCTTATTCTTGATCCAATTGCACTTTTAATTGTTTTATTTGCTTGATGTTTTGTATTAAATTTATTATTTTCTGATGTTTTCTTCTGATATATTTTATTAGTATTCAAATTTTATTGTATTATGATATGTTATGTCTGCTTTGCAGCACCTTGCTCAGCATTCTTGTTGTTTTAAGGTGCTATATAAATGGCACTTTTAAAATCTTTTAAACGTAATATTTGAAAAAAGGTCAAACTTAATGTATGTATTTTTTAAATGTATCATGGTTTCAAAAAATATTGCAGCACAACTGTTTTAAAAATGTATACTTATAAGAAATGTTTCTTGAGCATCAAATCATATTATCATGGATCGTGAGACACTGAAGACTAGAGTAATGATGCTGAAAATTCAGCTTTGACATCACAGGAAAATAACATTTAAAATATATTTAAATAGAAAACCGTTATTTTAAATTGTAATAATATTTCACAATGTTGCTGTTTTTACTGTATTTTTCATCAAATGAATGCAGCCTTGGTGAGTATTAGAGACTTAATTCCTTATTATTAGAGTTTGTTTCCTTAGTACTAGAGACTAAGAGTATATATATAATTTTATTTGGTGCAACCAAGTTTATGTGTGTATACACGCTCGTGTGAAGATCCAAGCTATTAACAAGTTTTAGTGTCCTTGAGTCTGTTTTTGTGTTGTTCCCGCAGCATGTGATGTATATTTTTCCTTAAAACCATGTATAAACATAAGTACATTTCAACAGATTTGCCATCAGTCTCATCAAGTGTGTATTTAAATGTATTTTGGGGGGAATGTGCTAAAAACGAATGTTAGCTCTATGTTTAATATTCACTGTTTTAGTGAATTCGCCTCTTCTTTGATTCATAAGGTCTCACTACTTAGTGTGTGTTTGTGTTTGTGCCCATTAGCATATCCGTACGTGTACTGTACACGCTCCCGAGATCATCCACAAGACATTAATAGCCCTGTTATATTAATAACATGTCAGAGGGTTTTTTCCTCTTGATCTGAGAGGTGATATCTGCTTATGTGATTATCATCCTAATATATGCGCGGTTGTGTGTTCTCCCTGCAGTCAATGACACCGAGAATGATTTGCAATGGTAATCAGTGGTTGTGGGTAAAGTGACCTTGATGAACATGCGTGGCGTTTATGGTGTACGTTACAAGATGTGACAGCTGTTTGTGTGTGTGTGTGTGTGTGTGTGTGTGTGTGTGTGTGTGTCTTACCCATAGTCTTGAGAGAGGAGTATTTGTTGAAGCCCAGGTTGTTGTGTGGCTGGGACAGAGTCATTGCGGAACTCAAAGGAGGAAGCGTGACGTTATTCAGGTGGTTATGCTCTGAAGGAAGAGAGAAAGCACAAAGGAGCATGGAGAAGGAGGAAAGGGAGGAAAGGGAGCAAAGAGGAGAGACGGGGACACAAGAAGGAGGGGCGTGTTAGTATATGGGAAGTCAGCACATTTATAGCGACAAGTGCATGTGATTAGGATAAACTCTGCCATTAATTTAAGCGAGTAAAGGGGAACGAAGGACATGCATGCATAGCCAGAGGAAGATCTTATAGCTCAGAGGTTCCCGTAGAGCACAGAGCTAGCAACGCCAAAGTCATGGCTTTCAGTTTGTCAGGGAACATGTGAAATAATGCCATGGATGCACTTTAAGTCTCTTTAAATAAAGTGTCTGTTGTATAAATGTAAATGTAGGCTGCTCTTGCATTACACAATCTTAATTTGTTTTATGCAAATATATTGCAAACATTTTTACTTTTTCAATTCTTTTCTTTTTCACAATTAAAATATCTAATAATCCTTAAAACAAGACCAATTTAATTAAGAAGTGGCAAAGCATAAGACATCAAGAGAAAATACAGCGTCTTTTACCCTATAAAGCCTACTTATCATATTTGATACGCACATTTCTAAGGCCTAGTTATCACCATGATCAAAGCTTTGCTGAATGAGTTTTAGAATTTATTATAATTTCATAAAGCTATCAGAATGTCTGCCATATAAATATCAGCAACTGCACCAAATTGCATACTTTTGCTCAAAGTAAAAACTCCATATTCTCCTATATAATGCTACATATCTTATGTATAGCATGATAAATGAGCCATAAAAGCCTGATGTATCAAATATGATGGCATGCTAACTTTTTTTTAGATTTTGTCTAAATTCAATAAACTGTTCCATTTCAAAAAGTATTTCATATGTCAGACTTTACAGAGTTAGTTAAAGTGTATTTTGGCTTAATGGCATTTATTCCTGTTTTAAGTATAAATAAGTGAAAAACATCTACCAGTACAATAAAACAAAATGCACATCTATTCAGTCTATCTTATGCAATGTCATTTCTCAAATAAATAAATAAACCTTCCTTAAAGGTTCTTCTAGATATTTTAAACTGCACAAAAAAAAAGCATTTAGTCTTGTCTGGTGTATTAAACACTGTCTTTGATGTTTATTTAAAAATTCCTTTAAAGAAATAAAATGGATAATTGTTGAGACATAATACAAGTGTAGAACTGTGAAATACATATGGACAGCGAAGCTCAGATCAGTTAGTCTTGGAGGAATTTGATGAGAAGTGCTTGAGTTCATATAAAGGACAACAGTGAACATCCACCCACTTCTTTTTTTTTTTTTTTTAGCAGTTTTGGTTCCGGATGTTTTTCCCCCATTTATTTTCTTTTTAAGCATTTAGAGAAAAGTTCCTACGTGACTATGTACTTAAAGTGCCCCTATTATGTTTTTTCGAATATTCTCTTTCATGCAGTGTGTAATATAGGCGTTTGTTGAAAAGTTGTCAAGTCAAAAGTGCACGATAAATTAAGTTATTGTCTCCTAAAGGAAAGAATAAACTCTGAGCCGCCTAAACGAGTCCTTTATCATTCGAATCCCACTGCTTTCCGGTTCTACGTCACTAGAAAATACATTTGCGTAATGCCCGCCTATGTTGTGCGTTGTCCGCCCGCGAACAACTTGACCAGCCCACAAACACGCCATTTTACTGACGACTGCTTCTCAAAACTCGCTGGAGCTCAACACGGGATTCGTTAAACGCTTGCTCTTCAAAGACGGGTCAGTACCCAGTTTATCTGGACCAGCTTGCTAACCTGTAAGTATGAATAATAATTCTACCGGGAGTTCAAAATAGTTTTGTGTTTTATATTGTGTACGTTTCCGGCTAACCTGCTAACTCACGGTATTATTAAAGGAACACGCCTACTTTTTGGGACTTAAGCTTATTCACCGTATCCCCCAGAGTTAGATAAGTCCATGCATACCTTTTTCATCTCCGTGCGTGCCGTAACTCTGTCCCTAAATGTTTATTGAGAGTGTAGAGAGGCAATTTTGATGAAGTCATTTGCAATGTTTCATGTGAGTGAGCAGTCACTGTTGAGCTCTGTTGATTTCTGCTTGCATAGTAAAATTGATTTCTTTCATCAGATTGTGGGTAGTGTAACTCTGAGTGCAGTTTTAAGGCATTGTTCGGATCTCTTCTGAAACTGAAGGAGACGTGAGATTACCGGCATCTTTTTCTTATGAGAAAATGTAAGGTTATATCTAGTAGAAACAACTTAGAGAGAGAGATCACATTTTCTCTTTCCTTTGGGCATGTTTTTTGCATGCGTGCAATTTATGTCCATTTCTGATGCGTTTGATGTTTGTTAGACTGCAATATACACGATTATCTGCGGTCTATATGCTGTGCTGAGGTCACTAAAGGTTATTTGGGACACACATCCAGTGTCCTCCCCTTTGGGATGGGGTGTGTGGATAGTGACCCGATTCTGTCAGACCACTACGTGCTTGTGTGTGTATATGCACTTAACCCTTGTGCATCAATTAAAAAAAGTTACACATAGGTCCATAGTGGACAAAAATGTCTGTGCCAAAAAACTGTCATAGAAATGTGAAGCTTTGGAGCACTGACTTAAGTTTGGTCTCATTTTAAAGAAGACCCGTGGCAGATTATTGCTAAAGTGTGCACATTTTAAAAAGTAAATCCAAAAAAAAAGTTGTATATAGGTTTAAGTTTATGAAAATGATTTATGAACATTATTTTATATTATATGTATATTTTATGAAACATGTTGAACTCAAAAAAGGTTGATATCTCAAAAAATGAGCTTTCAGTAAGATTTTGTTTGGGCGCAGTACCACATTTTCCCTATTGGATGCCAGCAAAACTCCATTGGTCACACAGAGGTTTGATTTGTTATTTGCAGTAGAGTTTTTCTCTCTCAAATATTACAAACACACACACGCACGCACACACACATACACATATGTTTTTTTTATTACACACACACGAACCACATTCTGACATCCATACCAACACACCCACACAATTATCGTTGCATAATTTATCCAATTGGCTCTATAATATGCCGAAGCAGAAAACAGGAATAAAGCGAGTATTTGCTTTATAGGCCAAACCTGAAAAAATGGCACCATCAGGTAAAAAATAGTAAAGATTTACAATTTTAAGCCTTGCCAACAGAATGCAAAGATTGCTTCATGTGATCGTTAAATGGCCCTGGGATTAAAAATGGCAGTTTTAATGGGTTTCAATGCGGACATTTTTGTCCAAAAGGCGCTGAGAGGAACTATTTTGTGTACCAAGTTAAAAAAAATTAAATAATTAAGAAATGGGGGTGAAATAGTAAAATTCCAATAGAAATACACACCTGAGCCAAATGTTATGCAGTTAGCATAGACACAGGCAAAGTTATCAAAACACTAAACTGAAAAAGACCAAAATGTCCATAAGGATATGTGCGCTTTTAGTGTGGCTGGACGGATCGTTACTCCACATACACTAACGCTCACATACATGCAGTCCAGTTACAATTAAATCCCCAGGTTATATCACAGCAAATGGACTCAGGTCACGGACGATGGTTTATGTGCACATGACTCATAGGCATTGTTTATCGACACTGTCTGACACATTTTAAAAGGGGTAATTGTGCGCACGCAATCGCACACAGTGTTGTAAAAAGTATGTTTCTACTTTGCAGTCCAGATATGCGTTCAAATTACTGTCAAATGTGATTTCTGCATATATTTGTGTGTCTGTTTGTTTACTTTCCACAGCTTGCTGAATTCTGATCATTTTGAGAATGACAATTAAGTATTGCAGCACTAAAGGCTGGTGATATGTAGAGTGCAACACTGACTTCCAACTTGTTTTGGTTCGGGAAGTGCTTTTCCCATTCATTTTCTCCTCGGGGATTACAAACAATTCTTCAGTAAGAAGTTCACAGGAAGGGATCAAACCAACAAAGATAAATCATAACATTACAAACTTTGATTTGAAGCTAAAGAGTATATTAAAAATCAGGAAAAAATAAGTATTTTGTATTGATTAAACGACAACACCATGAAGCATGAAGCAAAAATAATGGTACAATATAAAAATATCAATATATAGGCAGTATATATTTATAAACAGTATATTTTAAAATGTATTGTTATATATATATATATATGTATATGTATGTATATATATATATATATATATATATATACAGTGCAATGCATAAGTGAATACACCCATGCTAAAGTTGACTAAAAAGAGGAATAAAAAATCATATTTTGGAAATTGAACTTAATGCCTTAATTTTAAAAATTAGGAAAAATCCAACCTTTAAGGACACCAATTTTCTTTGTGAATGAATAATGTATCGTAAATAAATAAATGTTCTTCCTTAAAATACATGGTGCATAAGTGAGTACACCCCTATGTTAAATTCCCATAGAGGCAGGCAGATTTTTATTTTTAAGTATTTAAAAAAAAAAAAAATTAGGATACTATGCATCCTGATAAAGTTCCCTTGGCCTTTGGAATTAAAATAGCCCCACATCATCACATAGCCTTCACCATACCTAGAGATTGGCATGGGGTACTTTCCATAAGATCATCTCTCAATGCAAATCAAACTAGCTTTTAGGCTAACTGAAATAAAACCATGCCAATCTCTAGGTATGGTGAAGGCTATGTGATGATGTGGGGCTATTTTAATTCCAAAGGCCAAGGGAACTTTATCAGGATGCATAGTATCCTAAAAAATTTTTTTTAAAAATACTTAAAAATAAAAATCTGCCTGCCTCTATGGGAATTTAACATAGGGGTGTACTCACTTATGCACCATGTATTTTAAGGAAGAACATTTATTTATTTACGATACATTATTCATTCACAAAGAAAATTGGTGTCCTTAAAGGTTGGATTTTTCCTAATTTTTTTAAATTAAGGCATTAAGTTCAATTTCCAAAATATGATTTTTTATTCCTCTTTTTAGCCAACTTTAGCATGGGTGTATTCACTTATGCATTGCACTGTATGTATATGTATATGTATATGTGTATATATATATATATATATATATATATATATATATATATATATATATATGTATGTGTATATATATATATATATATATATATATATATATATATATATATATATATATATATATATATATATATATATATATGTATGTGTATATATATATATATATATATATATATATATATATATATATATATATATATATATATATATATATATATATATATATATATATATATGTGTGTGTATATGTATATATGTGTGTGTGTGTGTGTGTGTAAACACTACCTTGGCTTTGCCATCCAAATAAATTACATTTTAAAATATATTAAAATAGAAAACAGTTATTCATTTACACGACAACAGTGTTTTGGGGGCCTGAAATGCAAACTTTTGAAAACGGGTTTCAAAGTGCATGTTTTTGAAAATTATACCGTTATCGTCTCCATGAAAACATCATGAAGTGACGTCGCCAACTACTGGCCTGGCATGAATAATACAGCGATTTTAATCATTTTCACGGATCCGATCGTTTTGACAGTGTTGTCGTCTGACTTCAACAGAAGCATATACCATTGATTCAATGTTTTTATCAAATTCTCTATGGACCTGACTAATGCTTTTATTTGTTGTGAATATAGTCACAGCTAAAGAGCTGTTTCTTTATTTTGTATGCAGCTGCAGCATTGTATTGACCAAAAAGCATTCAGCACTGGAGCTATGTGTTTTAAATATGTAAAATACTTTATATATTTTATATACATCATGTTTTATGCAACTAAAAGACACATTTCTTCTTGGCTCTTTAAACAGTTCCAGTCTTTGCAGTAAAATTTTCCTGATTTAGACCCATGTTCTGTCAAACTCCAGGCCAACCCAATCTCATTCACAACAGGAGATCTCTGTCTATGCCTCTACTTTATTTCTCTTTCATCTCTCTCTCTCTCTCTCTCTCTCTCTCTCTCTCTCTCTCTCTCTCTCTCTCTCTCTCTCTCTCTCTCTCTCTCTCTCTCTCTCTCTCTCTCTCTCTCTCTCTCTCTCTCTCTCTCTCTCTCTCTCTCTCTCTCTCTCTCTCTCTCATTCCTTCATTCACTCACAAGCAAAAGTTTCAATGTAATGCACCTGAAATTACTTTAACAAACCTCATACTCTATAGCCTTAACACAAAAACACCATTTATCATCACAGCCATAAGCATGTAAAACTAAGGTATGAATTATGGTTTGGTGATTTTTTTTTTTTTTTTTTTTTTTTTAACTGCTATAAAAGGTAGAATTTGGCCCCTTTAACTAATAACGCACTATATTTAAATACATATAAATTTAATAGACATGCATTTCTCTCTGTCTCTTTCTGGATCGGAATATTTGCTGTAACTAGACGCATTATTGCATCATTCTGCTCTGGACAGACCATGTTATTTAAGGACATATACTGTATAAAAAGAGATCTCTAACGCTTTACACCGATCTAGTGTTTTTCTCTGGAGGCTTGTTGTAGAGTAGAAGTGTGAGACAACAAATGATTACAACTGCATCCTTTTTCTGTTTCTTCTGCTTCTTTCTATTTTCTCTGTTCGCTAGGCTATGTTGTGAAAGAGAATAGGTAAAAACAGACTGTGGTATTGTTTGGGAAAATGGATATGTCAACCAAGCTGAGAGATTCTTTAATTAACAGCACAGACTTGCCACTCTTCCGTTCAGTGGGTTAATTAAGAATGTCAGTTTGTAATTGAGATTGGTCAAAGAGTCCTCCTCCCTCTTGCATGTGAAGTGATGCTCCAGTGCAGGAGTGTCCAGTCCTGCTCCGAAACATCTGCCTGTAAGGTTCTAATGATCACAAAGACTTTGTCCAGATGTGTATAATAAGGGTTGGAGCTAAACTCTGAAGGTTGGCCTTCATCTCTGCTATAATGACTAGTTCCAGAATGTTGAAGGTTCAACTTTGTTATTCTGTGAATACACAATTTGCTTATCAAAGTATTGAATTTTGTAACTTAAAAACAGGCAGTTTTCTGTCTCTGTTGGCGTATTTCTAAATGAAACAGCATGGGAAAGATGTGTCTAAATTGACGCATGTGTGTGTTTGGTGTGTGTTTGTGTTCCTTGCTCCCCTGGCATTAATACAGTATGTAATGCTGTATTGTTGGAATGTTTTGTTGTTTAAAGCATAATATATATATATATATATATATATATAGCCTATATATATATACAGTATATATATAAAAAAAAATTTGTATTAATTTTTTTTTACATTAGGCTTTAGTTACATCAGAACCATGAACTATAGGCGCGTTTCCATTAAAGATTTGCGCAAAACTTGTGCGAATTTTTTTTTTATTATTATTATTATTATTTATTTATTTATTTTATTTTTTTATATCGACAAAAAACTATTGTGAAATGACGACGTTTCCATTAACCGATGTTATGCGACTAAAACGTCATTTTTTTCTCGCGCGATAAGTCATTCCAAAAATCATGGCAACGGACGTTGGTAAGTTTTTATATATATAATATATCACAGCCACGTACCGCACTAGACGTTATTATTATTATTAATGGAAGGAAACGTAGGCATGTTATCCAAGCATTAATGGCAAGGAAAGAACCTTATACTGTGAGCAGCACATATGAGGTGTTTCTGGGTTTTTCTCACTCAGTTCTGCTTCAAGGTCTTGATTGTGGCATTTCTTTGAGGTTTAGAATCCAGTATTTCTGTCATTCTTTTGTCTTATATGAATTTAATAAAGAACTCTGTCTCGTATTCTGTCCAAACACACCGCATCATCTACGTCAGGTGACCTGTAAATGCGCAAAAACTGTTTCCATTGCAGTTTTGCGAAATATTCCTTTTTCGAATTGCCTGAAAAACCACCTCATGCGAGCGCAAAAACTTTTTTGCGATAAATGGGAGTTTTTGCGAAATTGACGTGTTTCCATTGGGCGTATTTTCAATTCGCAATTTCAATTTGCGCAATTTGAAGGGTAATGGAAACGCAGCTTATGATTAGCTTCATGCTAGTCAGTTGCAGATGAAGAGACATTTTCATTCTAGATCATTTGATTGGACAAAAATGAGTAGTGCAGGATGAGTCATCAATATTTTTGGTCCTTCCCCCCCCCCCCCCAAAAAAAGGTTTTAAATGCATATATCTGCTAAAACTTAATCTGAAAGCTGTTATTAAACTGAACTTCACGCAGCATATATTTCACTTTTCAGTCCATGTACAGTGGCTGTTGATGACGTTTGTTGATAGGCTGGTCTGAAATCAGCTGTGAGGGTGAATTTTCTGCCTGAAGAGAGATCTCTTGGTCTGCCCGTGCTCAATGCCTGGAAGTCCATGCTGTTCCGAGTTCTTGCACTGGTGGATTGACATTTCGTGCACGAGGCTCTGAGCGATATTTCTGCAGTCAGGCTGAAGTTGTAATCTAATAATCTAAACTCCATTACACGCATCAGACTCTGATGAAATCAGACATGCCGTATAGTGTCTCACACTGTATCTGCCCCTCACCACAACCTCTCGCTCTCCTATTTGTCTTGAAACGTTTGCATATTATTCTTTCATTATCTCCACTAGTTCTTACTATCTTGCCGATTAATTCATTTCACAGGAATCAAAGTACACAACTCAACCCATCTGATGCTAGAAACTTTTGGGGGATGGGGGCACTTTTTATGAATGACATCATGTGAGATGTTAAAGGTTAAAAATATATTGCTTGCCCCTATTCTCTGCACTCTGTTGATAGAGTGATGGATGGGCAACCTGACCTCCTCTCAGTCTGGAGTTGCGTAACTTAATGAACTGCTAAATGGCTATCGAACTGTCGCTCCCTGTCACGGCCCCTTTTCCCAATGGGAGTCTGACGTTTGCGTCATAATTAATAATAACTGCATGACGATAACTGCAGCAATCTGGTACCCCGGTGAAGTGCGGGCACTGACCTAGTGAGGACAAACGGGGGAGAATAACTTGTGTGTTTTAGATTATTAATCAGATTTCGCTGCTCAGGGATTGTTGAAATGGTAAGATTGGTTTTGGGTTTATTTGAGAGCTAGTGATCGATATCAGTAAGGGTTGATTGGTATAAATAAGTTCACGAATTGTTCTTCAATGACTAAGCTCACCTCATTCATTCCACTTCTTTTTCATTGCTTCATGAGGGAATCTCATTATGCTTAGACAATGAATGAGTTCAATGATGGAAGTAAAAATGGAAACAATGATATTCCAATAGAATTCCAGTGGATTTACAATAGATTGATATCACAATATAGTCACAAAAAGAGCCACATTGGAGCTTGTCAGAGGGTAAAACCTGTTTTATTTTCTTGCGAACATATGATATTGCTTTTTTGTGATTGATTATTTTGTTTAAGTGTCCAATAACTGATATGCCGTTGTCTGATTTTTTTAAAGTTGAGCTATGATCCAAACAATATATCAAATAACTGCATTATGCAAATTATTTAAGTTTAACTTCACCTCTGGATACCATTCACCCTGTGCTTCTGTTTTGACAAAGTAGGGAGTAATCGTGGATATGCTGTCATATTAGAACCGTAAAAGAAATCACAGTTGAGCGTGTGGGAGCTAAAACTTGTAGTGTTTTCTCAAAGTAAAGGTATGTTATCAATGGAGAATCACACTGAAGAGACAGAGAGAAGTATGTTGAACCTTGCAATTAAATCATCTCCATTTTACTGTATATAGAAGGAGGTTTCCAGCTGTTTTTGAGCATCCACAGGAGGTACAGCTTAACTTTTTGAGTCAGACTGCGCAAAACTTTGTAGAGTCGATTTCTCACTGAAGAACAATGTGTGCGGCAGAAAAAGTGTTTGATATCCATCCATGGATCCGCTCCGTTGGAGTTGGAGATTTCTGTACTCTGAGGGCAGGCAGTCCCTCGGGATCAAATTCAATCAAAGACACACGGCTCGCCACAGAAAACGCAGTACTTCTCATTAATAATACATCATCCCGCTCAGGAAGAAAGCGCAATCAACATGCATATTCATTTAGCTTTTTAAATATTACTGTCCAGCCCTTTAAGGCTTTGAAGAGCATTTTACAGCAAGGATGAGAGAGAAAGCGAGAACAAGACAGGGAAAAAAGAGATAAAGAAAGGGTAAAATAACCTAATATACAAAAGAAATATTGACTGCCACGAGGGAAAGAGAGAGTAAGACAGGGCCACATTACCTTGCTTTATTGCTTTAGAAGTGGAATTGAGTTTGTGCGGTTGTGTGTGTAAGATCAGCTTTTTTTGTCACACCTCTCCACATACACACTTAGAATTTACTTGAATTGACTCTGATATAATTTGACGAATAATCAGTAGTGACAGTGATGGCTTGTGGGACTGTACTGGCTCACACACACACACACAAACCTTTTTCTGTCAAACTACATTTGGCCCCAGATCTGAGCCACAACACACAACCTGACACAGTTTACTGCTGTCAACATTCATTTAGTTACCTCACACGTACACACACACAGACATAACTTTACATTTGTTAAAGGGTGTATGCAACAGGAACTTTAGTGCCTCCCCAACCCATGGCAGACACAATGCAATCACATAGCCAAAAATGCATAGGCAGGTTGCATGCCCTTTGAACATTACAAAATTATATTGTTTGTATAAAAGTTTTTTTTGTTTGGAACATTTTTGAACATGACATTTTGGCATAATTAAAGAGTTTAGCAAATGCTGTATTTGCAGTGTGTGTGTGTGTTTGTGTATTCTTGTATGGTTTATGAAGACACTAATGTGTATATTATAATGACATGGGTATTACAACGTAAATACCCGACACTTCCTGCGTCCTGGTAAACCAAATGGTTTAAAAAATGGATTAAACAATGTTTGTTTGTTTTATTCAAAAAATGGCACACGTTTTCTGTGATGGATATGTTTAGGGTTAGGAGATAGAATATACAGTTTGTACAGTATAAAAACATTACACCTATGGAGAGTCCCCGTAAACCACATATTCGTATGTGTGTGCGTGTGTGAGTGTGTATTATAATGCGTAAATCATGAAGGGTTTATAGGACATGCGTTTAAAAAAATCTGAATTTGTCGCCCCCCTTTATGTGAGACTTTTGTGTGTTGCATATCTTGCATACTGCCAAGCACACAATGTGCTAATTTAAAGTCTTTTTTAAATCCTTATAGAGTACTGAACACCATCACACAAGAGAGTACAGCATCAAATCATTATGAGAGAAAGGAAGCTAAGAAAAAGTGGCTCAAAGAATGTTGAGAGTATGCAGTTATTTTTTATAAGTTTTTTCGAATTTGTAAATAAAACAAAGATTATTTGAATAGGTTTCACAAGAAAATACTATTTTAGACTACCGGTACTTTTAAAATGTCATGTTCAATTCAATGTGTTACTTGCCATTTCTTTGTTATTATTTGTGCCTTTACTTTAAATTTATGTATTTTCCTAAATAGTGCTCCTTGTTACTGTTGCTCATACTTTGTTCAAATCCCTTTCCCTAAGTGTTAAAATTTTGTGTGTCACTTGTCCTGCATGTAGACTTGAGGGTGGGGTCTTTTGAATTTGGGCCATTAAGCAACCACCCCCCCCATCACCCCAGCAGCTGCATAGCAACACCCTAGAAACCACCTAACACCCTATAGCAACCGCATAGCAACACCATGGATACCACCCTGGTAACACCCTAGCAAAGCATAGCAATACCATGCAAACCACGCAGCCACCATAGCATCTGCATAGCAACACCCTGGAAACCAGCCAGAACACTCTAGCATCTGCATAGCAACACCCTGGAAACCTGCCAGAACACTCTAGCACCTTGGTTGTGAGTTTTGCATGGACACCACTCACATTTTCTTCGTAAAATCTAAACATCTAGGTCTGTGTTTAATTTCTCTTGTCTTATCATTAGTAGTTAATCATGAACAGTTTCTTTGTTAGTGTGGGAGAGTAAGATGAACATAAGGCACACCGACTTAGAGAGCTTGAACAATTTGGAACAAAATCATGCAGGACAGATCAATTGGGACAAGGTTGTATGCAGATGTTTGCATTTATTAGCATATTTCTAGCTGATAATTTCCATATTCTTGAGCATCAGGGCTTCAGTGAGATGCTGTAATCCACATCTGGGGATTTACAACACAGACTGAAGTATGTAAATGACAGCGCAAGAGGCACTGTATGTGTGTGTATCAGTGTGTGGTCTCTTGATCTAAGTTGCTCAAATAATTGTTTGGATGAATATAGACTACTGTTCAAAAGTTTAGGGTTGGTAAGATTTTCTTTTTTAAAGGGAAGTTTTTGAAAGAAGTCTCTTATGCTCACCAAGGCTGCATTTATTTGATCAAATATACAGTAAAAACAGTAGCCTGACGTCGTCATACTCAATTCTAGTCAGAATGTGAGTCTGATACTTCTCCATTGAGCTTTGATTATGGGGCGTGTTTCAACCGAACCAGGAAAAAAAATTCCTCTGCACTCAATTGGATAGACCTACAACCAATCAGAGCAACGGAGTAAGTGACGTATGTTTTTCATTCATGTTTCCGATCGCGGTTCTCTGTTCCTCTTTTAAAATTAATGCGCTGTCGATATCTTCTATAACAGACGCGATGGCGGAATCTACACATGATGTTTTATAAACAAATTTCAGGAGGAGCACATTCAAATAATCAATCCAATCAACCGTCTATCAGCATGAGAGGAAAGCATATATTTATTCACTCGGTCAACTCACCTAACATGACAGTTTTCAGCATCCCTGCACTCACTCTTGGCTTGTTCTTCCACAGCCAGGAATACGGGGGGAGTACTTTGGGTTCGGGCCGAATACCGAGCCCGAAGCCTCTCCTCAGACAGCACGCCAAATATGCATTTATTCTATCTGACTTATTTGTAAGCGTGAACTCGTGAAATCTCAATTCTTCAGCGGCAGTCATTTGAATTCAACCCAAGCGCTCGTTGATGACGTGGATGATGACGTTACCGTTGCTTATCTGTCCATCATCGTATAAAGCCCGCCCTGACAATTTGATTGGTCCGAACAATTTTTGTTCGGGCATAATAGCTCCTCAACGGAGCGAGTCCAGACCGAACTTCCCGACCAAAAAATATTGTGGGCGGGGTTCGGGCTGGCACCCAGGCTATAAAAACAGTGAAATATTATTACAATTTAAAATAACAGTTTTATATTTTAATATATTTTAAAATGTAATTTATCTCTGTGTTGCAAGCTGATTTTCAGCATCATTACTCCAGTCTTTAGTGTCACATGATCTTTCAGAAATCATTGTAATATGCTGATTTGGTGCAAGCTTTGGCTGTTTAATATTTTTGTGGAAACCATGATACTTTTTTGACAAATAGGTCAAAAGAAGAGCATTTATTTGAAATATAAATATTTTGTAGCAATACAGTCTTTAACTTTTGATCAATTTAATGTGTCCTTACTGAATAAAAGTATTCACTTATTTAAAAAAAGAAAAAATCTTACTGACCTCAAACTTTTGACAGGTAGGGTGAATTGCCCTAATGTGGGACACTGCCTAATGTGGGACACCTAAGGTCTAGTGTTTGTAGGTCCCCCATAAATACATGAATGACAGTGAAACTATGGGTTAGACAAAGCTGTGGTGTCATGTGATCAAAATCACATGACTTATCAAATGTCCAATAATATTTGAGGGTGGAGCAATCATCAAACAGGAGGCACCTTGTGTGAAGACCATCCGAAGGCCAGTGACATAGAGTTTTAACCAGTTTGATATTAAGGAGTTAAATACATTTTAAACAATGCAATCCTGCAACTTTTTAGCCTAATATGCTTATGAAATGTTTGTCCATCAAAAAATAGTCTAACTTTGTGCGTATCAACTATATATTTTCTATTTTTATCAAATTTCTTAGTGTCCCACATTAGGAAATGTGGTTTCCAAATCCGGGACAGTATGATCAGCCTAATGTGGGACAGTACTTCATTGAGTCAAAAATGTGTCTACTCTAATTAATCTACTCTCCAGTGAATCTAAAATAAAAGATTTTACTATTCTACATGTATCAATGTGTTTTTTTGGTGTTTTATCATAGATTTTTCAGTGTCCCACATTGGGGACACGTTCTGTCCCACATTAGGAAGCTGCAGTTTTTCTCAGACGACTTGCAATAAGAGCACTAATATGTCTATAATTTATCTTATGAATGGGTTATCTGAATTTTCTCTTTTGATTTGATTAGGATACATCCTGGGTTTTTTAAAATGGTATTAGGTGTGGATTTAATGTTTTGGTTACACATCGAAATATGTCACAGAAGTCTGAAGTGCAAAAAATGTCCCACATTAGGGCAATTCACCCTATTTACATATATTATTTATATTATATTATATGTGTATAGTATTATATTTATTTATTTTAAGGTACTTTAAAGATTACTATAGTACATGTCCCAAAAATCATAGACATGGTCTAAAAATATTTCCATGGTATCATGTTTAAACCAATAAGCATCCATAAAGCAAAAAGTATGTACCATAGTACATCACGTTTTATTTAAAGACTACGTCCGGATGGGATTCAAAACGGTGAACAAAACACAGTCCATACTACAAAACAGTAGATCGAGTCCATCAACACCCCCAAAGCTTCACAGTCCTATAGCTCGTCCTGGGTCGACATTTCATTCAGTAACATTAGGCAGTTTTGATTTATATGCGGTTTAATGTCTGATGATCGCGTTATTTTACATGTGCATAAGCAATGCTTCTATAGCTTGTTTCTACTTCTTCATGTTTTGATCAGGAGATTCAGTACTCTTTCAGAAAATGTGTAATAGCACCCCTACCTTGTAACAGTGAAATCATGGATTGCTGTAAATTTACTTCAATGGCAGGGAAGCACTGTTTCATAAATGACAGAAAATTGCGTCAATGGCGGGGAAAGAGATAAAGTATGTAATACCTAAAAAACAGGGTATTGCCAACTGTCTAATGTCTAAAACCATTATACTTTTTTATTAGTGTTGATAAATAGATTGTCACTTTATTGATCCCCGAGGTTAAATTTAGTAGATTGTCAAACTCACCCACACACACACACATGTCTGGTTCACTGTCTTTGTGGGGATTATTTTTATCTGTCCACTAAGGTTTTATTTTTCCGATTCTCAATGGACTGGAACTACTTTAATGACACATTCCACTAGATCCACAAGCCACATACAGAATACTAACACACACACACACACACACACACACACCAAAATGATCAGGACAGGAAGTTAGCAAGTCTCCCCAGACTTCATTTGTATGTGTCATCAGATCCCATATAGGAGATACAGCAATCAGTGGGAAGTACAGCCCAGCCATTTATAACGTTGATGGACCAACACGATTCATATGTACACAGATGTGTGTGTGTGTTAAAGAGATCGGTGTGCATGCAGTACAATGCAATTCATTCACTCAGCAGCACAGCCTGACCCAATCTCTACAAAGTGCTTGCGAAGCAATTGTGTGTGTATGTGTGTGTTTGGCTGAACGCGCTCAGTTAAACCTGATTGATGCTCTTACACACACCGGCAGCTTTCTGACCTTCAAACCACCTCCAATCCCTCTCCCCCCTCTCCCTGCTCTTCAGATGGTACGACCCTGTTCTGTCCCTATCAGAGCACAGTAGGAATGGGTCATTGTACCTGTAGAGAAGGGGTGTTCACCAACGCTCATGCAGCTCTCTAATTGGACTGCATAAAAGAACCAGAATGAAGGAGAAAAAAGAGCAGCAAATATTGTTGAAAATTGCAGAAGACAAAGGGAAGGTTTTAAGGCCTTTTGAGTCACATTTGATTATTCATGCAGTTACTTGTGTTTGGGGAGAAGGGCGAAAAATAAAAGGGGGAAAAAAGACAGGGATGAGGAAAGACAGGACAGGACAGAGGGAGAGAATAAGGCATGTATGATGTCTGTATGATGTCCAACACAGAGAGAGACCAGCTGCTCTACTGTCACACTAAAAAAAACTCACTCTTTTTCTTATGCCTCTCTCTTTTGATGTGCTGATGCTGTCACTGCGAATGCATATTTCAAAAGAAGTGTGTGTATGTCAAAGTGTTGTTTGTTGTGGTTATTTAGAGATAAACTGGTGAGTATGCATTTAGTTACAAGGATGTAGATGGTTAGTAATGCATAAGCGACGAGAGACTGTGCATTAAAGGGATTGTTCAGCCAAAATGACCAATTCTGTCATCGTTTGCTCACCCTCATGTCATGCCAAACTTACTTTCTTCTGCAGGACAATGTTTTTTTCCATGCAATTGCAATGAAGTAAGAGTAAGTAATGTAGCTTTCAAGCTTCAAAAAGGACACAAATAACTAATGAAAGTAGTCCATGTAGCTCTATATTCTACAGACCCATAAGGGGACATGGTGATGGAAAATAGATTGGAGGAAAAATTGTATTTAATGCATTTGTGTTTTCTTGCAAAACATTTGAGTTCTTTTGAGAGTCTTTGAGTTTGCTAGAGCTAGTTTTGCGAGAGAACGCAAATATTTTGCAAATGAACGCAAACTTTCTCGTGGGAACCAATTAGAGAGAACGCATTGAAATATAATTTTACCTTCCATCTCATATTTTTTTAACATGTCCCCTTAGGGACCATTTTAATGATCCAGTTTTATTGTTTAGAATAACATGTGTTAGCCAGGTTTAGAAAGACAGATAAAGAAAGCACGAAGATGAGGATAAAGTTCAAGAGGAGGAGGCTTAAGAGGCAGACGAAGGGATGGTGACAGCAAGACGACGAGACCCCGGGGCGAGGATGTAGAATGGCCGATGCAATGGACCCATAACTCGACGACGACAGCCCAAGGTGGAGTTGAGAGAGGAAGGTGCCAAGGTGGCTGACGATATCCTGGTGACGGCTGATGGAGGCCGAGCCGATGGATCCCAGAGCGCAGACGGAGAGACAATGGACTTGAGCGACACCACTGGCACTGGAGACCTAGGCGGAGTTGTGGCTACGATCGTCTGAGGTGGAGCAGGACTGAGGCGGAGCTGGAGGGAAGGAGGAACCCGCTGTTACCGTAGGGGTGGAGGAACTGAGCATAGCGTAAGGCTCGCAAGTCCGTTGTGTAGTCAGAGTAATGACTGACCAAGGGGGAGTAGGCAGGTGGAACGAGGGAACCTGGTGAAGCTGCTAGGCTGAGGGTCTCTGCTGGAGCAGAGGGTGGGAGTATCCAAGGCGAAGCCGACAGGCCGAGGTGGAGCGAAGGGATTAGAGGCCGGAGGCGGAGCCACAAGATCCTCTTGTTTGGACGAGGCTGGTGGTTGCACGACCTGCGGCTCGACGTCACAGCAAGGCGTTTCCGAGGAAGACGAAGAGCTGCGGGCATCCAGCAGAACAGTGATTTTGAGTGTCTCGTCATCGTAGGGGCAGGTGACGGCAAGACAACAGAATTATTCCATGTAACTAAAGAAATCGTGGCTTGTCTGAGCCATCGCATCAAATTTAGCAGCGTATTCCATTGTTGGTCCGGTCTTCTGTTAGACAGGTTCCGTCCGACAGATGAAGAAGGCACGAAAATTAGGATAAAGTTCAATTGCAGAGTTTGATAATAAATCTAACAGTTACTACAGATACAGATGCTAACACAAATGAGACAGGACAAACACTGAGTGAAGGTGAGAAACTTAAATACGCATGGTGATAACCCAGATGACGAACAGCTGTGATGATTAGTGTCCAAGGAAACTGATGAATGGCGGGAAAACTCAAACAAAGGAACATGTGTTGAATGAAAACAAATTAAAGTCCATGAAAACTAAACTTAACGTAACAAACATGACGAAACTGACATATCGTGACAACATGACGAGGCTTTGTAAATTATACATTTAAAAATGTTTCTCTTTGAAATTTAGAAAGGTTTAGAAATACTTAATTTCTGCACAGAAATCTAAAGCAGAGCATTTCTTCTGACACAGCTTTTGCAGGATTTGACCATCCGGTTTCCACAGAGTGATGAATAACAGCTGGATTTGAGGACATCTGAAAACATCTGTCACTAATACGAAGGTCAAACTAGATGAGTCTCTCACACACACACACACACACACACACACACACACACACACACACACACACACACACACACACACACACACACACAGACACACACACACACCCCGCCTACAGCTTGTCTATGTCAATACATAAAATTCTTGGAAAGTCACATCCCAGATTAGATTCTAACTCAAACTCACTCATGCACACACTTTTCAATCCATTGCATTGAATTCCATAGGAAGCACATATAGAAACTAGGAGTATTAATACAAACTTCCTTTGAATGTAAAATAGCAAACTAAATATGAAAAGAAATGATCAAGGACACCTTAAAGCAGTGATCTCAAACTCAATTCCTGGAGGGCCACAGCTCTGCACAGTTTAGCTCCAACCAGCTCCAACTTGCTCCAGCTCACACCTGCAAGGAAGTTTCTAGTAATCCTGAAGACCTTGATTAGCTGGATCAGGTGTGTTTGATTAGGGTTGGAGCAAAACTGTGCAGAGCTGTGGCCCTCCAGGAATTGAGTTTGAGATCACTGCCTTAAAGGGATAGTTCACCCCAAGATGTTGTCATCATTTACTCACCCACATATCGTTAAAATGCCGTCAAAAAGCATAACAAAGGAAATCCACGACTCGTGCAATATATTTTAAAGCTACACTTTGTAATTTTTTAAGTTGATTCTTAGCAAAAAACACTTTGTTCTTTCAAAATGATATGTGCTCATTAATGTGTAATTACTTCTACCAACTAATCAAGTATTCTCGTAAGCGTAGAATCTGCCATTTTGAATACATACGAGCGAGTCGCTCGAATGGCGGCAGCCATGTTGCGCCTCCATCTTGAAAATACATTAGCCAAAGAGGGACATACCTGGAAATTCAAGCTTCGCCTTTCGCGTTTTGACACTCAGTGGCACCGTGACGAATGCGAGGGGGAGATTACTCGCGACTGCTGGCAGATTTGAAATAATACGGCCACCGTAGGAGTTAAAAAGCCCTTGGAATGGGAGGGGCTAGAAAGTAATATTCAGTTGGTAGTTATAAACAATTTCACCGCTAGATGGGAGAAAATCCTACACAGTGTAGCTTTAAGTCTCCTAAAGTGATACAATAATTTTATGCAAGAAACTGACTAACATTTAACCCTATGGTATGCATTATGTTCTAACCATGAAATATTTTTTCAAATAATTTTTTTATTACAAGAAATAGCTTCAATCATACAAATCAAATTAAAAAATATATATTTTTTTGGGGGGGGGGGGGTACTTAGGGAAACGATGTACCACAATGGAAAATGGAAAAAAGTAGTTTTTCTATAAAATTATGATTTTCTATTTGATTTAATTGCACATTTCTTT